>NC_064621.1:69887418-70192298 GCF_023898315.1 Schistocerca nitens
GAATTTCATCCAAAAAGGAAGTTCCTTGTAGGTTGTTCGACAGAGAGCGGAAAAGGTTAAAATCTGAAGGCACAAGATTACGTGACTAAGGAGGGTGCTGAATGACTTCCCAACCAAACTCATGTACAGTGTTTTTTGTTAGTCTAGCAGAATGCGGGCGGGCGTTATCGTGGAATAGCATCGCTTCACGCAGTCTTCCTGCTCGTTGCTCTTGGATTGCGTCTGCAAGATGTCTCAGTTGTCGACAACAAATGTCAGCAGTGGTGGTTGCACCACGGGGAAGCAATGCGCAGGACACCACACCGTCGCTGGTCCACCCGATGCATAACATTACCTTTTGTGAATACGCGCAGACCACTGTGCGGAGATAAGCTGTTCATTTCTGTTCCTTATGGTAGCATAAAGACACTACTTCTAGTTAACAGCTTAGATTAGATTATATTAATTCTTGTTACATAGATCATGAATACGTAATTTTGTGATGATGTGAAACGTGTAAGTTTAACGGAAGGTGCCTTTACATGCTATAATTCAAGTTTTGTTAGTTGTAAGATTACTGATTTATATCTAAAAATTCATCGATTGAGTAGAAGGAGTCGTCATTTATAAATTGTTTCAATTTGTTTTTAAATGTTTGTTGCCTATCTGTCCGATTTTTGATGCTGTTTGGTGAGTGACAAAAGATTTTTGTGCCAGCATAATTCACCCCTTCCTGTGCCAAAGATAGATTTAACCCAAAGTAGTGAAGATCAATCTTTCTCCCAGTGTTGAAGTATGCCCATTGCTGCTGATTTTGAATTGGGATGGGTTATTAATAACGAATTTCATAACGAAATAGATGAACTCAAACGTTTCAGCAGATCATCAGTGCATTTCTTCCAATTCAATCCTTCATCAATACATGCACCCAAAAATTTGAAATTTTCTGGCTTAGCTACAGACTTCTGTTCAAACTATATATTTATTAGTGGTGTTGTGTCATTTACCTCACAGAACTGTATATACTGTGATTTATCGAAATGAAATGGCGTGTGACGAGGGCCTCCCGTCGGGTAGTCCGCTCGGCTGGTGGAAGTCTTTCGATTTGACGCCACTTCGGCGACTTGCGCGTCGGTGGGGATGAAATTATATTGATTAGAACAACACAACACCCAGTCCCTGAGCCGAGAAAATCTCCGACCCAGCCTGGAATCGAACCCGGGCCCTTAGGATTGACAGTCTGTCGCGCTGACCACTTTTTTTTTTCATTTTTTTCGTTGTTGATCGTTGTGATTGGTCGTTGTGGACGTCACATAACATCCGTTGAAGTTCGTTGTTGATCCTTTCACTCAGTTTTTTTTATTACAGAGGCCTACCAGCTCTCTGACCGAACACGCTGAACTACCGTGCCAGCTACCACTTAGCTACCGGGGGCGGACAATGGGAGTCCATTTGCAGTGAACCACTTAATAATCTCGTGAAACACATTATTTACAATTTCCTCAACAAATTCTTGTTTGTTGAGTGTAATTACTATACTTGTATCATCAGCAAAAAGAACTATCTTCGCATCTTCGTGAATATAGAGTGACAAGTCATTAATATACATAAGGACATTAAGGGACACAAGACTGAACTTTGTGGGACTCCATCCTTGATATATCCCTATTAATTTTGTACGAACTTATTTTAGCAATGTTGTGGCTACATACAGTAAATTTTTCACTTTTCTTTGGTATCCTGATTGAAAAAGGAACTTAGTTTAGGGTTTGAGTCGTGAATTCATGTGAACCAGGACATACATGCATTCTGTCGGTATCCATGCTCATGTTCATTCGGTAACAAATCAGTCTGATCTTCGACACCTTTATTTTATGTATCCTGTAAAGTGATCTCATTTTGTACTTTGTTTGAATTTCCATGTTGCTCGATGGCCTTTAGGGTAAGTCAGCTTAGTCTGTTAAAGGAGCAGTTTGTTTTTTCGGCTCAACCATGTGCTTCTGTAAGATTAAGGTTTGCAACATGCCACACTACGATCCCCTGTCCTTCTTACCTGTACCTCTACTCACAAATATTTTAGACATCCCTCACCATACGACTATTATTACCAGTATTGTGTGACGTTCATCATTTTCAGGGAAGTCATCATACAGGAAAATGCAGCACCGCAGCCAGCGCACGCTACAGATCAGCTCTCAACAAAAAGTTCGTTTTGTATTCACAGATTACGTTTTGGTTACTGCTGTAATGTGTTACAACATATGCAAACTGCAGAAACATGTGCATAGTACAGACAATTTATTATGTCACCTCCTTTACATTAGGAGATCAAAATCTGTCCACTTCCTAGCGCAAGTTTTTTTACAGGGACAAATAATCATTATTCCTTCTAATACTCAAAAGTCTGATTGTGACCCAGTGACATGGCACACTGCCATCCATAAAACTTAGTCGTTGTTTGGGAAGGTGAAGTTCGTGAATGGCGGCAAATGGCCTCCAAGTAAACGAACATAACCATTTCCAGTCAATGATCGGTTCAGTTGGACCAGAGGACCCGGTCCATTCCATGTAAACACCGCCCACACCATTATGGAGTTATGGAGCCTGCACCAGCTTGCACAGTGGCCTGTTGACAACTGGGGCCATGGCTTCGCGGGGTCTGCCCCATACTCAAACCCTACCATCAGCTCTTACCATCTGAAATCGGAACTCATCTGACCAGGCCATGGTTTTCCAGTCGTCTAGGGCCCAACCGATACGATCACGAGCTCAGGACAGGTGAAAGGGTCCTGTAGCCACCTTTCATTGCCAACTCTCGTAGTGGTCAAGTCGGCAAAGAGGTTTCCGCTACTTGTGAGAAATCCACATGCGTTAGGTTGGTGGCGGAGATGGCATCCTGGGGTTTTCCGGTCCACGCGGAGCGTGGAAGAGGCTGGAGAAGCGGGGGGCAGTCTGCCGCCGGTACGGGAAGCGTACACAGCTGTGCTCCAGACGAAGAAGGGTGAGTTGGTTGGACTGACCGCGTGGCGCGTTGTCACACAGAGAGGGGAGCTTTTAGCTTTTGGTCTCGAATTTCGTCTTATAAAGATTTATTTGCTGGGTTGCAGCAGAGAATGCAAGGCTTTTGTAGACTTTCAGTTTGATTCCCAATGCAGTCTTGACTTTGATCCGTGAGAGGAACGCAGCACAAAGGAGTTGCATATGTTGAAGTGCCCTCGGTTCAGTGTGAATGTTTATGTGCCTACAACTGTGTGTGTATGCTTCTAATCTTTTCCGGATTTTGGTAATTTTTGTGTATTTGTGAATTTTCTTTGTCTCATGTGATTAAAATTTGGCCACGGTCCATAGAAATTGTCTCCGCGGACCGAGTGGGCACGCGAGTCTGTTATGAAACGTGTAGTATTTCACAAGCAATTGTACATAGTTAGCATGCAACAGCAGTCTATAGATGCACTACATCAATGTTTTAAGGAATAAATAATTTTGCCTTCAATCTTATCTTGTGTACCGATGTTACGTCGCCTTTACCTTCGCCATTTACCTTGTAGTTTTCCTTGTTGGCCCACCCATAGCGTTTCCATGTGCACAGGTGTAGTGATTAGTGTCCCTTTTTTATCTGAAACAAATGCTCTGGAATAGATCGTGTTTTCACGAATCTTGCTGCAGGCTGCACTTACGCATGGTGTTCACGCCCTCTTTACTTTACTCAATATTTGATTCACGGGAAGAATGCCTGGATCATATTAATAACTACATCCCATTCTTTATCAATGACTTTACAATGAATGTTCTTTTGTGAGTTTTTCTTATTAATAAATTAAGTAATTTTCCGACTCAGTGCTACGTCTTCATTGTCGTGTGGCTAGAGTTGGTGGCGACCGTATCTTTTATATTGATTTCAGTGTCAAATAGCATTTTCTTATTCAAAGTGCGCGTGGCTCTTCTAGCTATCAGGATACATTCAAAGGGCGCTTCATGCTTCTTGCACATAGCGTCCCTTTTATTCACGCTACTTACACAGGCGCTGCAGGCGATACCGTGCTGTTAGCAAAGGCACTCGCGTCGGTCGTCTTCTGCCGTAGCCCATTAACGCCAAATTTCGCAGCACTGTCCAAACGGATTCGTTCATCGTACGTCCCACGTTGATTTCTGCAGTTATTTCAGTGTTACTTGTCTGTCAGCACTGACAGCTTTACGCAGAAGCAGCTGCTCTCGGTCGTTAAGTGATGGCCATCGGCCATTGCGTTGTTCGCCTGAAATTTGGTATTGTCGGCACACTCTTTGACACTGTAGATCTCGGAATATCGAATTCCCTAACAATTTTCGAAATGGAATGTTCTATGCATCTGCCTCCAACTACCATTCCAGGTTCAAAGGCCGGTAATTCCCGTCGTGCGGTCATAATCGCGAAGGAAAACTTTCCACGTCATTACAAATGATAGCTCCGCCGAGGCATCGCCCTTTTATACCCAGAGTACTCGATACTACCGCCATTTGTATATGTGCATATGTATATGTGCATCACATGACCTCAATGTACATACATTTTCATAATACGTACGGACTTTCTAACGAAATACCTGCCAGAGGCCAGCACAGTTGTCGGGCGAATCTCGGAATATCATAGACGTTCTCGATCGCTACGAATGGCAGCCAATGCGCGTCTGGAAATGTAGAGCCCAGTGTTTGATGTTTGACACTTTCGTCACCAAAGGCTAGACACCTCCATTCAGAGAAAAGATACAAGAACCTTATCACTTCTGCATCCATACACCGTGAAATGGGTGGTGAACGGTATTTCTTATTGAATCATGAACTGCTCAAATAAGTTTTCACCACATGAGTGTCGGATTAGAGGCAAGGGGAGAAGGAAATGAGAGAAGAAGCCTTTTGCAATTAATAAAAATTAAAATTAAAAACTAAAATTTTTTACATTGAAATAACAAACGTAAGACCAACCAAAATAACAACTTTCTGTTCAAAAGTTCTCATCTTCGTGTGTGTATGAAATATGCTGCTGGGTGACATTTAGTATCGTGTCGCTACACCCTGCGCCTCCTTGGAATGCTGCCCACACCATGGTCAAGACGTTGCTACTCAAGTCACACGCTTCACTGTAACCTTTCGCATGTCATGCAGAGTTGTGAGGACGACTTGCTGCAAGTTTCAGCTGGTACCAGTCATATTCAGTGCGCAGCACACTTTGTAGTCAGAGCAGCAATAGGCTGGATATATCAGTTTGAAAAGATGAGACCTCTTTAGTTGTAAGTCCTTTATTTATAGGCACGACCGATTTCGCAGCATTTTCGCTGCATCAACAGTTGTAATATGGACACACTGATAGACTAAAACTCGTGCAAGGCAAGGAAACATAACTAAAATGAAAAGATATACGGGATGGACATATTCACTGAATCAAGTCATGTTCCGATAGAGAAAGAGACTGCAGCTCTGCCTCGGTTCACTTCACGTCAGTTTCGTGCTAAGCATTAAAATAGTTTTATGCTGGATTTTTTTGGGGGCGATGAAGTACAATTTAATTTGAATAACTAGGTTTTACCAGTAAGTTTTCCAATCCATCCTAACTAAATGGGCAACCGCGAGTTGCTTAATTTTACATAGATTACCATATGCCGCCTGTTTTGATCACTATTCAAGTATACGGGCCCCGTTAGCTCACCAGATACTGTTACTCATTGTGAGTGGAATTTATTTGTATTGTTAAGAATTTCTTCTTGTTAGCTTTCGCGCTTTTGCTGTTTTATGTTTGATGTCCGCTACTCAGAGAAAAATTGCTGACTATGAACGCTGGATCATCCTATTCTCTTTTCTCTATCGGAACTTGGCTTGAGTCTATGAGTAGGTTCATTTCGTGTATCTTCTATTTTAGTTATGTTTTCATGCTCTACGTGAGTTTCTGTCCATCAGTTTGTACAAACTGCATCTGATGATGCATCTAAAATGCGGCGAAACCGGTCACGCTCGGAAATAAAGGACTTGCAGCTAAGGCGGTCTTATCTTTTCAAAATGTTCAGTAGCGTTCATGTCAGCAGACATCGTAGTCCAGCCCATTCCATTGGGTTTTCCGTGCCTCTACGGGCAGTAGGCACAAAGGTGGGAGCTATATGAAGGGCTTATTTCAATAGTGGTACAAGTCCACTTTTGCTCATTCTGAGACACAGAGTCCTAAAGTTAAATGCGCGCTTCAAAATCTGCAGTTGAGATACCAGAAATATTCTTGCTAGAGATGAACCTTTCTTTGTGTTTGTTTGGGCCATCAATGTCAGAAGCATTATACACAGAAAAGAGGAGGTAATGGACTTGTACCACTACTGAAATAAGCCACTCATATGGTCGTGCATCATCTCGAAAGACGAACTCATTGCCAAATTGTTAGCTGTAGGACAGGGAAATCAGTAAGGGCAACCTTTCCCTATAATATACGGTCCTCAAATTATTCTCAATAGCGATGGGACGGGACCGACATCCGTACGTGAGAGCATCTCACGGCTTGGCTGAGGCATCCCACAGACCAACTCCAGAGACTACACGCCCGGGGCATAAGTTGACACCTAGCCCCCTCCACGTCTTCTGAGACGATCATAGGGTCCCAGAAAAATCCTGCAATCGTCAATGAAGAGTACCGGATACTACTGATCCAGGTTCCATTTCAGGTTCTGCGCGCACCACGTTCCTGGGGTGTTGACGCTGTAGTTCACAATGGAGTCGTAAAGTCCAAACTGAGCGTGTGGACCAAAATGTGTACGTCTGGGGCAACCATATCCCCCCAGTTGCCTCCAATTAATCAGCGCGCATTTGCGTTACTATTTCCGCGGCATCACTACGAGCCATAATTTTTAGGTGTTGTCGACTGCGCGTGCCCACTAAGATGAAGATGTTCTATGTCTTGTTATTCATAATTACAAGTAAATATTTGTATGACGTCACTGTGATATACACTATGTGATCAAAAGTATCCAGTCATCCCCAAAAACATACATTTTTCAAATTAGGTGCATTATGCTACTACCTACTGGCAGATCCTTCATATCGGCGACCTCAGTAGTCATTAGACACCGAGAGAGAGCAGAATTGGGCGCTCCTCGGAACTCACGGACTTCGAACGTGGTCAGGTGATTGGATTTCACTTGTGTCATACGTCTGTACGCGAGATTTCCACACTCCTAAACATCCCTAGGTCCACTGCTTCTGATGTGGCAGTGAAGTGGAAACGTGAAGGGACACGTATAGCACAAAAGCGTACAGGCTGACCTCGTCTGTGGACTGACAGAGACCGCCGACAGTTGAAGAGGGTCATAATGTGTAATAGGCATACATCTATCCAGACCATCACACAGGAATTCCAAACCGCGTCAGGATCCACTGCAAGTACTACGACAATTAGGTGGAAGGTGAGAAAAGTTGGATTTCATGGTCGAGCGGCTGCTCATAAGCCACACATCACGCCGATAAATGCCAAACGACGCCTCGATTGGTGTAGAAATCGTAAACATTGGACGACTGAACAGTGGAAAAACGATGTGTGGAGAGACGAATCACGGTACATAATGTGGCGATCCGATGGCAGGGTCTGGATATAGCGAATGCAGGTGAACGTCACCTTCCAGCGTGTGTAGTGCCAACAGTAAAATTCGGAGCCGATGGTGTTATGGTGTGGTCATGTTTTTCATGGAGAGGCTTGCAACCCTTGTTGTTTTGCGTCGCACTATCACAGTAAAGGCCTACATTGATGTTTTATGAACCGTCTTGCTTTCCACTGTTGAAGAGCAATTCGGGGATGGCGATTGCATCTTTCAACACGATCGAGCACCTGTTCATGATGCACGGTCTGTGGGGCAGTGGTTACACGATAATAACATTCCTGTAATGGACTGGCCTGTACAGAGTACTGACCTGAAGCCTACAGAACCTTTTGAACGCCGACTTCGTGCCAGGTCTCACCGACAGACATCGATACCTCTTCTCAGTGCAGCACTCAGTGAAGAATGGGCTGCCATTCTCCAAAATCCTTCCAGCACCTGACTGAACGTATGGATGCGAGAGTGGAAGCTGTCATCAAGGCTAAGGGTGGGCCAACATCATACTGAATTCCAGCATTACCGATGGAGGGCGCCACGAACTTGTAAGTCATTTTCAGCCAGGTGTCCGGATACTTTCGACCACATAGTGTAAGCCAGTTCCCGGGCAGCTTCCCGTGCTTATAACCCTTCTTACCGTTAAGTGACAACGCTGTAAATAACCCATCAGGGCACGATGACAAATTGAAGAATGTACACAAGCGGCTTAAGCCGATTCACGATTGTGAACACACTCGAAGGCTTGTTCACCCTTGTGAGAAATTTTATTTTAGCCGCGTGTCTTTACAGGACTGAGACGAAGAGGGCTGAAGCGTATTCGTAGTTTCTGCCCGGAAAGAGGGTTCATGATCTTTTCTGATCACGCTCTGACGAGGTGTACGGTTTCTTATAGTGAGACAAGATTGTGATCATTCAGACTTCCCTTCTTTGCACACCCTCGATGTCCACTATTAGCCTGACCAAGTACGTGCCCATACGCTTGACCATTATTTAAGTATGGGTCACTGCACCGCTGGTATCCTGCATACATACTCAACGGCTAAAATCCTTCTTTGCACACCCTCGATGTCCACTATTAGCCTGACCAAGTACGTGCCCATACGCTTGACCATTATTTAAGTATGGGTCACTGCACCGCTGGTATCCTGCATACATACTCAACGGCTAAAATCCCCACTACATCAGGTGCACACTAATTGCAAAGACAGGAAAAGAATGTGTCATTCTGCTGGGTACGAGGACACGTGAGAATTCGTCACGAAGAGTCGGCCTATACAAGGAAGCACATACTCTCCCGAATGTAGTAAAATGTCCTGTTGCTCTGCGTGTCGTGACGTCATTGCTGAGAAAGTCCTTGGAAAGAAGTGTGGATGGGTGTGATAGACAACGTGGGATCAATAAGAGGGACTGTAAGACCGTAGCGCACATCCTTTGGGCCAGTTGCAAGTGATGGAGTCTGCTTAACGCGTTTTCCAATAGGGCGCAGCCTCCGCATTCAGACATGATGAATTGCTCATTTGTGATGTATGTGGCTTCCTCATTACAGTTCTCCACGCAGTAACTGAGTGTAGATCGTATAATGACGAGAAGGCAGGAGTCGGTTTATTAGCAGACTTCCCATCAATTTCAAGAGGTGATGGGATGAATATGGCGCGTGTTCTACGATTTTGTTTTTTGTCTGACCTCCTGCATAAGCAGTTAAATAGAATATTTTAGTATGTGTAGAGGATGGTTGGCTCATCCAGGTACAACTTTAGTGATCAACCAGCTATCTATTCTGAACTTGCTGCTCTGTGAATTTTCTGGTCTTGTAACAATACATGTTTTAATCGTCCTTTTTGAACTGCTCTTCACTTTTTTACCTTAAAGACTGACTCTGTATGCCAATACGAGAAAGACTACGAGAGGGAGAGAACATTATCTTATGTAGCTTTTTCGCATGTCTGCATCTTACATGTTGTAACCACGCTCATCTCATGCACTTATTGTAAGCACACTATTAACCACGATGTTGAACGCACTAAACAACTAACAATAAACAAAGAAAGGGCTGATCAAATGCTTCGTATCCTGTTCTTCCTATAATGTCTTAGACAAAGCAAGAAAACAACAAGAAATCTCCGTTCGTAACTGCTTTTTTTTTCATCACATCTGTCTATCGAAAATCTGTAAGTTCTTGGTACTTCTCCGTCCTTTCATCCGACTCATAAACGCCTACGAAATGTATTTAACACCCAAGACACGACGTTTAATGCGATCGTAATAAGGTCTTCGCTGCAGTCAGTACTACACAAAACGAAGATGTAAACGGACAGATGTAAGTTGTTAATTTTCGAACTTAGATTATGTCTCAGGAGTTAGTGTGCTACACGTACTCTTGTAACGTTTTATCTTTAATTTTCTATGATGATCGGTGCTAATAGCCAATGAAAGCGGGTTAAAAGCTGTGAGCTGTCTGGGGAAGTTAATCTTGCATTACTAAGCAACTGTTTCATCAGGTATCTAGTCCAGGTTTACCAAATTCCCAAACAGACTAACATTAATGATAATCTTTTAATAGTCATACAACAACCGGTAATATATATATAAAAGGGAGAATTTAAATAAAAAGAAAGAAATCAGTTTATATTTGGAAATTTATTTTTAAGATTGGTCATGAAATTTCAGCATATTAAATTTTATTCGTAACAAGCTGGTGCCTTATTTACGATGGTGAAAATCTTACGGAACACATCAAATATGGAGCCAAGATTGGGAGTCTGCATACAACACTGCATTCATAAAACAACACACAAAAAACGTTGAAACGCATGCAAGAGAAAGTTAACCACTACAAACAGATTCAAATTTTTACCCAAAGAAATTACGTTCGAAGCACAATCCTGTCCGTCATGTAATTACCACACACTGGTATACTAAATTCATATTAACTCTTTGTGAAATCTTCGCGAAAAGAATAGCTGAGGGCTACTTTGATGATTACACCACATGCTTCACGTGGTCAACTTGGTTTACACAAAGCGTATAACTCCACAATAATTTTGATAATTAAAATAAATTAGATCTAAAAGCAAATTACAAAAGGAAAACCTCGAACTGGTTACTAACGTCTTACTGTTAACCTGACGGGTCAAACAGTTATATAACCACGTGGTACTGGTCTCACAAAGTACACCCCACGTGGGTTGAACATAAAGAAAAGTTGCTATATTGAAAATATTGTCAAGACGAGACGTTATAATCACACAAGCATTCGCATTTAAGATTGATCTTAGTTAGAGTTATTGACCAACACGTGGTTCCACTTTACTCATAAAGTAGTGACAAAGCAACTACCGGAAAATAATATGAACTTCACACGAGAATTACACTACGCTGCAATTTAAGATAACCTTAGCTAACCCGAAATAAAGGTGATTAAATTCTCAGTTAGGCTGAACTTAACAAATCCATTGTCCTACGGACTTAGCAGACACGCGCTTAGCCGGAGATCTTACCATTTCAAACGCTCGCCACCGCCAGACTGCAACTGCCCACTACCGAGCGTGCTTCCTGAGGGTGGCTCACAAAGATAAACGGAAGGGGCCAGAGGGGCAGCTTCCTATACCAACATGACAACGGACGGACAGGACCATACTAAGGATAGAAACCTCTCTGCTTTAAGAAAGCGTAGCTACCTGTTCCGACGTTGGTCCTACTGTTCTCTAGCAGACAGCCTTGTCTGCTACCCTCAAGCATGCAACTACAAACACATTTGATCATTCATCCTCTCACACAGAAGGGAAGGGGGATGACAGTATCTTATCATATACAGTATATAACAGAAAGCGGATGTAGGTTCCATATGAGACTGTGTGACATGAATTACATATAAACTGTGTTTTAAAGTGTAGTAGTGAAATGAAATGTCGTGTGACGAGGGCCTCCCGTCGGGTAGACCGTTCGCCTGGTGCAAGTCTTTCGATTTGACGCCATTTCGGCGACTTGCGCGTCGATGGGGATGAAATGATGATGATTAGGACAACACAACACCCAGTCCCTGAGCGGATAAAATCTCCGACCCAGCCGGGAATCGAACCCGGGCCCTTTGGATTGACAGTCTGTCGCTCTGACCACCCATCTACCGGGGGCGGACAGTGTAGTAGTGTGACAGATCGTTCTTGTTTACGTGTAAAAGTAACACGTTCCACTACTCAGTCTCCTCCCAGATAGTCAGAAACGCCACAGTAAATTTAGAAGAGGAATTTATTCCATAAATGACAACAGATTTAAGAAATCAAACATGAAAGGAATCCAACAGAGACCTTTCACTCTGAAATAACAGATTCCCACCATAGACTTTCAGTAGAAATATTGCTTCTGCGTGCAGCCTGAGTAATTACAGGTCAGACGTAACGGTTCATTTGCAATTGGCGGTTGAATCAAAAGCTAACAAGCGTCGTGCGAGGCTCTTCAAGCGCATCGCAGTCGGCCGGACGCTCGAGTGTCCCCAGCAGCCACTGCGATGCGATTTGAGGCGAACCACATGAGTGGTTACCCTTGCGGCTTTCACACTTCGGCGTTGACAGATCCGCATCTGGATCCGAGCCAGACGCCGGACTCCTTGGAATGCTGTTCTGCAGTTTATGACCTCTCAGTTTCTGCACCAAGTTCGAACATCAATTTCCGCTGGCAATGTCCTTCATAACGCGGGACCGCATCATGAAACGGCTCACGTTTATGGTCGCCGCTTAGTGAAATACGAGTCGACCCCAAAGAAACTCTGCGAGTTATATTGTGTGCCGCCGTTTGTGAGAACACAGTGCTGTTCGGTCGCGTAGTATTTTCGCACAAGTGCTCTTGTGTTGCCGCTACAGCGGACGGCTGCAGTAACAATCCCTTTGCAGTGTCGTGATCTGAAAGTTTGTTACTTTAAAGGTGAGCACCTTCGGTATTTCAGTTCTGCACCGTAATATGCAAAGATAAATATGTTCATAAAGAGTGGAAACTTTATGCTTTCAACTTACTAAGCAGGCACACTTAGTACGATGCTTTACATGCAGGTTTTTATACTTAGGAACTAAAGCATACATGTGATGAAGATGAGTCGTACTTAAACGTACTTTTCACTGGAAGTGAAACGTAATTTGTTCAAGCAACAAAAGTATTCGGCATCACACAGAGTTTATTTACGTCCTCTATGCGTTGAGATGATCATACCATTACCATCAATTCGAAATTCGTCTGATGATAACATGACCACAAAAAATGCATAACTGACGTAAATAAATTGCGACTTACAAAGAACATTGTTGCTATTTATGTATTGCACTCGGTCTCACTACAGAACGTACGATTTTCTGGTTACAACGGTTTGTTAATATGCCCAATTATCGGCAGACAGACTGTGAGGTGCGCCCAAAAATCAATTAGATTTGTTCTCAGAAAAAATCAGGAAATGAAGTTCACTCTCAAATTACGTCAGTATACGTGCGGAAGGAAATAATTCGGTGTTGATGTTGTCGTCTTCTGTAACGATTTACGCACAAGTCATTGCCCGACTGACACACGAGCCTACTGTAGGGCAAGGTGTGGTGTAGCATAAGGAAATTTTAATCCCAACGGTAGATTCAGACAGTGGCTTCTAGAGAATACTACTAAAGCTAGCATTTTAGTGTTTCTATCAGAATCATAATTAGAGAGAAAACCTTCGCTATCTATTTCACGCTAGTGAGCAGTTTCGTTCGCCTCATACTCGTATTCAACTGTCAGTGAAACATCTGCGCTTTCATTTTGTTACAGTTTATCGAACTTCTTGAATAATTTTTTCCTCTATTAACGACTCCAAATGGCTCTGAGCACTATGGGACTCAACTGCTGAGGTCATCAGTCCCCTAGAACTTAGAACTACTTAAACCTAACTAACCTAAGGACAACACACACATCCATGCCCGAGACAGGATTAGAACCTGCGACCGTAGCGGTCGCGCGGTTCCAAACTGTAGCGCCTAGAACCGCTCGGCCACTTCGGCCGGCATTAACGACTCCGGCATGTGTTAACAGACAGTGCATGTTGTGTGAACTTTGTGTTCATGATAAACACTACACTGATATTTACTTGACTGAGAGATGAAAAGTCAAAGAAATTATGTTTCTTGTGAAGAAGGAGGATTGTTTTATAAAGCGGTTGCATTTAACTTTAATCTGCACAGTCGCATTGTTTCTCTGTGACGTATAAACTGTTCTAAACAAAACGAAACACCACAGACGAAGTCGGAATATTCGAATCTTGAGATTTCCCCGATGTACTGACACTGTTTTTTAACAGGCGCGATTTTTTATCTGAGGACAAATATGTCTGATATCTGCCAGAAGCATGGCCACGGAAAGAAGAAGATCTTAACGATTCAGCGCCTTACATTAGTTATGTACTCGCAGAATCGTGTTAGTGTAGAATTTAGTGCACGTACGAGACGACTCGGGATCTCGTCCATCAGCAACATCCAGTGCAAAGCACTAATAACTTACGACCTTACCTTTCTTATTTGGTCTCCTTTCGTCTAGCGCTGGAGTAGCTCTTGATTCTGCAGGGATTCTATGACAATGAGTTAACCACAGCGCAGTAGAATTCATGTTGAGTTATGAAGCATAGGCGGCGACAAACGTAACCAGTATGATAATACGTACATAGTGAGGAAAAACTACTTCTACATACTTCGAGAAATAGCATATCATAGAAAAAGAAGACACCTCAGATTATAAAAGTATTCTCTGGAAACATTGTGATATATCTACTTTTCTTCGGAGTGAGTGACGTCTGAAAGATAAGCTTTGCTAGTTCTCATTGCTTAACTACGTACTTTAGCCGTTGCTATTTTTACTGTGCAGGACTACAAGGACTAGACAAAAAATATGGAAACATTGCGAGAAATGCTAGCTCGAACGTAAATATGGATTTTAGCCAAGCCAGCAGGCTGCGTTGTTGCATGTGACCACGAATTGCACATATGCAATGTCTTCAGTATGTAAAACTTTGATCACAGCTGCTAAGGTTCAGTGACCGTGTCAGAATTATATTGTAACAAATAAGCCCTTGGTCACAAATAAGAACCCTTGTCCCCAGTACGAGCAGCCCTTAGCGGCTCGCCATCTGACAAGTGTTCATGACGTCGCCTTTCCGGCTGAGATCTTTTTTAAAATGTGACTTGTAAGTACTGCATCTTTTCGAGTCAGTACAAACTTTAATTTTATTAATGTACTATATGCCTAATGTTTTAGTACAGTTAGTCTAATTCTGAAGACGACGCTCATAGTAGCGTCGAAACCAGGTCAATTTTGACTTAATATTTGTGACCGAGGGCTTATTTGTTACAGTATCTTCAGTATGTTGCAAGCGTCAATCGTGTTCCGTGTAGTTACGACTGCATTATGTCGGAACTAAGTGAATTCGTATGAAATTGTTGGTACTCGTACGATGGGTGTTTCCATAACCAAGATAGTCGAAGTGTTTGGTGTTTCAAGAGGCACAGTATCGACGATTTATACCGCATGCAGGGAAAGCTTGTGTTGAGTAATCGTGACAGACGGCCATTGGAGAGGTTTCTGACAAAACATAAGAGGACGACAGGGCAGAACTGAATGTCGCACTCGCGGACCCCATCAGCACCAAAAACAACACGAAGGTACCTCCATAAACACGATACTGTAGGGCCAAATGGAATTCCGAAACCACTCACCAATGATGCAAATGCCCGTAACGGGATAGCGTGGTGCCGACGCTATAAAACCTGAGCTATAAAGGAATGGAACGACATCGTTTGGTTGAATAAATCTTGCTTCACACAATTTGGAACTTCTGGCCGAGTTTGCGTCCCAAGAACGAAACATGGCGGTGGTTCGGTGATGGTTTGGCCAGCCATATCGTGGTATTCCATTGGCCCCGTGGTTACTCCACAAGGTCGCGTTACTGCAAGGCTTTATGCGACCACTTTGCCTGATATAGTCCATCCCGTGGTACAATGTTTGTTTCTCACTGGTGACGATGTTGTGGCGTAACAAGCTAGTCACGCCACACTGAGGAGGAAGCCGAAAGGCACGCGTACACACACGCCGACTGGCGTCAAGTCTGGAACAGGATAAGTTATGACTGCTATAAAGAAAATACGTAGCTTTGGAATATACTTAACTTTTAATCAATCCTTGTGATACATCTCTCTTGACTATACAAATGAGACTCGTAAGATACATGCACTGTGACAATTGGCGCCTTGCTAAGTCGTAGCCATTAACTTAGCTGAAGGCTATTCTAACTGTCTCTCGGCAAATGAGAGCAAAGGCTTCGTCAGTATAGTCGCTAGCAACGTCGTCGTACAACTGGGGCGAGTTCTCGTACGTCTCTCGAGACCTGCCGTGTGGTGGCGCTCGGTCTGCGATCACACAGTGGCGACACGCGGGTCCGACATGTACTAATGGACCGCGGCCGATTTAAGCTACCACCTAGCAAGTGTGGTGTCTGGCAGTGACACCACAGACGACATGTTCCAACTCGACACGATGCCAGTTCACACAACTCGCATCTTCCAGCATTGGTTTTGTGAGCACGAGGATGAATTGTCGTTTCTCCCATGGCCACCACAATCACCATATCTCAACAGTATTGAGCCTTTATAGTCTACTTTGGAAAGAATGATGCGTGATCGCTAGCTCCAACATCGTTACCTAAACTTGCCGCCTTTTTGCAGGAAGAACGGTATAAGACTCTCTTGAACACCATACAGGACCGGTATTTATCCATTCCAAGACAACTGCGAACTGCTTTGAGTTCCAGCGGGTTTCCTACACCTTATTAGGCACGGTAATGCGTTGTATATTTGGTGTTTGCATGTATTTGATCACCTCGTCGTACATCTTGCCTTCTAAGAGCAATGTTTTGTGGCTACTGCCAATGTCACCACTGCACTGTATGTTGCAGAAAATGGCCAATTTGGACCTCGTCTGTGGTGTTGTACAAGACAATCAAGGGATAAGCGGGAAATCCAGGTTCGGGTCCTGGTCGGGTACAAATTTTCATTGTCCTCATTTCATTCTACAGCTGTGTAATACAAGTGAAGTCTGAAAAATACACCAAGAGAACTTGTAATCTATATCTACAGCCTGCAACTGCTGTGAAGCAGATGACAGAGGACACTCCCCGTCTACCACTTATAAGAGCTTCCCGACGCAGCATTCGCGTGTCGAGCACGGGAAGTGTCAGTTGCTTAAATGTCTCTGTGCGCGTCTAATTACTCAAACAATTGAAAGAAAATAGGCCTCGGTCAATATTTTTAACGAATTAACCGGGTTTCAACACTCCTAGGAGTGTCTCCCTCAGAATTTAAATCAAAGAATGGCCACAGAATTGTGACTAAAAACGTATGATACAGAGTATAAGTACAGAATCATCGTGAAAAACTGGCAGTACTTATGCCATTTATAAAATAATAAATATGCCAAAAGGGCATTAGTCACAAAGATATTGAAGATAAAAAATTGTGATGGCGAGCCACTAAGGGCTGCTCGTTACTTGCGCGGTTACAGGCTGCAAACGGACTGAGGTGCCCGCGTTGACAGATGCGGCCAGGTTGAAACCTCCCCTTAGAAAAATTTATGAATTATTGTGCCGATAAACCCCTTACATTATTTGATTTTCAAACAGCTGAGCAAAACTGAACGTGCTCAGACATTTCTCTCTTCACTTATTCTGATCATCACTAAACTGACATACAATATTTTTAGTGCAACGCAATCTAACTTTCAATAATCCCTACAAAAGAATGGCCCTGACTAACAATAACCTATACCTTTCATGAATCACTTACCTAACAAAAATCTTGGTTACTCAAACTACTGCAGTACAGCGTGCGACAATACTACCAGCTAAATAAAAAATTCTAACTACTGAATTCACTAACTACTTATAGGCATAGTTAGCAAAGATTTTGATAGAGAACAAACAATGTATTTACCTTAATAGTGTTCGAAAGTCATAATATATATACCACTTCATGACATCCAGTCTTACAAATTTACTGGATGTTTCGAGAATGAGATCCCCCAGGTTGTGGCCAAGCCATGTCTCCGCAATATCCTTTCTTTCAGGAGTGCTGGTTCTGAAAGGTTCGCAGCAGAGCTTCTGTAAAGTTTGGAAGGTAGGAGGCGAGGTACTGGCAGAAGTAAAAGCTGTGAGGACGGGGCGTGAGTCGTGCTTGGGTAGCTCAGATGGCAGAGCACTTGCTCGCGAAAGGCAAAGGTCCCAAGTTCGAGTCTCGGTCCGGCACACAGTTTTAATCTGCCAGGAAGTTTCATATCAGCGCACATTCCACTGCACAGTGAAAATCTCATTCTGGAAACATCCCCCAGGCTGTGGCTAAGCCATGTCTCCGCAATATCCGTTCTTTCAGGAGTACTAGTTCTGCAAGGTTCGCAGGAGAACTTCTGTAAAGTTTGGAAGGTAGGAGGCGAGGTACTGGCAGAAGTAAATCGGTGAGGACGGGGCGTGAGTCGTGCTTGGGTGGCTCAGATGGTAGAGCATTTGCCCGCGAAAGGTAAAGGTCCCGTGTTCGAGTCTCGGTCCGGCACACAGTTTTAATATGCCAGGAAGTTTCATCAGTTATTTTGCTCCCCAAATAGCAAAACTCCTTTACTACTTTAAGTGTGTCATTTCCTAATCTAATTCCCTCAGCATCACCCGACTTAATTCGACTACATTCCATTATCCTCATTTTGCTTTTGTTGATGTTCATCTTATACCCTCCTTTCAAGACACTGTCTATTCCGTTCAACTGCTCTTCCAAGTCCTTTGCTGTCTCTGATAGAATTACAATGTCATCGGCGAACCTCAAAGTTTTTATTTCTTCTCCATGGATTTTAATTCCTACTCCGAATTTTTCTTTTGTTTCCTTTACTGCTTGATCAGTATACAGATTGAATAACATCTGGCAGAGGCTACAACCCTGTCTCATTCCCTTCCCAACCACTGCTACCCTTTCCTGTCCCTCGACTCTTATAACTGCCATCTTGTTTCTGTACAAATTGTAAATAGCCTTTCGCTCCCTGTGTTTTACCCCTGCCACCTTCAGAATTTGAAGGAGAGTTTTCTCTAAGTCTACAAATGCTAGAAACGTAGGTTTGCCTTTCCTTAATCTATCTTCTAAGGTAAGTCGTAGGGTCAGTATTGCCTCACGTGTTCCAATATTTCTACGGAATCCAAACTGATCTTCCCCGAAGGAAAATAAAAAAAAGAAGCACTGCAGCTGCGGCATGGGAGGTGGTATCTTCCGCATCTCTTAAAGTATTAGCAGCTGTGGCAGCACATTTCAGAACATATTTAACTGGACCATTTGTTAGTGAATTGAGAGGTGCATCGAGTATTTTCGATCTTCAGATTCATTTGTGTTTAAATAATACTAAAGACAACAGTAATTAAATGCGTTAATGGTTAAGAACTACGATTAGAGTCCTTGTTCTGAGGGAAAGTATTTTATGATCTTCCAGTTGCATACAAATGAAACTCCACGAATACTTAAAAATAATTACAAAACGCGCAACGATAGACACTTTCAGTAGCAGTAAACATCAGGAATTTTCTGCTGCTTGTGGTTTCAACCACAGATATATGTAGTCACAGGCAGAATATTTCTGAAACCCTTACTGAAAGTGTTTCTAAATTAATATTATTTTCGGAGTAGTTTTACAGTTTTACGCACCGTAAACAGTGTTACATCGAGTGCTTCCTCTTTTATCTTTCGTGAAGATACTTTAGTGAATCATACAAGGCACACGCGTGCTTTCTTTCTGATCATCTTTCCAACAATCCCTCTTATTTCAGTTTGATATGTAATCCTACCAGTTACCGAAAACGCAAATATGATGAGTTCATTGTAAATAACTGTTAAACAGAAACTGTATTAGGAAACGTTTGTCAAAATTTCAAGATGATGTCGGGAGGAGGTAGTGGACTTGTTGCTGCATTGACCTCATGTGAGGGATGAGAGAGATTCAGATCACCATGTGGGCATCCATATTTTGCGTTTCTACGGTTTCAGTGAGTCCCTTCAAGTGATTGTCGGAATGGGTCAACCAACAAAATAACTGTCGTTTCCTCATCGGTCGCTCTCGCTTAAGTAAATGATCACTCTATAATGACATCCGCCCCGATTTTAAACTATTAAACTTCCTTCCTTCATGAATATTCCTGTATGAATCGAATAAGTGGCTTAAAAACGAAGTTTTCCAATGTCTTATCAAGGAGCTTTAATCACTGGT
Source organism: Schistocerca nitens (assembly GCF_023898315.1). Taxonomy (NCBI): domain Eukaryota; kingdom Metazoa; phylum Arthropoda; class Insecta; order Orthoptera; family Acrididae; genus Schistocerca; species Schistocerca nitens. The sequence continues at coordinate 69,907,278 of NC_064621.1, forward strand.
AACGTTTCCGAAGCATAAACATTTCTCACGAATTGATATTTAGACTTTTTTGTACTACCTAACGTCAATCTATTATGAATGATTCAGAAGCTGTTCCGGCACATTTCAAAGAAACTAAGTTCATTTACACCATTAGAAAAATGTTACCGAGAGTGCATAGGACAGCAAAACAACTTCTTCAGGCGTGTGCTGACCAATTTTTCGAAAACTGTTTAGGAATTTATCGTTGCAACAAGCAACCTAACACACATTTCATCTAAGATTTAAATGTTTCATACCATCGTCACTCTCTGAAATTATTTTTTTTAGCTTCATCTCTAGAGATTCACTAAAACAATCCTAAGATAGTATAGTTCATCCACTAACGGTATTGTTTATGAACACTATCTCTACCAGTTATTGAATATTGTTTATCAGCCTGGGTCCCTTACCAAGTTACACTGATTTGTAGTGGATGCGTTTCGTGAAGGTAATAACGCCACAAATATGCTCAAAATCTCCAGTAGAAGAGACTACAGGAAACGCTAGAGCACCAGGTATAGATTTTCTTTCATATATCAGGAAAAAATACGCCACGGTGTCGATAAGGAAACATATTATATCTTTTCACATAAATCTCACAAATTAATCATGACGGGAAAAACTGAAGGAAAAAACACAACTATTGCGTGACCTTCGATGGTACTTTTGAGTTTTAAGGCAAAAATTGGAGTAAATTAAAATTATAGTCACACGGAGCTAGTACGAAATTTAAACAGAACAAATAATCTGTAACGATATACGTAATAATGCCGCTATAGAATTCTCATGTTCTCGGAATTAATTGGTTGGATTCATGACTCCAAATGAGTCTACCAGTGTAGAAAATCGTCAGAATTAACGCTTAATGATTTAATTTCATTCTAATGTTCCACCACAGTTGAAAGCGATTCTCTTCTCACTCTGCGTACAACGGTCTATGCTGAGGCTTGGCAGCATCCCTCCTAGGGTAGAGCGAACAAATTTTCTCCACATGCACACATTAGCTTCGGAAACAGCGAATACAGGCGGAACGTTTTAAGACAAATACACTCACTGCGAACAGTAAATATGACGTGGATGTCAGAGGTCAGCACACAGGAGCACTTCCCTCTCTTTTTTTCTGTTCCGACTTGCTCAAATGGAGTCCCTTCCATGGCTCGCGAATTCCCTCACCAGTGGCTTATGAGATTTATGTTTCGTCAGCAGTGACGACACGGAACAAATTTAATCTGTCTATGTACGAAAGCAATACACGGAACAACGTGTGGATGCCACTTTTTGGTTTTCGTGAAATCTTTTCTGCATTTCCGTCCACACAATTCATGATAACATAGTTTATCAAACGCAGTTGTGAATTACAGATTCGCATCTGAATTACGTCGAAATACTATGGAAAAATCTCTATCATCTGGCGATTTTTTCACTCCAACACTCTTGCTGAATTATGTCGTGAGTACCCATTCTCGTATTACCAATCTGCTCTTAATTTTGAGCGGATGTGAACATCCTCCGCTAAATTCACGATACAGCAGCCGTATTTCCCCTTCACTAACTGTGTCATGGTCTCGACAGTACCCTCCATCCCTCTCCGCCACAGATAAATTAACAACTCATTCCCCGTTCGTCAGACTGGGCCTATGCCTGTGTAGCCCAATGAAATGAATAGAAGACACATGATTACCTGATTAATGTTGCTCCACGATTCCTTAGCAAGCCATTAGGCGAAATATTACTTACAGATGTGCTCTGGATCAAGAGCATCGAACCGAACATACCAACATGCTTGAACAGCAGTACAGTGACTGTGAACCGATTACAGAGCTGCACAACAGACGGGGAAAGCAACACTCAGCTTGCTACTTGGGCTGGTCCTGGATAACAAATTGTGAACACAAGAAGCCCGCTAAAAAATTCTTAATGAATCTTACATGAAGCCAAGCTAAGAAAAGGGCACAAAATTTCGTCCCATCACAACATTAAATGGAAGATTACTCAGAATTACCATGGGAAGCATGATTGAGAAATGGCGGTTGGATGTAAACCTTGAATTCAGACCCAGTTACCTGTCTTCAAGCAAAAGTGGAAAAGACACTTAAAACTGTTCAACACTCATTTATTCATAAACAAAAATACTGCATAACATAGAAGAACCCACAAGCACCGATACTCCGCAGCCAACCAAAACTGTATAAAGACAACATACCCATGATATCAGTTATAAATTTCAGGAAAACCCCAACCCATCACATGTTCAAACATCTCCAAAAAATACTCACACAACATTATAAAATAGAAGCTGATAGAACAGTGAAAAACGCAGGAGACACAGAACATTGATATACCACACAGCGTCATTGATTTCATTCAACACAGAAAACATGTACACTTTCATCCCCATCACGGAAACAATAGAAATCATAGAACAAAATATTATATCCCATATCAGTCTTATTGCAGAAGTAATAAGAGAAATAACAAATATGCTCAAACTGACCGCTGAACAAAACTATTTGCAGTTTGAAGATGTAAATGATCTGCAAAGGGAAGGACTCCCCACAAGATCCCAATGAATAAGTAATTTAGAAAAACAGATATGTTGAAAGATAGCTTGCGATGAAAATCAGATGTTGACATAGATACAAAGATGACATTATTTGTGTCGTAGAGATGAACCGAAAGCAAAATTTTAAAATGTACAGACACATTCAGCCATCCCTACAACCGGAACTAAGGCGTATGTTATGTACAACAAACTGGATCGCAACCAACAAGAGAAATTGTGAAAAAGAAATGCATACAATCACAAAAGTAGCTAGAAACAGTGGGTACAATACAAACATAGTACACAAACTTAATAAAAATCATTAAAACACAGATACAAAACAAACGTAACACATTTAACACATCCAGAATGCAGGAAACGTATGCCCGTAAATACACAGTGAAATCACCACACACCAACAACGTACATGGTACATTACGACACTTAAACTAACAGATAGTGTGGCATTCATCCTAAAGATACAGGGCCTCTATATAGTATATAAAATTGTGCAAACTCTCCAAACAAAGTAAAGCTGACCAACAAGCAAGAGGGAGGAATTCCAGGGAGCAGGAATATATAAACTTCAACGTCAAAGCTGTGGTTCAGTATACATAAGAATGAGATGTAGATATTTTAAGACTCGTTACAAAGAACACACGAAGTGTTGAAAGTACGAAACAAACCATTCCACATTCGCAGAACACTTAAAACACCGTAATCAGTATTGTCAACAGATAACAAGGGCTGAAAATCAAGAGGATACACAACCACAACAAATTCCTTATCCTGTTTCAGATAATACTACCACATCAAGAAATCCATTGAAGAGAACAAAGAGATGATAAACGACCAAACATTTAATCAACTCAAGTACTCTCCTAAGTCTAATGAAATAAATTATAAAGTAAAAAAACAGTAGGCAAGTATACCCCTAAACATACTAAAAAAATACCAATTCACACACACTCACGTACACACACAGACACACACACAACAGACTGACCTGAAGTATCACAAACATACATTCAACATGTGCTACTGTAAATTCTAAAGACAGTAAGGAGAATAAAAGCTATAAAACGTAAACAAGAACAAGATCACATGTAGAGGAGTTGCTACAAACTTTGTAAATAGAAATTTGAGGTGTTATCTAAACTATTATATATTTCGTGCTACTAATGTTGCCTTTCAAAAAATAAAGGCGAAACAGATATGGCATGAGAAAAATTATTTCGTTCAGTTGTGATTAAACGGACCTTACGTGAAAATTATCAGTATAATATTATACACAACAGAGGACGACAGACAAATTAAGGTAAAGATGTGAATATTTATTCATTAATAGCAGATCCGAATACGTTCGCTGTCGACACTTCTTTCAAACTGTTCCCAAAACATGAGACAGTTCTCAATGTCTCCAGAAAGCGTTGGAGCATAGTAGGTTCCAACTTTACACTAGTAAGAATCGGGATAATAGATGATATCGGTTCATTTAAACATGAGGTTGCGGCTCAGGTAGACAGTTTTTTTGTCGTTACTCTCGTAGCCACAAAAATGGCGCGCTTGGTCTTGCCAAAATATTCATCACGGATAACTAATTCCGTGCTATACTACACGTCCAACAGAAGGTTGTGGATAGCGCCACTAATGTCGCGGAGTGGCGATTCATGGAAGAATTCCTCAATCGGCAATGCGAGACGCAAGATATAATTTCCCCTGACAATATCATCTTCTTTACAATCAGTGTAGGTCTTAGTGAGACATAGTTGCTATCAGCATTCAAATAATTCGCTCTACACTGTCAAATGTCCCTTTCCATTCCAATAAACGGAGTGACCACGTGGTGCAAACGGTCGTAAAAAAATAGAGTCGGTGGCAGTCAGAGATGTTATTGCTCAGAGCGTGTAACACTTTACAAACATCTATTTTAATTACTGAACGGCTCCTGTCTCTCACTGCCAGTTGCAGGTCGCTTATCCAGTGGCTTCCACGGGTAACAAAAATTGGTTTTCAGCGCTTCGTATAGTTATTGATTGAATTTATAATGCTGTCATGATCTGCTGATTAACACAATGAGCTTCTTATTACAGTTACGAACTGTGCATAAGTCACTGCTCGGAAATTATCCAGACTACATTCTATCATCATTTGGGAATAAGAGCACTTAGTTACTTGCAATAAACTTTACACGTAATTTAAAACCTTCTTAGAACTTTTCTCGCTCACGCACTCCACAAAGGAACGAAGGGAAAAAAATTATATCTTACTACATTTCCTCTGTTCGTGCAATAACACATTTAATTATGGGGTACGACGTTTTAATTTATTACTTGTTTACTACTAACAACATTCCCAATATGTTTCAAGGGCAGGATTCACATGCATATCTGCAAAATTATATAATTGTACAACAGGTAGTTCAGGACATATGTCATAAAATAGAGATGCTGGAGAAACTAGCTTTTCTTAAAACATAGCACAGATTACCTAGACGTTTGAAGTTATTTGATACATGGGAGTTCGATTCATTAAAGAATCAGGAGTGGGGGGTTAAGTTACTGGTTTAAAATGAATAAAGCACTTTGTAATATTTCCTTAATGGCAACAGTAAGTGTACCATGCATAGTAATTATCTTCTCAGCAGTAGGGTTAGCGAGTCACAATAATTGTTTCTCTAAGTAGCAAGCTGTAGTAACCATTTTTCTACATGGCGTAAGCAACAGCATGCAGATGCGCGCCATACCTTTTGTGATGTTACTCCGATTCCATTTAACGGCGACAGGGGGTAAGCGTATCGTCCAACAATATTTCACAAATTTACTCTTCACCAGTGTCGGCACCAAAAATTGTCGCCGTTGACGAGTTGCGAATGAGAGAATGAGAACAACAGCGTGCACTCGAAACTGTGTATCTAATGAGTCACAGATTATTACCATAGCAACAAGTCAGCAGAGATTTTCGGACATAAATACAAAAATGAAAAACATAGTAGTACAAAGATGCCTAATGCGGCCGCTCTTTAACCGCGACGGCGCGCTGTTAGTGGTGTGTGGATCCGGGTTGAGCATGCGTGGATGTTCGCAGAATGCCAGCAAGTGCGCGTTGGATTTTCACGATCGTCGTGGAGAAAAGATAGACCGGTAACTGTAAAGCGTTCGAAGTCGCGATTATCTCGAACAGCTTCATCATGTAAAGGCTCATATTTCATGGAGGCGATCGTTACGAAACGCATGCTCTCTAACAATAGTCACGAAAACTGTTGACCATTTATCGTCGGTGGCTCCAGAGTGTGTCATGCACACAGCACCTCTTATTTTGAGAATCCGAATGGTCTGTGTAGGACGGCTATCTCTCTGCAGTAAGAAAGAACGGACAGAAAACTTGTCTCTCTTTGGTTTGCTGATAAGTTCGATATCTGGACTAAACCTGTGATTGAAATTTGAATCCAACAGCGACTCTCTTACTCCCTTTGGAAAATAGTCAGGTCAGGCCACCAGGGGAGATGTGTCAACAAACGCTCCGCTTGCTGCTCATCTGGTTACCAGCATTCTTCTCGCCCTAAAACTTTACTATCCCTCTCGTCGACATACTTGACATTGTTATGACTTTTGGTAGTGTGTACGTAATTAAATATAAATTTGTATGAATACGCAGACTCACCTGTTTACACACTGGATACAAAGTAATTGATGTAATGCGATGTTCGCACTTTACCAAGGTTCCACGTGTTTAATAACAACTCAAACTGTCCGTTTCACTACGGTCACTTTCTCCTGTTTTGAAAAACCTATTCACAGTCCTGATAACAAAGAGGACTGTTTCTTTTATACCTCATATTAATCAATTGGCAAGCAATAGATTACAAGAAAATGTTGTAGGAAATTTCTTTTAGAATATAAATACTTTAAGATCAAAGGAGACCTTTCAGCGCCGGCCGTGGTGGCCAAGCGGTTAAAGGCGCTACAGTCTGGAACCGCGCGACCGCTACGGTCGCGGTTCGAATCCTGCCTCGGGCATGGATGTGTGTGATGTCCTTAGGTTAGTTAGGTTTAAGTAGTTCTAAGGTCTAAGGGACTGATGACCTTAGAAGTTAAGTCCCATAGTGCTCAGAGCCATTTTTGAGACCTTTCAGCGAAAGGCAGAGGCGTTCAATTGTCGACAGACACACGCAAAAGAAACAAAACTTGCTAGCTTTCGCAGTTTCGCAGTTATCCTTTGACGAGACACTACCCCCACCACGACAAGTCCACCAGTCGAAAAATGGCATTGGCACTACTAGGGGCATAGGCGTATATATATATATATATATATATATATATATATATATATATATATATATATATATGTGTGTGTGTATTTTACTCTAACTCGTCAAAGCATAACAGTGAAAGCTAGCAAGCTTTCTTTGTTTTGTGTGTGCCTATTGACAATTCAACACTTATGATTTTCGCTGAATGGCCTCCTTTACTCCTAAAACATTACAACAAAAACTATTTACAACGGGAAGCCACGTGCCTGAAGAGTCATTCACAGTTACATCGTATACGCCATATAGCTAATGTTGAAAATTATTATAGTTATTGCAGTTTCGTGAAGTACCTCTTAGTATATTCTATCAAATCAGAGCCTGTACCTGAAGGTAAAAACTCAAGCAACAAGCTACGAGTGCTAATTGCTTTAATTATTTTCATAGGTTTTTTTTTTTTTTGACAGTAACGGCGAAATTTTCTTTCAGGGTCAGTTCCATTAGGTTTACTTCTTCTTGTTTTCAGACTGAGTTGTTTTCGTGACTGATTTTCGTTAAAGCGATTATACGTTTACTGATTCTAGTTTTCAGGCGTAACTGAGATATTCACTGAAGCTACATACTACGACATTTATATATGGTCGAATGTAACAACGAAGATTAGCGTTCAACGTTCCGTCGTAATCAAGGTTATGAGCAACTAGTAAGTAGATCATGTGCACAAGGATAGAACAAGGAATCAACTGTTATCTTGTTGAGGAAATTCGCCAACCATTCATCCTAAACTCATTTATTAAATTCGCGCCAGCCTTTAATCAGCAAACATTTACAGTACTTTTATAAACTCCTCTTGTTCTGCGGGTACATAACGTTGACGACAGTAGAAATATTCTAATTGCGGTGGTCGATGGTTACACTGGTGGCAATAATGTTGATGAATCCTCTCATCAGGCAAAACATTATGATCAATCGCTTAATAGTGCGTGGAACGCAACAGAGCAATATCATGCATCACTCCTAAGCTGCACAGCATTCTTCTTAAGTAAATTTCTCTGCCATGGTGCACTCAGACATCTATTACTAAGAAATTTCCGATAGAAGCCACATAAACAAAAAAATGGCTTTAATTTCTTTCTGTACTGTGGTGCTGGAAATGTGGAAATGGCTTCTATTTTCATAGTTTCAGCAGGAATCTCATCTTTAGTACTAACACGACCTAAAAATTTGAGCTTTGGTACAGTAAATTTATATTTCTCTGATTGAAATGTCATTACCCTTTGACTATATTGCATACGTTTTTCAAAAGTTGAAAATGTTCATCACAGTCTTGTCCAGTTACGAAACTGTTGTCTACTTAAATTGTCAATAGTGATACTAGTCTTCTACCAAGTGCATGATCCAAAGCATTAATAAATTCAGCAACAGATGAATTCAAACCAAATGGCACAACACAGTATTCATAACAACGACCACTATGTAAAAAGGCAGTATACTTTTTGGAATCTTTTGATAAAGGTACTGGTGAAATCCTGAGGTCAAATTGAGGCTTGACATAAACTATTTGTTCTTAAATTTGTGTAAAAGCTGAGCACTGTTTTCAGGGTGGTCTGTGCCTCTGTGTAAAGATTTGTTTAACTGTCTGGAATCCAACAACCAATCTCACACTTCCATCTCTCTTCACAACTGCAACAAACGGGTTAGTGTAAGGACTAGTACTTCTGTCAACAACATCATATACTTCCATTTTGTGTAATTTTTTCCCTGCTGCTAGTCTTCTGGCAATTGGTACACTATAAGGTCTTGTAAAAAATTATTCATGTGGTTTCACTATAAAGTGTGCCAGTAATCTTTTATTCTTCATGGCACATTACTAAAGACATCACTGTGCTACTGTGCTCCCAAAGTAAAGATCTTAATTCCTGTTTTTGATGTTCACTGAGCCTACCAGCTTCTCATACTTGTTAAGAAATTTTTCAAACTCTGGCTTGTTTGTGTCTATACAAAGGGTAACATAGTTCACATCTCCTCCTTCTTTCAAAAACTGAATTCTATTAACTTTACTATTAGTGTTGAAATCTGGCTTGAGGAAATTGGATTCAACACAGCTTCCATATGATCTTGGAATATATAGCTTCTGTCCTCCTTAATCATTGTTTAACCTACACTGACTTTTCCTATCCAATTTATCCCCAGCGTAAAATCCTCTGAAGTTCTGCAGTTATAAGACATCCTTGAGTAAACTGTGCTCCTTCACTACTAAAAGTAATCAGAGCCTCATTCTTCACTGTTTTACCATGTCTACCTGTAGCAGCTCTGATTTTAACTCCATTCACTGGTAATTCAACATAATCACTTTCTCCCTTTATTTTCTTGCATAAGGCCTCAGTAACTCCTGACACCTGTCTCCCCATGCCTATAAGGCACCTGTCTTTCCATGATCCTATCTTTACTTTAATGGACTAGAAATTTCATCATAATCACTGTGATAACATTTTTATATAATAAATAATCTTCAATTTCTTTGTAACTGTCACCTATAGTTTTTATCTTACTTGTAATGATCTTATCTGGACTACAAAGTTTCATCACACCAACAGAAAAATCGTTACTGGTACTATCAACACATAGAATGTCACTTGTCTGAGAAATTTCACTCCACTGACATTGATCTTCACTCATGTACTTACTTTTTGTTGTTACCATATACCATACTTAATTTTGTCCCACCAGTTTGGACATGAAGTCCAACATACATTGATTAACATTTTTCTAAAATTTTCATCATTCTGAAATACCTCATTATTTAACCACAAACTATAAAAGAACACTTCATCACTTGACATCTCAGCCAAAAATTTATCAATACTGTCACAACTGTTAACTGAACTATCTTCACCATTGGTACATAACTTTTTAGTAGAAATTAAACTCAGGAACTCAGTAGCTTTATCACAATCTTTATGATAGCTCATTTTCTCAACTATGTATTTGGATATTTCTACTGTCATTTTCTCCTCCTTATCATCACATACCTCAACTTTTTCCTTAAAACATACAAAATGTTTCTCCTCCTCACTTTTCCCCACAATATCATCAACATCTTCACATTTCCTAACACAAACATGACTTCCAAAATTTATTTCCTTTCAGATTAATCTTAAACATAGCATCATTTTCATATCCAGGTTCATGAGAATCGCTTTCACATAACACAGTGTGTGCTTCTGACTTACCTGGTTCCTTCATAAACTGATTGATCCCAAAATCATTGGGTACTTCAGTTACCTGTTCTGCTAAAGTATAGTTTTCTGCCCATTGATAAAAAGCTACTTAATTCATTACTGCTTTGTGTTCAATATTATCATGTGTTTTGTAAATTACGACCTTTTGTGATCGTGTGTGGCATTCATTGTTCTATACCGTAATGGTGCATAGTGAATAATACACTTCCTTAAAATAATTATTCATTACATCAGATGAATTTGTTTGTTGTGGACAGTTAGGCTGGTTGTTACTTTACTATTACATTTCTCTGCTCCTAACTTGTGGACCAACAGTGAAGCCCTACAGCTATGTTTTTTTTCTTTACTTCATGTACAGTTGCACCATGGTATTCTCTAGAATTATTGTCATTCCTCTGCCAAACAGTGGCGTGATAACCATTCTGCTCATACTAATTGTTTTCACCATGACGACTGTGATTCTTTGGTGGAAAGTTCTTGTGATGGTGACAGTCCTTGTCTTCTTTTTTGTGATAATTGTTATTACTTCAGTTTTGATTCCCATTTTTTGTGCAAAATTGTGGTAACTGTGGTAGTGTTTTTCTATTCTTTCCAAAGCGCTATTCAACTTGTCAACATACTTTAAAAACTGTTGAAGTGTGTCATGTGGTACATAAGCTAGATCCACTGAATTTCAGCTGGTACTCTACATCTTAAAGTATCAGTCATAGCGAATTCGTGAAAAGTTTCACTGATTACTGCAAAACTGTTTCATATTGTCTCTCCCTCTCCCTTTACCTTGGCCCATTCAAGATTACACTTTTCATATGTGCCTGCTCTTTTTCTCATCAAAAATTCTCTAAAAATTTATTTTCAAAAAATTCAAGTGATATGTCAGTACAAAAAGTTTGGTTTGTCCACCACAATGCTTCACTCTCTAAAAACTTTTTAATAAACTTATTTTTCATGCTGTCGGTCATGTTTGGTACAAATTATCTTACACTGCCACATAAAATCCACAGGATCCATGCTACCTCCATGGCAATTTTTTAACTGGTGTATTACATCTTATCATACCAGTGTTATTAATTAGGTTTCTGTTGACAATGATCACATTGCGGTTTTCTACTTTGTTAATTAGGTCATAAAAATAACTTCCTAAATTGCTTATGTAATTTTGCTGATTACATGTTTAAGTTAAACTTTTTCGTCTACCGATTTTATTTTCTGTTCTAGGCTACTTGTAATAGTAACTAGTTTCTCATTCATAATTTCCTCAACAATGTACCTACTTTTCTCTAGATTTTCACTGATAATAGTGGTTTTCAAATCTTCTACATCAAAGGCACTTTCATTCTTCTCCGTATCGCTAGCAAGTTCATCTATTAATTGTTCAGTTTTTTTAGTTAAGCCCTTATTAACTTTCTCCACTTGTGTCTCAAGGGCACCCACGTGTATCTCAACCATGTCCAGTTTAGTAGCAATCTGATTTAATTTTTGATTCAATTGTTCATTATTATTGTCCATCTTTTAATCGTTCAGTTTTAACGATCTGCCTGTTTCTAGCATTAATTGCTTTAAATCGGCTATCTCGCTACTACCATGTCCCAATTGCTCAAGTCAGGTTCCACAAATGATAAATTTTCTTTCTTCACTGTTGCACTTCGGTCCATGTAATTAAACATTTCACCTGTCCCAGAGTCATGCAATTCACTGCCCCCCCCCTCTTCTGAATGATCATTTGCACTTCTGTTGACTGTAAAAGCAAAGAAAGATAAAATAAATAAGATAATTCACTTTTCCATGCAACTTGCTGTCGTCTTCTCTGACGATGCTGATGATTATTAATTCAGGTTCGTTTTCCTGGTTTTCGTCCATAAAATTAAATCCTCCTTCAAGTTGAAATAACACATATTTTTTGTGGTAGTATCCAGAAAGAATATCGACAATCACATAGCCTGAAAAGTATTGTTTGATTATTCACAGATAAGTAATTTTCACTCCATCCCAGATTAGAGTCTCCATATTTTGACCCCCACCCTATAATTAATGATAAAAATTAATTATTTAAATCCTATCTCTATTGATTTTCAGGACATGTTCTTTGTCCTCTGTAACAGCACACTGAGCAAACAGGGTGGAAAGTTCAGAAATGTTGACTGATCAAAATAATTTTTACTTAGCTGGTAAAATTCTTCTTTATTGTTTCTCGTCGTTCACGTCTAGGGGTCTTCCTTCTCGCTTTCCTGTAGAATATTGACAAAATATTTGGATCTGCAAGAGTTCACATGTTTGATCTTGTTGTATCTATTCTAATAAAAACAATGAATACGTTTCTGTTCTCTTTTTGTTGATATACTCTTGAAATCATTTCACAAATTTTAAATAGAATTTTTTCTTTGTGGTTCACAATTATTAAAAATACTTTTTAGCTTTGTTATTTATACATAATGGGTAACACTCCCCAACTTTGACCACATGTGGCCATGCACAACTTCTCTTGGCATACTGCTCCACAGCAGCCATCTAACTTTACCCACTTATAGTTCACAGATTGTTAAATACAAAGATACATTGTTCAAAGAATATTAAATTTCCCCATTCTTACATACCACTCTGATTTTTTGTATTCGTCAAAATGATAAAAACAATTTTGTTATAATAAATATTCACAAATTTTATGACAATTAAAAAAGGGTATCGAAAAATGCACGATAAAATATCTTATATTGTAAATTACACATGATACATAGAACGTGATGTAGGCAGACCAATTTCGTTACACACTCTACCTTCATACCTCGAATATCCCTGAGGCTGCTTGCAGATGATGCTGCTGCACATGGAGAAGTCTCCACTATAAAATTACAGCGACATTTTAGAAGACCTGCAGAGATTAAATAGTCTTGGACAAGGGATAACCTGGAAAAAAATTACACATTGGATGCTACCCATCTCTGCGGAAGGTAAAATCTGAGAAGTACAAAAACATAAATCTGGAAAATTGAACCTGTCAGAAGCTGACTGATTTATGAAACTACTATACTGAATTTACCAATCAAGTAAGGATTTACTCAAGCCAAACCTATGGTAGTTTGATTTACTACAGTTCTCAAACAACCATGAATAGTCAACAGGTGGACTGGAAGTGCCTACAAAACGTTCATCTGGAAATGGGCATTTCCTCATAATGGTATCTTTTTTTGACATCAACAGCATGGTTAAGTTAAAATATATTCAAAACAGCTAAGAACCCATCATTTCCTGGGTATGTATTTATTCCAATCTTCTGTCAGCCCATCTTCTTCTTCCTCCTCTCTCTGTCCACTTCAACCTTTACCCCTTCTCTATCCATGCCACCTCCTCCTCTCTCTCTCTCGCTCTCTCTCTGCTCATGTTCTTCTCTTTCCTTTCTCTGTCCATCTCCTCCTCTCTCCTCTCTCTTTCCATCTCTTCCTGTTTCATTTCTCTATTCATTTCCTCTTTTCCTTTTCCACTGACTGTTCATCTCCTCCTCCCTCTCTTTGCCTATCTGCTCCTCCCCCTGTCTGTCTATGTCTTCCTCTTGCCTTTCTCTGTCCATCTCCTCCTCACCCCACTCTACTCATAACCCTCTCCCATGTCTATACCCATCCCCTCCTCTTCCTATGTATATCCACCCCTTCTCCCCCCCCCCCCACTGTCAATTCATTTCCTCGTCCTCCATTCCCTCTCCATCTTATCACCCTCACCCCAGTAGGACACTGGTGGTTCATGAGCTCACAGTATCTGTCTCCAGATCATAATGCGTGCCAGATTTTGCTGAAAGTGTTCCACAGGTTTAGCATGAGCTTTTTACCCGTGGTTTTGCCCATGTACACACATGTCAAATATGTTTCACATACATTTAACATACTTCACAGGTATTTGTACACATATTTAATCTGTATCTCTGGCGATCTTAGACCTGCAGTTTGATTTTCACGCAGTATAATGTTTTCGACGTCGTATCTCCTTGACTTTGTGCTGTACAATGATATAATTTTGCAGGTACATCCAGTGGTATACGATACTGTGTGCGAAATGTATTGTGAATAGAGTCCGTAGTAAAGAAGTAATAAATTGAAACGTCATGCATGATGTAACAATTTTTTACACATCTCAGTGTTTATGATGTATCTCTAACAATGAGGCATATAGTGATAAATTTTTGTAGATACATTCAGCTACTTATGTGCATGCTGTATGGGCAAGTTGTTACGAATGCAGTTAGTAGTAAGGAAATAATAAACTAAAACGTCATGTTTCACGTGGCAGTTTCACTGGGGTGTGGATGGTCAGCAAGAAAATGTTTCTTACAAGATTGAAATTATGTGTAAAGTTTTCTCCAAATCACTAAGTGCTCTCTTTCTCAAATACTGGTTGACAAAAGTACGGGTTGTCGCACATTATGGGCTACACTGCTTTTCTACCCCATCTCCACCTCCAGTGCTGATTTCTAGACAGTGAGTGACATGTGTACCAAGTTTGGTTACAATCGGTCGGTAGTTTAGGAGGGGTTGAGGAAAGTATGTGCATACATATGCATATACATGCATCTATATGTACAAACATTTTTACAATATTTATGGATATGGTATTCTCCATGTGTGAATGAGCTTTTAATATTAACAAATATTCTCATTAGTTCGCGCGTTGCAGGTATATGTCCACAGGTATCTATGTCCTCATGCAATACAAATCCTCCCTTCAATTAATCCTTTTTACAACGCATTCTGACTTTGCTTACATGACTCCTCTCTGAGGCCCAACTCTATTCAAATCGAATCAACTACGATCAAGTATACCACAAAGAATGGTTCACGGTGCGTTTATAGCTTACCCTCTCACTTTGATTTAGATGGCAGCAAAAAACGGCGAGCTGTGGGCGTGGAGCATATGTAATGTTCTGACACGTCCACAAAAACTATGTAGCCTGGCGTTCTGATTATCAGAACGGAGGAAACTTTCCTATCAAAGCCCTGACATCCCAGCAGATTTCAGTGTGAGATCACCCGTTCACTGGTCTGACCAAACAAAGTTGACGCACAGGCACGACGGTGCGTGCCAGAATTGTCAAACGTCAGACGGCTGACTCAGGTTGAGTAAATTCACCCTTGTATCACACGATATGTCTGGGATGATGTACAGTTCCACTGTCAGTACAGTTGGAAACTGACTATTAGTCCACCAAGAGAAGTCTCACCTCCTAAGGAAAGACCTGGAATTCTCCAGCGGGAGAGGATCAGAAGATGAAGAAGCCAAAGAATCACAACCACTTTCCAGCAAGCCTCGGTACGGGAGGCGAATTAGCAAAAACGAAACCGCCCCCACAATGCACAAAGCAATCGTACTATCCTCTAGTCATTGAATCTCTCCTCTTGAATGTTCTGTTGGAATGGTAGCCAATGCAGACACAGCACCAGCCTCTACTTTGCATATCCGGAGAGGAGCCAATCAGTGACTCCAATTCTCTTTTGTCTGAAAAAAGATTTTAGATCAGGGAAGCATCATTCCTACCTAGACAGGACCACAGTCCCTCTTTTGCAGAGTCATCTAATATTTCTGGACTGACCATTTCCAATTTTGAAAGAAGGCTGTTAAACTTCCCAGACAGCCATGCCCATGGAATATATGTTTTTGCTTCTGCTCGCTGAAAGAACCTGGTGACGTCCTGGTGTCAGGTTTGGGGTGGGGAGTGTTACAGTCCTGCCTCCATTAACACGTACACCAGCCACTACTCTGTTTGCATCATCCCAGCTTCTAACATGAGAATGCACGGAGTTTTATGTGCACACAAAAGCTCAATTTACAGCAGTCTCTATTGAATGGCTTCTGCCACCCACTTCCAGCTATCCAGATGCTCTCGCAAGGTACTGTGTCCTGGCTCAGGTAAAATGTTTTGTGAACCAGCGCCCTGAGCAGAAGAAAGACGGATCTTTGACCAGAAGTCCTTCTGCAGGTAAGATCCACTGAGTGGTGCTTCTCAGAATCATTCACTCCGCAGGTCACTGCACTCAGCATTTAAGAACCCGAACTTACCTCTCTCCCTGTTTTCTGTCTCCTCCACTACGGCCCCTGGGTACAAGTTCTTTACAGGTTACACATGCAGTTATAAGAACGTTCTGCCCACGATTTCCCCATGTAAATGAGTCATAAACCACACATAGCAACTGTAGTAGTGGACAACATTGAGATCATTGCCTAAAATATGAATGTTAATCTGACTGACAATGTTATTAGAGAGCGGCGTGTCACCTCTCAAAATGGGAAGTATTAGCCCACTTATTAACATAACGTTCCATCCCCTCTGGTCACTATGCACTAATTCGGATTGAAGGATTTCATAAAGCTGTTGAATCCCCTCCTGAGGCAGGATGGCTCACAACTGTCATAACTGATCCTTGAAATCCTGTGTATTGGCTTTGAAAAAGTGGAGTTCGAGATGGTCTCACACATGTGCTTTCGAGAACAGGTCTTGGGATCTTACTGGCCACGGGAGTACCGCAATATCACACAGACACGTGCCATGTGTGGTCGAGCACGATTCTGTTGGTACCACTATACTGTCAAAAAAATGGTTCAAATGGCTCTGAGCACCATGGGACTCAACTTCTGAGGTCATTAGTCCCCTAGAACTTAGAACTAGTTAAACCTAACTAACCTAAGGACATCACACACATCCATGCCCGAGGCAGGATTCGAAGCTGCGACCGTAGCGGTCTCGCGGTTCCAGACTGCAGCGCCTAGAACCGCACGGCCACTTCGGCCGGCCTATACCGTCATGTGAGAGGTAACACTTGAAGACGCAGGATGTCTGCAAAAGTGCTGTCAAGAGTTCCCTCGATCACTACCAGCCCTGACCTGGAGTCATACGCGGTGGCCCCCAAACTATGAAGCCAGGAGTAATACCGCTGTGGCTCTCCAAAACCCTGGAAGAATGGGATCTCTCCCCGGGTTGCCGGTGACGGTGATCCAGGGGACGAAAAAAGTGATGCACATAGAATGTGAGGACGAAGTGAGATGAAACTTTGTTGGATGACAGATGAAGCTACACATTAATGTTGAAGGTTATGTGGATAGGTCCAGGAGCTATGGAATGGTTACGAATCCGAACTGGGAAGGAAAGGGCTTTGATTAACCTTACCTAAAACAAATATTAGGTTGCTAGGATACATCTTGAGATACTGATGCATAGTTTATTTAGCGATGTAGAAAAGTGAAAGTAGTGTTCTGGGTTCCTCAAGTTACAGTGTGCATACGTTCGCATTCTGTTTATTATGTGGTGAGGCGGAAATGTGTAGAAAGCTTTCTCGACGGCAAGAAACACGACTTGAATCAGAGCTCCATTATCTAATTCCTTGTTGATAGTGTGAGTGAACAGAGGTGGTTAGATTGCGCACTACATGTTTTTGCAGAAACAATGTTTCTTTCTACTTAAGAACTGTCTGGTTTCCAGAAATGGTACCATAAGCCATTACGGTTTATGTTCCATTGCTAAACAAGACTTAGACGTCAGTGATGTATGTCCGTCGTAATAGTATGCACTGAGGAGACTGTATTTTTGAACAAGATATTGCGCTTTGGCATATGGTTAGAAGTATCTGTAAATACACTACTGGCCATTAAAATTGCTACACCAAGAAGAAATGCAGATGATAAACGCGTATTCATTGGACAATTATATTATACCAGAACTGACATGTGATTACATTTTCACGCAATTTGGGTGCATAGATCTTGAGAAATCAGTACCCAGAACAACCACCTCTGGCCGTAATAACGGCCTTGATACCCCTGGGCATTGAGTCAAACAGAGCTTGGATGGCGTGTACAGGTACAGCAGCCCATGCAGCTTCAACACGATACCACAGATCATCAAGAGTAGTGAGTGGCGAATTGTGACGAGCCAGTTGCTCGGCCACCATTGACCAGGCGTTTTCAGTTGGTGAGAGATCTGGAGATTGTGCTGGCCAGGGCAGCAGTCGAACCTTTTTCTGTATCCAGAAAGGCCCGTACAGGACCTGCAACATGCGGTCGTGCATTATCCTGCTGAAATGTATGGTTTCGCAGGGATCGAATGAAGGGTAGAGCCACGGGTCGTAACACATCTGAAATGTCGTTGAGTACAGCATCGCAGGCGCTCCTGTCTGTAATGCAGCGTCAGGGGTAACCGCAGCCATGGTCTCCGAGCTGATAGTCCATGCTGCTGCAAACGTCGTCGAACTGTTCGTGCAGATGGTTTTTGCCTTGCAAACGTCCCCATCTGTTGACCCAGGATTCGAGTCGTGGCTGCACGATCCGTTACAGCCATTCGAATAAGATGCCCGTCATCTTGACTGCTAGTGGTACGAGGCCGTTGGGATCCAGCACGGCTTTCCGTATTACCCTCCTGAACCTACCGATTCCATATTTTACTAACAGTCATTGGATCTCGACCAACGTGAGCAGCAACGTCGCGATACGATAAACGGCAATCGCGATAGGCTACAATCCGACCTTTATCAAAGTCGGAAACGTGATGGTACGCATTTGTCCTCCTTACACGAGGCATCACAACAACGTTGCACCAGGCAACGCCGGTCAACTGCTGTTTGTGTATGAGAAATCGGTTGGAAACTTTCCCCATGTCAGCACGTTTTGGGTGTCGCCACCGGCACCAGCCTTGTGTGAATGCTCTGAAAAGCTAATAATTTGCATATCACAACATCTTCTCCCTGTCGGTTAAATTTCGCGTCTGTAGCACGTCATCTTCGTGGTGTAGCAATTTTAATGGCCAGTAGTTTAGATAGGAGTGAGTGATCGGGACTTCGGTGGACTTCTCCACCCCATACTTGGCGCGATCTTAACACGATGCGGCATCTGTAGAGCCTGCGTCATCGCGTGTGCGGTGTGAATCCTCCACAACGCTCTCGGCAGCTTCAGTGCGAAGCTGCGCAGGCGGCGTGGATGTCAGCACTCAACAGAGTCACTTTAGTCCGTCACATCTTGTGTGCTCGTAACACCGTTGCTTCACAGTCTACGCACAAACGAAAGCAAATGAACTGTGAGTGGACACCACCGCATCACAGGGACACCGTGTGTTAAGTTCTGAAACACCTCGTGAGCGTCGCAAAACTGTTAACGGCTGACTGCAGTCTCGAGAGGATAAAAGGGTAACCACGTCGGAGTCACTCTTCAGAACCGCAGTGGCAGCTGCCGGCAAGTAGTGCGCCGTTACGTCACGTCGTAAAATGGTCACATGGCGGGAACGGCTCGGTCGCGCCTCGGAGACCCCGGCTAAAAATACGCGCTGAATTGAAGCGACTCTGTTGTCGGATCTCGCGGTAGCCCGCACGCTAAAAATAGGGCGGCGCGTCACAATAGCTCGTTAGAGGAAGTAGCTCTAACTGGAATCGCTTTTTTGTCGTCGTGTTCGCGGAGCGTACTTAGAGCACTTGCGGCGGAGAAACGACACCCGAGGAACTCGGGTCGGCCACTGACGCGCCCCGGACTCTCCAGTCCAGTGTACCGTAGAAGGCCGACGCTTGTGTGTGGATCCAGATAGATAGCCGACACAGCTGTGGATTACCAAAAACTGTGAGCGCGGTACAACCGCGAAAGGATTCAGAATTGCTCGGAAAGAAGTTATTCTTGGCGCTATACTGAAACCTGAGCTAAACGTACATGTTTTGGACAATATAACATCAAAAATACCCTATTACTAGTATCTTTGACATCCAAACATTTCTCAACCTTCCGGCGATCGACACATATCGTTTGTACCAAAGGTATTATATACCGTACTTCATAAAGAAACTTTTGTAATTTCCTTAGAGATGCTAGAAATGGGGCTTGTTTTCCAGTACAGGCTATGTTGTTGCTGTTGTGATCTTTAGTCCGAAGACTGATTTACGTAGCCGGCCGAAGTGGCCGCGCGGTTCTGGCGCTGCAGTCTGAAACCGCGAGACCGCTACGGTCGCAGGTTCGAATCCTGCCTCGGGCATGGATGTGTGTGATGTCCTTAGGTTAGTTAGGTTTAACTAGTTCTAAGTTCTAGAGGACTAATGACCTCAGCAGTTGAGTCCCATAGTGCTCAGAGCCATTTGATTTGATTTACGTAAGTTAATCTCGCACAAGTATTTTTCTCTCTGCATAACTATTGCAGCCTTCATCTACTTGAACCTACTTAATGTAGTTTAGTAGCCCTCGACAATGTTGACGCTCCTCCCCCCTCCCATTCCCCCCCCCCCCCCCCCACTCCCACGACCACCCATACTTCCCTCTGTCACCAAATTAACTGTCCACTGGTGCCTCATTAAGTGTTCTGTCAACCTATACTTTAAAACTACAAGGAATAGACAAACTAATGTGAACACCTGTACTTACTTGGGAATGGATCATTAATATGGGGTTGGATTCCCATTTATGCATAATACAGCTGCGATTATTCTTGTAATACTGGCATATAATGATCGTACAGCCTCCAGTAGAATGTTATGACACTCTTCGATCAGAACCTCTACTAACTCCTCCAGTGACGAGGGATGCGGAAATCTGCTCCGGAGTCTGCGCTCCAATACCGCCCACAAGGGTTATATAGTGTTCAAGACCGGGGACTGTGTTGGCCAGGGAAGACGCTGCAGTTCAGTTGCATGCTCCTAATACCAAGATTGTACTGTCCTGGCATTGTGAATGGGTGCATTATAGTCCTGAAATATGGTATCATTGTTGGGGAACAATATCTGAATCATGGGGAACACCTGACCACTTAAAATGTTCGCATAATCATTGGTCTTAACGCGGCCGTTGAGAGTAATCATGGGGCTACCAGAATACCATGATATGGCTGCCCACACCATCACACTTCCACCTCCATGCTAAACCGTTGGAATCAAGCAATCAGGATTGTACGGTTTTTTGGCGTTCTCCAGACGTATCCCCGGACCGATATTCGGAATAACGAAAACGTTGACTCGTCGGTCCATATGGCGCGTTTCCACTGATCAGCCGTCCAAGATTTATGCTCCTCACACCATGTTTTACGCTTCTTTGCGTTGGTTGTCATCACTAATAGCTTCGGCATAGCAGCTCGTCCATGAATATTCGCTTTATAGAGTTCCCCGCGCACAGTGTCGATAGGTACGGGGTCTCGAATATGACTTTAGAGCTCTCCAGTCACTTTAGCCGCCGTAGTGTTGTGTTGTTTTGACACAATTCGTGTTAGCGTACGACGATATCTGTAATTTAATTTTGATTTGCGCCCACTATTACGTTTAGACGATGATATCTTTCCATGTTTTGTGTAGGCTGTCATGACTGTTGATAAGGTTGCTCTTGAAACATTGAATAAATTGGCTGTCTTAGTTACTGATGCTCCAGCTAATCGGGACCCCACAATCTTCCTTCTGTGAAACTCTGTTAGGTCTTTCATTGCACGTCGACCGCTGCCCCTGAATGCAAAAAATGGTTCAAATGGCTCTGAGAACTATGGGACTTAACAGCTTAGGTCATGAGTCCCCTAGAACTTAGAACTACTTAAACCTAACTAACCTACGGACATCACACACATTCGAACCTGAGACCGTAGCGTTCGCGCGGTTCCAGACTGAAGCGCCTAGAACCGCTCGGCCACCCCTGAATGCAAATACGATGTGTGCAGTACTCACAAACAACCTGCACTGATGTCTAGTCTTTACTGAACACGCGCAGTCCAGCGCGACACGTGCCTTACCTGCTTTGTTGACCGTCAAACACAACCATCCCATTACTACCACCGTTCACACTATTTTGCCTATCCCTTGTATGTCATATTTCATTCTCAAAAATGGTTCAAATGGCTCTGAGCACTGTGGGACTTAACTGCTGTGGTCATCAGTCCCCTAGAACTTAGAACTACTTAAACCTAACTAACCTAAGGACATCACACACATCCATGCCCGAGGCAGGATTCGAACCTGCGACCGTAGCATATTTTTTTCTCCCCAGTTTTTTTTATCTCTTCATTACTTGAATTACCCATCTAATCTTCAGCACTGTTCCATAGTTTCACATTTCAAAAGCTTCTGTTCTTGTTGTTGTTGTTGTTGTTGTTTTTGGGGAAGGAGACCAGACAGCGTGGTCATTGGTCTCATCGGATTAGGGAAGGATGGGGAAGGAAGTCGGCCGTGCCCTTTCAGAGGAACCATCCCGGCATTTGCCTGCAGTGATTTAGGGAAATCACGGAAAACCTAAATCAGGATGGCCGGACGCGGGATTGAACCGTCGTCCTCCCGAATGCGAGTCCAGTGTCTAACCACTGCTTCTGTTCTCTGCTTGTCTTTGTCTGTAGTCCATTTCCCTACAGAGCTACGCCCCAGACAAGCAATTTCAGTAAATACTTTCTAATTCTTTACTTTATCTCAAACGTTAGCAAATTTCTCTTATCTAGATCACTTTTACGCTTTTATTGATATTCATAGATCACCGCGACTTGTTACTGTTGAGGAGCTGCGACTATGGAAGCTACGGAATATGTCCTATTTCCTTACATTCATCAAGTCGATCCTCAACGTTACCGGTCAGTTGAGCGTCGATATTCTCGTCATAAAAGATGCCAAGACAAAATTCTGAGCCACTGAATGAACTTGGTGACTTACAAAGATTTAACAGACGTACAGTCTTTCCTGTCATTCTCACCGAATGATGCGCTGACACTTGTGCTATGATCGTCCAAATAAATGCAGAACCTCCACCTCTCTTTATCACAAATAGATCAACGTAGTCAGAATTCTACTGTTCTCCTGCCTTTGTCTATACACAAACGCTTCCTGTGGTGGGGACTCTATGAAAGTAGAGTCTTTGGGTGGCAATATACGTTTGTACTGGTTTGTAGTCTAGATTAGTGGACCTTGCTCCACTGAAGCTCGTCCTGCATGCTCAGAAGATGTGTGATATACCTCTGTCATTAGTGTTTTGTTGCACCAATTTCATGGCCACTGTCTTCTGTTCACGTATCTACATCTATATCTACATCTACATCCATACTCCGCAAGCCACCTGACGGTGTGTGGTGGAGGGTACCTTGAGTACCTCTATCGGTTCTCCCTTCTATTCCAGTCTCGTAATGTTCGTGGAAAGAAGGATTGTCGGTATGCCTCTGTGTGGGCTCTAATCTCTCTAATTTTATCCTCCTGGTCTCTTCGCGAGATATACGGAGGAGGGAGCAATAAACTGCTTGACTCCTCGGTGAAGGTATGTTCTCGAAACTTCAACGAAAGCCCGTACCGAGATACTGAGCGTCTCTCCTGCAGAGTCTTCCACTGGAGTTTATCTATCAACTCCGTAACGCTTTCGCGATTACTAAATGCTCCTGTAACGAAGCGCGCTGCTCTCCGTTGGATCTTCTCTATCTCTTCTATCAACCCTATCTGGTACGGATCCCACACTGCTGAGCAGTATTCAAGTAGTGGGCGAACAAGCGTACTGTAACCTACTTCCTTTGTTTTCGGATTGCATTTCCTTAGGATTCTTCCAATGAATCTCAGTCTGGCATCTGATTTACCGACGATCAACTTTATATGATCATTCCATTTTAAATCACTCCTAATGCGTACTCCCAGATAATTTATGGAATTAACTGCTTCCAGTTGCTGACCTGCTATATTGTAGCTAAATGATATGGGATCTTTCTTGCTATGTATTTGCAGCACATTACACTTGTCTACATTGAGATTCAATTGCCATTCCCTGCACCATGCGTCAATTCGCTGCAGATCCTCCTGCATTTTAGTACACTTTTCCATTGTTACAACCTCTCGATATACCACAGCATCATCCGCAAAAAGCCTCAGTGAACTCCCGATGTCATCCACAAGGTCATTTATGTATATTGTGAATAGCAACGGTCCTACGACACTCCCCTGCTGCACACCTGAAATCACTCTTACTTCGGAAGACTTCTCTCCATTGAGAATGACATGCTGCGTTCTGTTATCTAGGAACTCTTCAATCCAATCACACAATTGGTCTGATAGTCCATATGCTCTTACTTTGTTCATTAAACGACTGTGGGGAACTGTATCGAACGCCTTGCGGAAGTCAAGAAACACGGCATCTACCTGGGAACCCGTGTCTATGGCCCTCTGAGTCTCGTGGACGAATAGCGCGAGTTGGGTTTCACACGATCGTCTTTTTCGAAACCCAAGCTGATTCCTACAGAGTAGATTTCTAGCCTCCAGAAAAGTCATTATACTCGAACATAATACGTGTTCCATAATTCAACAACTGATCGACACTAGAGATATGGGTCTATAGTTCTGCATATCAGTTCGACGTCCCTTCTTGAAAACTGGTATGACCTGTGCCATTTTCCAATCTTTTGGAACGCTACGCTCTTCTAGAGACCTACGGTACACCACTGCAAGAAGGGGGGCAAGTTCCTTCGCGTACTCTGTGTAAAATCTAACTGGTATCCCATCAGGTCCAGCGGCCTTTCCTCTTTTGAGCGATTTTAATTGTTTCTCTATCCCTCTGTCGTCTATTTCGATATCTACCATTTTGTCAACTGTGCGACAATCTAGAGAAGGAACTACAGTGCAGTCTTCCTCTGTAAAACAGCTTTGGAAAAAGACATTTAGTATTTCGGCCTTTAGTCTGTCATCCTCTGTTTCAGTGCCATTTTGGTCACAGAGTGTCTGGACATTTTGTTTTGATCCACCTACCGCTTTGACATAAGACCAAAATTTCTTAGGATTTTCTGCCAAGTCAGTACATAGAACTTTACTTTCGAATTCATTGAACGCCTCCCGCATGGCCCTAATCACATTAAATTTCGCTTCGCGTAATTTTTGTTTGTCTGCAAGGCATTGGCTATGTTTATGTTTGCTGTAAAGTTCCCTTTGCTTCCGCAGCAGTTTTCTAACTCGGTTAATGTACCACGGTGGCTCTTTTCCATCTCTTACGATCTTGCTTGGCACATACTCATCTAACGCATATTGTACGATGGTTTTGAACTTTGTCCACTGATCCTCAACACTATCTGTATTTAAAATAAAACTTTTGTGTTGAGCCGTCAGGTACTCTGAAATCTGCTTTTTGTCACTTTTAATAAACAGAAAAATCTTCCTACCTTTTTTAATATTTCTATTTACGGCTGAAATCATCGATGCAGTAACCGCTTTATGATCGCCTGATTCCCTGTTCTGCGTTAACTGTTTCAAATAGTTCGGGTCTGTTTGTCACCAGAAGGTCTAATATGTTATCGCCACGAGTCGGTTCTCTGTTTAACTGCTCAAGGTAGTTTTCAGATAACGCACTTTAAAAAATTTCACTGGATCCTTTGTCCCTGCCACCCGTTATGAACGTTTGAGTCTCCCAGTCTATATCCGGCAAATTAAAATCTCCACCCAGAACTATAACATGGTGGGGAAATCTACTCGAAATATTTTCCAAATTATCCTTCAGGTGCTCAGCCACAACAGCTGCTGAGCAGCCAGAGATAGCGGTGCCACACCAAAGACGGCAACGCAAATCCACACCATTGACGTGAGGTATGCCTCGCTGCAGTCTGCAATGATGTATGTGAGGCTCCCCTGAAGACCGCAGCTCCCTTCTCAGCGCAGCAGCGCAGCAGCGCAGCAGCGCCCTCGCACCGGAGGTCACTTTAGAGTCGAGCCCGAAACCGCTGTGCGCAGTTCGTGACCTCAGCTGAAGGAGTCAGCATCATCGGGTAGGACAGAGACTGTTGTTAAAGTTTCTTATGAAATGTACTTCCGTAAATGTTGCTTTCTGTACTGCAAGAAAAAAAGTTTTAATAAGTGCATCAGATGATGTTTTGCTGGTCAAGGACAGTTGTAAATTGTACTCGTGTGACGAAGAAGTGTGTCAAAGTTATGTAAATCTTTTATTCATTAATGTAGTAAAGTCAACAGACATATAAGTTGTAGTTTCTATATCCCACCTCACCGAGCAATCAAAGGAACCACAGTCATGGATGGACGAAAGTAGTTTCGTCTGGTCATACCATCTTTAATGGCCTATTTCCATCAATATACTGAATAGTTTCTCCACTACTGGGTTCATCAGACAAAGTTTCCCCAAAGCTTGTTCGTGGACACAAGGTACAGTAACCTCAAGCAGATTCGCCACTGTTTACACGACTGCGCGAAATGAGAAACTGCAGTTTGGTTTCGTTAAACGTTCGACCGTATGTTGCTTAGATATTGTAGCACAACGGTCATGCATGTAATGCTAGCTCAAAACAGTTCCAGATGTGTTATAATTCAAAGAAACGAAAAGGTAATATCAATTCATTATCAGTAGTTACTCCCCGACTTTTATCAGGGGTGCTCACTGACATTTAATGCAGCTTGGGGCAATACAGTAAGGAAGATTTGGAACCACTGAATGAGACAAAATTGATGCGGCCGCTGGGTAACGACAACTACTATGTTGATAACATTAGCATATTCAAATCATGGCGAGTTACAGTGTAGTCCCATGGTTCCTATGGATGCTGATTGTCCCATCTCATACTCTCTCCACCAGCAGGTAAAACCATTAAATCATTTCATTTCAAACCATTAAATCACAGTAAATGAAAAGCGCTAGTCTGCTTTTGTTCTACAGTATATTCATGGACCATTTTGAACAACATGTTCTGAAAAAAGAACCTTTGAGTGCATATATTAAATACTGGTTTAGATATGTAGATGATATTCTGTATATGTGGTCCGACACTACAAGACACCTCGACACATTTTTGCAGAACCTAAACAGTCAACATAAAAATATCTAGTTCACAATGGAGACTGGCAACAGACTGGCACTACCACTGACATCTGCACACAGACAAATTGTTTCAAAATGTAATGACAAACTACGGTTACAGATACAGTAATACCTTCTTCCTCATAACACCCCGTAGCTCACAAACGTCCAGCTTTCCACTCAATGGTACACCGTTCTCATGGCCATAGATGATTTTCTGGCAGAGTTAGACACAACAAAATGTATTGCTTCAACCAATGGCTACAATCCAATCCTGCAGGACCACATCTGGCATAGCAAACAAAAACTAAAAATTATACCACTCCTCTACGTCCCATCTGCTACCCCTTCCACTGTCTGCAAGAAGTGGTGTACATTGCCATATCTAGGAACTACAACACGGAAATCCTGCAAGTATGGGCTTTCCTACTATACTATAGCACAGTATATTTTCAATACCAAAGATAAGATCCAGTTATCAGCCAACAATGGGGTACAAAAAATTACCTGTTCTGACAAGTTTTACATTGATCACTCAGGCAGAGACATAGCATCTAGGATGGCTGAACATGAACGCAGCTGGAGGTTGCAGAATTCTGACCCCACATTTGCTGAACATGTACTAACTGAGGGTCACAACTACCGGCCAGAGTCCCGTGTCCTTCACTTAGCAAACAAAGGCCATAAACTCAACCTGCTGGAAGCCCTGGGTATTAACAAACATCTAGCTCACAGTCTAGATCTAATCTTAAATGACTAGACACGGCTTAACACTTCCTCTCTCCTAAACTTCACATAATCCTCTCCGTTTTAATCACTTCCCATACTGTCTGTTCCTACATACTCCCCCATTATCCTATATTCATTGAGTTCTTTTATTTTTTTGAAATGGTCTATGTAACCCATATAGACATCAGTAACAATTGTTAAGTCTTTCTTTTAACTGGTACTTGTATTACTTTCCCTGTTTAATACCTCTTTTAGTGGTCTCATCAAGTACTGTTTTTATCTTACTTGGTTCATTTATTTGATACAAACTGTTGCATAGACACAGTTTTGAGTATAGTTTTCATGATTTACCTGTTTGCTCCTTTTATATTTGTATAATGTTCAACCTTTTACGTTTCAAAATGCAATACCACCACACTCTCAAAGAAGGCTGGTTCAAATGGCTCTGAGCACTACGGGACTCAACTGCTGAGGTCATTAGTCCCCTAGAACTTAGAACTAGTTAAACCTAACCAACCTAAGGACATCACAAACATCCATGCCCGAGGCAGGATTCGAACCTGCGACCGTAGCGATCTTGCGGTTCCAGACTGCAGCGCCTTTAACCGCACGGCCACTTCGGCCGGCCTCAAAGAAGGCATATACTGTAATGTTTCTCATATACCCTGTAATTACATTGATAATTCTTTCTCCTTTGAACTGGTTTGTGTATCACACTAGTGGCGAATACATACGAGGGGTCGGCAGCATTGCCACCCTCGACTCGACTCAATCGAGATATCGAGTAGTTGTACTTTCCTATGTAGCATGCGCGTCCGCGTCGTCGTATTTTACACGTTTCTGTCTGGCACACAGATAGCTAACACATGCCTACGAGAAAAGTCACGGCCATTCTAGTGATCTCGATACTTTAGTCCGTCTGGCATTTGTTCGAGAAAAATCGCGCATATTCTACTGTTTTGTTGTACAGAGAAACTTCGATACGTAGCGTTACAAATACGGACTATTCGCCGAATAGGAAGCCAGTTTACATTCAGAAATATTAAACTCTCTTAAACTTTGCATGTGTCTTGACCATTTTTTGTTACCGTAAAAATAAAGGTAGCTCAAGGTATCTTTAGCGCCCCCTCCTTGAGGTATCCGTCACTATATCACACTCCATGCCTTATACCTCTTAAAGTTGCCTTGTGAAGTACTGATATTAATTTCTTTTAATGCTTTTGTTTATTAATATAAACTGTTATGTAGGCTTGCTGTTTAGCTTTGTGTTAAAGTTTTACGTGTTTACTCTGTTTATATGTTTTTACTGTGCAACTTTTTACTTCGCATTACCACCACACTGTCAAAGATGTTATATACTGTGCATTTCTGCTTAAATATAGATATGTAACTTCTTTTCCAATATCGCTTACAAACATTGTAACTTCTTTGGCGACAATAGTCAGTAAGTGTCTGAAGATAGCCTTGTAAGCCGAAAACCGGTTAACACAATAAAAGTAATACCGTAGAACAAAAGTAAACTAGCGCTTTTCATTTACTATAATGTTGTTCTAGCTAGAACCGACGGAGGATTCAGTTAACATTAAATCATACTTGAACATTAAAGTTTCCTTATCCACATTTTAACTAGCTCATTAGCATCTTCGAGTGACGTGCATCAATAAAGCGAAGTACGCACAGCTGCGTGAGTACATCGTATGACGTACACTATCTGATCTAAAGTATCCGGACGCCCCTTTCTATTCTGGAACTGACCACTAGATGCCACGAGAGGCAGCCGCAGCAGTATAAAAAGAGTCGGGGAGTGCTGTTCTGTCAGCAGAGAAGCATTAAGAAGCAGGATGGGTCGGTCAGGTCGACGTCTTCGAACGTGGACTATCCACTCTAAATGTACACACATACTCCGGCGTACGGTGCATGGCGGTGGATGCCATGAACCAGTACTAGCCAATTGCTTTCCTCTTCCACTCGCAAATAGAGCGAGGGGAAAACGACTGTCTACAACCATCTATGTGAGCCCCAATTTCTCGCATCGTTAAAATATACGGTGGCGGCAGTAGAATTGTGCTGCAGTTGGCCTCACATGCCGGTTCTCTAAATTTCCACAATGGTTCCTTGCGAAAATAACGTCCCATTTGAGTTCACGAAACACCTGCATGCTGTTCGAATGCACCAGTAACAAATCTAGCAGCCTGCCTCTGAATTGCTTCGGTATCTACCCTTAATCCCACCTGATGGGGTCCCAAAAATTTGAACAGTAGTCAAGAATAGGTGGCCCTAGCACTGCATGCAGCGCCTCCATTACGGATGAGCTACGCTTTCCCCAAAATTCTCCCAACAAAACAAAGTCGAGCTTTCATCTTCCCTGCTACCAACCTGACGTGCTCATTCCGTTTCATATCGCTTTGCAAAATCATTGTGTCAAGATGCACCCTACTAATGCTGTATTCGGCGGTTACAGGACTTTTTTTCCTACTTATCAATATAAACTTACATTTCTCTACATTTAGAGCATTTCTTCACAACAACTAGAAATTTTGTCTGAGTCACCTTGTATATCTCTGTGGTCACTCAACGACGACAGCTTCCGTTAAGCCATAGCGTTATCAGCTAACAGCCGTAAATTGGTTCGATGAACCCTCTTCCAGGCACTTAAATGTGATTTTCAGAGTATCCATGTAGATGTAGATCACCCCTTCCGTCAGATGATTTACGATTATAGACAATAAGAGCGGTCCTATCGCACTTCCCGGGGGCACTCGTAACGATTTCCTCACTTTTGATGAACACTTGCCGTCGAGAACAATTACTCATAAAAACTTTGAGCCGCACTTCCTTGGGGCACTCATAACGATTTCCACACCTTTGATGAACACTTGCCGTCGAGGACAACGTACTGGATCTATTACTTATAAAAACTTTCAGCCACTCAATCATTTGGGAACCTAAACCGTATGTTCGGAGCTCCGTCAACAGTTCGCACTGTGCGCCTCATTTTGCGCTCCGAGAAATCTAAAAGTATGGAATCTTTCATTACAAGAGAAACGCTTACACACGCGCCGCCTGTGGTGAAGGCGTACAGACATTCGATTCGCTTATCGATGTATGTTCGACGGCGATAACACCTGACGACTCCTCTGCAGTTTAATTATCCCAAGAGGCGGGTCCCATGATTTGTCCAAATTAAAACCTTTATCTCTGTTTACTAAATTGTTAGCTAATGTAATCTCTCTAGCTTCCATGAAGACAGAATCCCAAATGGAAGAGGAGGATGTTAGAATCTTCACATCACTGTAGTTCTTGGAATGCCCTGTACCAATACAATGTTCGGGCACAGCTGACTTGTCTGTGGCTGTGATAAGCGTGTGTATCTTCGATGTTCCACACATCTCTCATTAACGGTGAAAATGCACAATATGGAAGCTGTCCGTTGGCCTCCATCCACAGTTTGGATGTCATTGTATGTCACATGAGTAACAAATCCATCAAGCACATTTCAGCCCTTCTAAAACTACACTATGAAGAGTAAAAGCGAAGGAACTGAACAAAGATCAGGTAGATATAATGAACTTGCACACGGCAGCCTCGAGCACTGCAGAGAGTGGTTGTCAAACTGGCGTGAAACCAGTGGAAAAAATTACCAGTGAGTTCCAAAGTGATACTAATAGACCGGCTAGCACATTTACTGCGTGCAGAGGGTTGAAAAGGTTTTGGTACAACGATCAATCAGCTCCTCATAACCCACGCATTACTGTAGTGAATACTAAGCGTTGCTTGAGGTGATGTAAAGAGCGACGACGCCGGACAGCCGAAACGAGCGATTTTGAGTGATGGATGAGTCATGCTATACGCTGCGACAAACCGGTTGAAGGGTTTGGAATTGGTGAATGCCTCTCATCATATACAGGGTGATTCACAAGATACGCATATATTTTAATATGTTATTCTTCAAGTAAAACTAAAGAAAAAAGTTCATATAAATATAGGTCCGCAAAGGTTTACTTACGGAGTTACTGCTAATAAAAGATTTTGCCTGAAATTTAGCAACTTCACTAATATGAAGCCATCACAAAACTGTACGAGTTTAAAATAAAGCGCGATTTCCATTTATTTTGTTTTTATTGGTCTGGTAAATCTAATAAAACGTGTCCCAGACATGTATCTGCAGTAGTTTTCCAGAACATCCAGAGAAGCAAGGATTATTATACAAGTAAATTTATTTACTCTCCATTAAGAATGTAGAAACGTTTATGTCATTGTTGACAACCGTTAGTGAGATGTTTCAGTCGTTTCCTAACCTCGAAACGAGTTACTTTTCTGTATTGTTAAGCGAAAGAACATAATAACAATAGTGTATTTTGTGAAACCACATAGTAACTGTCGTACTTTGTAGATTATTTATGAGATAGTGCTGCCTTTCAAATTTAAGACAGAGGAATACGCTGATATGGTGTTTATTTATGGCAAGCGTTATGGTAATGCTACGGCTGCAGTTAACGAATATCGCGTACGTTACCCAACTCAGAGAATTCCGAATGTACGAATCATTAGTGGAGTATTTCGAATGTTATCGGAGACGCATTCTCCACCTAGCGTTCATAATCAGTATGAGCGCTCGATACCTGAAGACGATGATGGGGATATTATGGATGCTGTTGAAGGTAGCCCGGGTACCAGTACACGACGTATCTCTCAATGTTTAGGCATTTCACAATCAAAGGTATGGCGTACACTGAAATACAATAATATGTATCCTTACCATAAACAAAAAGTGCATCATTTACATCAGGGAGATCCTGCCCTTCACTTGGAGTTCTGCAACTGGTTAATTACTAATCGGCAGCTACACAAATATATATTATTTATTAATGAGGCACAATTAACTCGAGATGGTATAAACAATTTACATAACGAGCACTTATGGTCTGAAGCAAACCCACATGCAACAGTGCAGTGCAATTTCCAGCAGCGATGCAGCAGAAATGTGTGGTGTGGTATACTCGACACACACTTTATTGGACCATTCATTTTCCCAGGACGTCTAACTGGCGAGACATAGTTACAATTCGTTCAAGGAGAAATTCCCTGCATGCTTGAAGATGTTCCACTTGCTACGCGATTGCTAATGTATTTTCAACATGATGGCGCGCCTCCACATTTCACCAATGCCGTTACTATTCATCCAAATGAACATTTTCCCCAGAAATGGACTGGTCTTGGTGCTACACGTCTGTGGCCACCCAGTTCGGCAGATTTAACACCAATGGATTTTTGTGTATGGGGATGGATGAAAGACATAGTTTATGAGGACAAAGTGAATACACGTGACGCATTACTTGCTCGCATTATGGATGCAATACATGAAATTAAGAACAACCCTGCGAAACTGAAACGAGCCACAAAATCTGTTCATACACGTGCAGCTAAATGCGTTGAACTTAGTGGAGACATTTTAGAACATTTATTGTGAATGTATTGTGTAATTGTATCTACGCTATACAACTTCCTTAACACTGAGCTTTGTTTTTTTTTTCGGTTTAATAGGAGTTCACGTGTTCTATGGTATTAATAAAACCAGAATATGTGACACATTCATACAGTTTCAGTTAACGTTACTACCATAATTTTTGCAAAATTAAATTCTCTA
This sequence comes from Schistocerca nitens, assembly GCF_023898315.1. Classification (NCBI taxonomy): domain Eukaryota; kingdom Metazoa; phylum Arthropoda; class Insecta; order Orthoptera; family Acrididae; genus Schistocerca; species Schistocerca nitens. The sequence continues at coordinate 69,940,433 of NC_064621.1, forward strand.
CAACTTCTGTTGAACACTTCGTGCAATTGTCTGGAATTTAAAAAAACAAATTGGGCCAAGTAGTTAAAAAATTAAAAAATTTACGAAATTATTTCTTTGCTTCTCTGGATGTTCTGGAAAGCTACTGCAGATACATGTCTGTGACATGTTTTATTATACTCACGAGATCAATAACAACAAAATAAATGGAAATCGTGCTTTATTTTAAACTCGTACAGTTATGCGATGGCTTCATATTAGCGAAGTTGCTATATTTCAGGTAAAATCTTTTATTAGCCGTAACTCCGTAACAAAACATTTGCGGACCTATGTTTATATGAACATTTTTCTTTAACTTTACTTGTAGAATAACTTATTAAAATATTTGCATATCTTTGTGAATCACCCTGTGCAGCGCCAACAGTGAAGCGCAAAGGAAGTGGCATTACGATATGGGGATGTTTTTAGTGGTTGGGACGTGGTCCGTAATTACGCTGAAGAAAGGCGGCCGCTGTGGCCGAGCGGTTCTAGGCGCTTCAGTCTGGAACCACGCGGCTGCTATGATCGCAGGTTCGAATCCTGCCTCGGGAATGGATGTGTGATTTCCTTTGGATTACGTAGTTCTAAGTCTAGGGAACTGTAGAACTCAGATGTTAAGTCTCATAGTGCTTAGAGCCATTTGAACCATTTTTTACGTTGAAGAAAACGCTAAATCTGTAAGGATACCAACATACTTTCCAGTATTGTGTACAGTGGAGCGACACTTCGGAGAGAATGATTGTTTGAATCAGCATGAGAATGCACCCTGTCATAAAGCGCCATCTGCGAGGCATTAATTCGTGGGCAGTAACATTCCTGAAATGGATTGGCTGCGCAGAGTTCGACCTGAACCCTATGGAACAGCGCTGGTATGAATTAGACTGTCGGTTTCTCTCCAGAAGTCAGCGTCCAACTTCGCTACACTCTCTGGTTTCGGTCTGGAGGCAGAACTGGTTGCTATTCCTGCACAGACCGGAAGTGTCCCTATCAGAGCTCAGGCCGTCACAAAGACGAAGGATGGACAAATTCCATATAAACCACTGGCCATTAAAATTGCTACAGACGCGAAATTTGACCGACAGGAAGAAGATGCTGTGATATGCAAATGATTAGCTTTTCAGAGCATTCACACAAGGTTGGCGCCGGTGGCGACATCTACAACGTGCTGATATGAGGAAAGTTTCCAACCGATTTCTCATACACAAACAGCAGTTGACCGGCGTTGCCTGGTGAAACATTGTTGTGATGCCTCGTGTAAGGAGGAGAAATGCGTACCATCACGTTTCCGACTTTGATAAAGGTCGGATTGTAGCCTATCGCGATTGCAGTTTATCGTATGGTGACATCGCAGCTCGCATTGGTCGAGATCCAGTGACTGTTAGCAGAATATGGAATCAGTGGGTTCAGGAGGGTAATACGGAACGCCGTGCTGGATCCCAACTGCCTACTAGCAGTAGAGATGACAGGCATCTTATCCGCATGGCTGTAACGGATCGTGCAGTCACGTCTCGATCCCTGAGTCAACAGATGGGAACGTTTGCAAGACAACAACCATCTGCACGAACAGTTCGACGACTGTTGCAGCAACATGGACTGTCAACTCGGAGACCATGGCTGCGGTTACCCTTGACGCTGCATCACAGACAGGAGCGCCTGCGACGGTGTACTCAACGACGAACGTGGGTGCACGAATGGCAAAACGTCATTTTCTCGGATGAATCCAGGTTCTGTTTACAGCATCATGATGGTCGCATCCGTGTTTGCGACATCGCGGAGAACGCACGTTGGAATCGTGTATTCGTCATCGCCATACTGGCGTATCACCCGGCGTGATGGTATGGGGTGCCATTGGTTACACGTCTCGGTCACCTCTCGTTCGCATTGACGGCACTTTGAACAGTGGACATTACATTTCAGGTGTGTTACAGCCGTGGCTCTACCTTTTATTCGATCCCTGCTAAACCCTACACTTCAGCAGGATAATGCACGACCGGATGTTGCAGGTCCTGTACGGGCCTTTCTGGATACAGAAAACGTTCGACTGCTGCCATGGCCAGCACATTCTCCAGATCTCTCACCAACTGAAAACTTCTGGTCAGTGGTGGCCGAGCAACTGGCTCGTCACAATACGCCAGTCACTACTCTTGATGAACTGTGGTATCGTGTTTAAGTTGCATGGGCTGCTGTACCTGTACACGCCATCCAAGCTCCGTTTGACTCAATGCCCAGGCGTATCAAGGCCGTTATTACGGCCAGCGGTTGTTGTTCTGGGTACTGATTTCTCAGGATCTACGCACCCAAATTGCGTGAAAATGTAATCACATGTAAGTTCTAGTATAATATATTTGTCCAATGAATACCCGTTTATCATCTGCATTTCTTCTTGGTGTAGCAATTTTAATGGCCAGTGTGTAAATGCCTACTAATAAGATGCCTTCATAAGATAGTGTACATTTCAAAGTTCCACGCTACACCCATCGCATGTAAGAGGTGGTCACATTAATGCGCCCGTACAGTGTTACTGCCTGACTCTACACACTCGCCACGAAGCATGACACCTCGGAGGTGCAGCCAGGCTTTGACACCAGGAGCTGCTGTGCTTCTGGCACGCGTAGCCGCGGGTCAAGAGACCACCGTAACCCACCCCAGACACCTGCAAGCGGCCGCACCAGTAACTCAGCGCTGACATACCCTGCCTCCTTCGCTGCGAAGCTCTGCCAGGAATTCGATAGGATTGACAGGACTCCTCATCAAAACAAAACTTCGGTCTTGTCGAGCGTCTGGATTACTGCCTCCATTTAGAAATGACTTTGAACAACTGCTCTTCGTTTGTGACTGTCTAAAACGTCGTTTGTGACTGTCTAAAACGTAATCTCTTACAGAGCGAATAGAATAAATGCCACACCATACAGCAGTCATTTGCGTGCTCAATATCTCACGTGGATCACATGACTCGGCGGCAGCAGACAAATGAATGCTTCAACGAACTAGCAGGTACCACTCTGCAATTATCACACGGTGCCATACACACTTCCAAAGCGAGGGCAGAAGGGACGTTCCAAAAGACCACTTTTACTAAAAGTGTGTATTTTTTATTTTATTTATTTATTTATTTTTTTACACTTGTCAGTTTCCTAACTTTTCACCTAACACTCAAGAGGACAGAATTCTATGAAAACTACGTCTCGAAAATTGCAAATAATTCTGTTAAATCACAAGCTGTGCTTAACACAAAATACTTGTAGAACCAGAATACCGTACTCCCGTTATTTTACTTTACTTTCGCGGCGACTTTGCATTCAAAACACACATATAAACATTCAAATACGCAACATCGACTACTGCACAGTTTTCATAATTTAGGTTTGCTAATAGCGTTTACATATTTGCACTTCTCATGTAAAGCTAAAATTCATGTATGAAATGCTCAGTCAGTATAATACCAGGTTATGTATCTAAGGTATCGCGTAGAATATACCACAACTACCAACAAAGGGACAAACAGCTGCTGAATATCATGTAGTGCCCTGACTTGCAACACTCCCAGTATTATACCAGTACACACAGACACAGTAAACATACATAAGTACAAACCATTTCAGATGAGAATAGCTCGAGGTTCTACCGAGATCTTTTCATCTGAAATAGGTTGAAATAGGCCATTATCAACCAACATGCTACAGGCTATATTACACATCCAAATACAGTATATCACTGCCCTCTACATAGTGCAAATTATTTTCACCACACTCATTGTATTACATTTTATTTTTTTTTATTTTTCTTTGACATTTGCATTATATAAATTATAATCTCATCAACTAGGCAGAAACAAATTATTTGGAGCCATTTTAACAATTGTTAAGCATTCAACTCGCTATAATATTAGAGAAATCCTTATATATTGTGCTCTTTATATTATTTTAAAAACGCATTAACAATTGTATACCAATAAGATTGTAACAATGAGAAGTCTTTGCTGTTAGATTTAGCAGCATCCGACCAACCATACATTTCAAGGCGATGTGTTACTCTCTACTGTTAATGTAATAAATAAATAAAATAAATAAGTAGTAGCGTTTATATGCCACACGTCGTAAATGAATTTATTGCTGGCTACAAAAATTTAATGTACAGTCAGCAACAATAGTACAGGCAAATCTTGTCATTTACTCATAGTCAGCTTTTCAGTATATTTTGTTACGTCTTTCATTCTCCAACTCTTGAGAAAAGGGCAGACTGTTGTGGAACTTGGACGCTTTCCACCGAATACCCCAGCAGGCTTTGAGTGGATCATAGGAAATACTAGTTGGTAATTTCAGTAATTTACTTTCATATACATAGTCATTATTATTATTATTATTACTATTATTATTATTCTTGATTGTTATAATTAATTTTTGATTGTTATAATTATCATTGTACTACGTTTATAATCTCTATTTTTTTTCTTAACATTAATACTGTATAACATGTAATATGTCCTTAATGTTCTGTAGAAACTGAAATTTGTTGAATCTGAGTATGCCTGGTTAGGTGTAAGAGAGGGCCTGAAGGCCCTAATCTTGCCAGGTAAAATAAATGCATAAATAAATAAATAAATAAAGCATTGACCGTTCCTTCATCCGCTTTATGGCCAAGGTAGATCTGCAGGAAACCTTGGTGGGACTGGAGTATGGGGACTATTTCAGTTTATTTCTAGTACGAGGTTGTCCACTGTAACTGGCAAGAATCAATATTTTTGTATGTATATGTATTTGTGTATGAGTATATCTACTTATGTCGTGAATGTAGAACGAGCTACACACATGTGATACCGAAATGTTAAATAAATACGATATCAGCTGTTCAAGTGCTTTCGCCAGCGAGAATGCTTCCAAAATAATTTGTTTGAGTCAATATGAAAGGGAAGTCTATAATATGTATCTTGGATCAAGATATAAATTCTTGTTACACTCTGCATGCAGACGTAATTCAGTTTATTTTTGGTTGACTTCTACTCTTTGTTTTCTGTGATAAAAGATGTAGGCCTATGCAAGAAAATTGGGCCCAGCTGTATCCAGTGAGGCGACTCTTTTCACTTGAATATTACGTAATTCGACCGTAAAATGATTGGTGAAGCTAAATGACCAATGGACTGCTATACATGTCGAACAGTTTATTGTGAGATGTTCGGACAGGGTGGAGATTAAATGCTCACAGACATCGGTCGGTTTCATTCGAATAAGAATACGCATTCAGTTTATACCTAAGAAAACGGGAAATCGTTTAGTGATCATTAACCATAAGGTATGAGCCATACTGTACTCGACTGTTTATATAGAGGGCCTTCCAAACAGTAACATTCTTTCTCTGAATAAATGTAGCACAGCAAAAGACACGCTCTGCAACAGAAACTTTTAAACACTGCAATTCGACCTCTAACGTTTCATCACTTTCACACCAATAATTAATTCTTAGTGTCTCTTAATGTAACATTTTGTTTTTCTTGCGCATAGTGCCGCAAACTCGCCCAATAAACGCCATTACTCGCCCCCCTCCTCTAAGTTGTCGTTCAGTTGTCCATTCCTCTGATTTTACACAGATATTAATCTCTCTGTACGTAGTATCTATACCACAGAAAATATTCATGTACATTAGTTTCTGTATACAAGTTTACTTATGTTATATAATATAGACAATATTAATTAAAGAGAAAGAAGAAGAAACATCGATAAATACGCCAGGAAAATACCGTCAAAGCGCCCTTTGCCTGGTCATGCAAATTGTTAGTTGCTTGTCCAGTATGTTCAACATGATCGAAGACATTCAAATAATTTTCTACAGTCGCGGATGCCCTGTGCCTTCATGTTGACCATCTCGAAGACTCAGCAGGAGGAAAAAGAAAAGAAAAACAAAAGTTGAGTAAGACTAGACAGAACAGGGAAAGTCCTCCTTCCAGAAAGAAAGGTTCAAATGGCTCTGAGTACTATGGGACTTAACTTCTGAGGTCATCAGTTCCCTAGAACTTAGAACTACTTAAACCTAAATAACCGAATGACATCACACACATCCATGCCCGAGGCAGGATTCGAACCTGCAACCGTAGCAGTCGCGCGGTGCCAGGCTGTAGCGCCTGGAACCGCTCGGCCACACCGGCCGGCCAGAAAGAAGTATGACGCAAAGGCTGACTTTCCCGAAAGCGGGCGGGACGACTGAAGGAGACAGCATTCGCCACATTTACGCGATCGTACAGCCAGAGATAATTGAAAAACTCGTAACGGCGAGTGCATACGTCGATTTTTAATCGTGGAAATTGTGACACTGCCAGAGTCGTGAGAGAGTATTGCTACCAAGCTCTTAAATGAATAGCATCAGACATGTGCTTCTCAAATTTTTGGGTAAATTATTTCTAAATGATGTATTTGCCTGAATTTCAGTTTCTTGGATCTTATTCTCGAGTGATGTACTAATCACTAACAAATTATTATTATTACATTAAACAATTTTACATATTTCAGGGTCGTTACTATTAATATCTTAGGCATCTCTTAGACGTCAAAAGTTGGGGCGACGACAGTTATATTTTGGAGGGCGATGTATACAAACTCTGTCCCCTCCAGAATTCAACTCTGGATCCGAGCCAGCAAGTTACATAGTTGTAATCTCAGAGGCGTTATTTGTAGCTACTAGAATGAGCGATCATTTTATATACGAAGTCTAACATGCTGCGAATTTTTTATTGTTTAAGAGTCTTTGGTGTATGGTTAGGCCGCTATCCGAGACCAATAAAACATAAAACCTTACTCAAAGCGAAGAAAAAATTGAGCAAACTAATACAAGTAAGGTGAACATACGTATTACTTGTTTTCTATTCGTGACACGTTTCTGTGTGTGTTCCGGAGCATATTTTTCGAGAATATTGGTTGCGTGCACGACACATTGGAACTTACTGAGAATGTCTTCCCTGCAGAATAGCCAGTTTTCTCTGAGTCATTTTGCAAACAATCAAACAAATTTAATTTGCCATCCCAGTACAGAAGAAATGATGTGACGTTAACACTTCGCTACTGAATGCTCTAATAGCAGCCGTTGTGAGTAAACTAATTTTAAACAAAATGGCGAAATGGAATACCTTAAGTATGGACTCTGAAGACCTATGATGGAGACGTGTTATTAACATGTCTGGCGAGAATATCAATCGTTCACCCTATTAGTTAACTTCATTTACCTAGTTATACTGTCATAAGAACATCACGTAGATTTACATGAGCATTACGTTGCAGTGTAATATATTTAGAAGCACACATAAACCAGTATCACATTGCTCGTAACGTCGAAACAGCTAGTAACGCTATCCTAGAGAGTCTTCCAGTTGATCAGGCAGGTTTCAGACCAGGGCGTAGCTGCTGCGACCAAGTATTGTCTCTCACAGCCTTCGTACAGTCAGGATACCAAATGAAGCAGAAAACATCTGAGGCGTTTGTTGACCTAACTGCCGCCTTCGACACTGTGTGGAGGGAAGGCCTTATCTACAAATTTCTCCGCATCATACCCTGCAGAACAATGGCTCGACTGGTTAACAGCATGCTAACAATCGGAAGTTCCGGGTAATCACTGGAAGCTACATAAGTAAGGAGAGGAAGTTAAACAACGTATTAACCCAAGGATCACTGTTCAACCTATATCTATCTGATCTACCTGACACTTCGTCCAGAAAATTCTGCTATGCCGATGACCTGGCTCTAGCTGTACAACACCAGGAAATGAAGACAACAGAAGAGATTCTAACCAATGTCCTGTCTGTATTAGACAATTACTTCATAATCTGGAGACTCCAACCCAGTGAGAGTAAAACACAAGTGTGTTGCTTCCATTTAAAGAATCGCTTGGCGAACGTAAAACTGGGAGTAAGTTTCAGAGGCAGAATTCTTCGTCATAATTGGAACCCAAAATATCTTGGTGTCATCCTGGACGGTACACTATGCTTTAAACAACGCCTTCTTATCTTAGCTCAAAAGTTGAGGACTCGAAACAACATCCTCCATAAGTTATGCTGTACTACCTGGGGATCTTCAGCAGCCACCCTGCGATCTTCAGCTCTGGGTTTGGTGTACTCAAGTGCTGAGTATTGTGCACCTGTTTGGACAAACAGTCATCATACAAGGCTTGTTGTCACCCAGCTGAATACGACAATGCGCATAATATCTGGCGCAATTACTTCTACTCCATTTTATTGGCTTCCACTGTTAACCGGTATAATGCCTCCTGATCTACGCAGATGTACTATTCAAACGGCTCTGAGCACTATGGGACTTAACATCTATGGTCATCAGTCCCCTAGAACTTAGAACTACTTAAACCTAACTAACCTAAGGACATTACACAACACCTAGTCATCACGAGGTAATCCCTGACACCGCCGGGAATCGAACCCGGGAACCCGCGCGCGGGAAGCGAGAACGCTACCGCACGACCACGAGCTGCGGACGATGTACTGTTCTTATGAGGGAATTCCACAAGATCTCCAGGTGTCCTAACCTACCTGTGTGTAGCGACCTGCCACTTTTATATCGTAAGAGACAGAAATCACGCCATCGAACTCCGTGCGATGCTGCTGACATGGTTGCTAAGGATTTCAAACCCCTTGAAGTATGGAGAGGTCGGTGGGAAGCAGTGACAGATGTGCGCCTAATAACAGGTGCTAAACTTCCAAGTGGTTTCGAGCTACCACGCAAGACATGGACTACCCTCAACAGAATCCGTACCAGCCATGGCCGATGCAGGGATGCTCTCTCTAAGTGGAAGAAGCTGCCTAATCCAGCCTGTGACTGCGGGGCTCCATACCAGACTGTTCACCACATTGTCAGTGAATGCAGGATTCGAGCCTATCACGGTGCTGAAGAGGACTTGTACTAGCAACTCCAGATGCAGTGCGCTGGATTGAAGGACTGGATATTCAGTTGTAAACTTAAGTTTCTTCTCTGTATATAATTTAATTTTATTATATGTCTATCTACTTTGCTAAGGCATCAAATCCGCATCACCTGTCATTTGCTACCTTGTTCAACTAGCCGCCTGTGTGATATTATTTGTAGCACCTGTATTTGCCTTTCTGCCCATTGGGCCTTGCCATTCTGTATTTGATCAGCCCCAAGGTTCAAAATGGTTCAAATGGCTCTGAGCACAATGGGACTAAACTTCTGATGTCATCAGTCCCCTAGAACTTAGAACTACTTAAACCTAAATAACCTAATGACATCACACACATCCATGCCCGAGGCAGCATTCGAACCTGCGACCGCAGCGGTCGCGCGGTTCCAGACTGCAGCGCCTAGAACCACTCGGCCACTCCGGCCGGCTTCGCCCCAAGGTTGGGGGTACAAATCACTTGAAATATTTTCGGTTACCTAGGCAATTTGAGTTGTACGTGATTTTATGAAAATGTTTTTTCCGATGTTCAACTAAATTTAAGAATGGCCCGTTAGTGGCGAACTACACTCCTGGAAATTGAAATAAGAACACCGTGAATTCATTGTCCCAGGAAGGGGAAACTTTATTGACACATTCCTGGGGTCAGATACATCACATGATCACACTGACAGAACCACAGGGACATAGACACAGGCAACAGAGCATGCACAATGTCGGCACTGGTACAGTGTATATCCACCTTTCGCAGCAATGCAGGCTGCTATTCTCCCATGGAGACGATCGTAGAGATGCTGGATGTAGTCCTGTGGAACGGCTTGCCATGCCATTTCCACCTGGCGCCTCAGTTGGACCAGCGTTCGTGCTGGACGTGCAGACCGCGTGAGACGACGCTTCATCCATTCCCAAACATGCTCAATGGGGGACAGATCCGGAGATCTTGCTGGCCAGGGTAGTTGACTTACACCTTCTAGAGCACGTTGGGTGGCACGGGATACATGCGGACGTGCATTGTCCTGTTGGAACAGCAAGTTCCCTTGCCGGTCTAGGAATGGTAGAACGATGGGTTCGATGACGGTTTGGATGTACCGTGCACTATTCAGTGTCCCCTCGACGATCACCAGTGGCGTACGGCCAGTGTAGGAGATCGCTCCCCACACCATGATGCCGGGTGTTGGCCCTGTGTGCCTCGGTCGTATGCAGTCCTGATTGTGGCGCTCACCTGCACGGCGCCAAACACGCATACGACCATCATTGGCACCAAGGCAGAAGCGACTCTCATCGCTGAAGACGACACGTCTCCATTCGTCCCTCCATTCACGCCTGTCGCGACACCACTGGAGGCGGGCTGCACGATGTTGGGGCGTGAGCGGAAGACGGCCTAACGGTGTGCGGGACCGTAGCCCAGCTTCATGGAGACGGTTGCGAATGGTCCTCGCCGATACCCCAGGAGCAACAGTGTCCCTAATTTGCTGGGAACTGGCGGTGCGGTCCCCTACGGCACTGCGTAGGATCCTACGGTCTTGGCGTGCATCCGTGCGTCGCTGCGGTCCGGTCCCAGGTCGACGGGCACGTGCACCTTCCGCCGACCACTGGCGACAACATCGATGTACTGTGGAGACCTCACGCCCCACGTGTTGAGCAATTCGGCGGTACGTCCACCCGGCCTCCCGCATGCCCACTATACGCCCTCGCTCAAAGTCCGTCAACTGCACATACGGTTCACGTCCACGCTGTCGCGGCATGCTACCAGTGTTAAAGACTGCGATGGAGCTCCGTATGCCACGGCAAACTGGCTGACACTGACGGCGGCGGTGCACAAATGCTGCGCAGCTAGCGCCATTCGACGGCCAACACCGCGGTTCCTGGTGTGTCCGCTGTGCCGTGCGTGTGATCATTGCTTGTACAGCCCTCTCGCAGTGTCCGGAGCAAGTATGGTGGGTCTGCCACACCGGTGTCAATGTGTTCTTTTTTCCATTTCCAGGAGTGTATAATATACATTCAGCCTATTGTTTACTTTACCTTTGTACTGTAAAGCTCACTATATATAGTTACTAGTGGATTCCTAACATCTAAGGCGAATTTCAGGCGAAACTTGAAGCGCCTTCACAGACTGTAAAACTTGTTTGCATGGCCACCAGCGGATAATTCAGATAACCTGTGTTTATTCTTACATATTTGAATACTACTTAGGTTCAGTGCATGTAAAATTTTTAGTATCCTGAAAATTTTGTTTTGCTTTCGTCGCAATTAGTACTTTTCATTAGGCCGTAAGCCGTTTGACGAAACTGTCAAGTATCACTATTAGTTTCAGCATTTATGTATTAACCTGTAATTGTTCTTTGTGTTTGTATACCTTGTTACCATAGGCGTTTATCATAAGGCCTTGAGCCGTTGGTACTGTTGCTGAGAACAGTTTTCTATTAGCCTTTGTTACTTTGTTAACTGTACTGTAGTGTACCTACTGGTAACTTAAATTATTCTGGCTTACCGATGAAACATGACTTTAATTTGGTCATAAGCGAATTTTGCAGTCGCTAAGTTTGTTATTCGATTTTCTCAAATTTTCGTTCAGCGAACAAAGCCACAAGGTGATTAATCGTTAAGCAGCAACAGTCGAGACTGTAGTTTGATTGCTTTTGATTCATACGTCATTGTACTGCTGCAATTCAAAACTTTAAGCTTTTTTTCCTTTTTTTCTGTGCAAATCGCTTGTCATCTGGCCTTAAGCCGTTTTTCTTTGTTGTTCCTGATCTCTACTCCTTGTTAACAATTTGTGCTGCAGGTTTTTAAAATTCTGATATGCTTTTTGCTTGTTATCACCCCTTGCATCCACATTTAAATCTGGACATATACTCCGCAAGCCACCGTACGGTGCGTGGCGGAGGGAACTCTGTACGAATACTAGTCATTTCTTTTTCTCTTCCATTCGCAAATAGAGCAAGGGAAAAACGACTGTCTATAGACCTCCGTTTGAGCCATGATTGCTCGTATCTTTTCTCCATCTTCCTTATACTAAATGTACGTTGGCGGCAGTAGAATCGTTCTGCGGTCGGCTTCACATTCTGTTTCTCTAAATTTTCTCTGCATTGTTCGTCAAAAAGAACCTCGTTTTCCTTGCAGCGATTCACATTTGCGTGCCCGAAGCATCTCCACAATATGTGTATGTTGTTAGAACCTACCGCTAACACCTCTAGCGGCATATCTCTGAATTACTTCGAAGTCTTTCTTTAATCCGACTTGGTGGAAACCCAAGACACAGGACTGAACAATGGGTCGCACTAGATTCCTACGTGCGGTCTCCTTTACAGATGAACTACACTTTCGAAAAATCCTCCCAACAACCGAAGTCGACCATTCGTCTTCCCTACCAGAATCTTTATAGGCTTGTTCCATTTCATATCGCTATGCGACTTTACGCCCAAATATTTCAACGGCGTGACTACGTCAAGCAACATAATATTAATGCTGAATTCGAGCATTACGGGTTGTTCTTCCTACTCACCCGCATTAACGTACGTTTTTCTAAGCTTAGAGCTATTTTCAATTCATCGCACCAACTAGAAATTTTGTCTAACTCATCTTGTATCCTTCTACAGTCACTCAACGATGACACCTTCCCGTCATATCATTTAGATCTATAGAAAATAATGGCGGTCCTATCATATTTCCATGGGCCATTCCTGACGACATCGTTGTCTCTGATGAACAACCGCCGAAGAGTATATTTTTCTCGTTGTAAATTTTTTTATTCTTTTAATAAACTTAAATATACTTTATTTGAAGTTCCAGTACCTTTCCACTTCCCAGACAGCTCCCTACCGCTTCCTTACGTGTAGTTCGTAGGGTCACCTCCTCGCTGTAGAATTCCAGTCTTTAGGAGTGTGTTCCTGCATGAATTGTGGAGAGTAAATGAACCTAAGTATAAACTCTTTGAAGCATCCTCTTGCGTTTTGGGGGTAATCTACGTTTTGGTACATATACACCTATCCTCTGGAACATTAAAAAGCAGCGTATCATAGGGTGCTTCTTATTATGCCGAATATTACGCTTTCTTCCCACTGATGACTGTAGACTATCGTCCTTAATTACGAAACGAATACTAATTTGAGCTAGTAAGTCAGATTCCGTAAAAAATTTAGTCTACAAAATAATTGTGGAAATCAAAGTCGCAGATTTTCACCATAGTTCAGAGTTACAGTAGGACTGTTTATCGATTTTCAGTAACGTAAAATGAGATAGAAAAAGACATGAAGTAGAGCTGTGAGACGCTCCACATTCCATTAGACATATAACATTTCACGACTCCAATGGTGAGAGCGACAGAACAATCTGCAACATTACCGCAATCATTACACTGGCCGAGGCTAACACATCACTGGTAAAAACATGGCCACTCCCTGCATATGTACGTTCTCCAAATCATGCGACCGCTCGCTCCTTTCGCGCGTTCTTTGAAACCTGATTTACACCAGAAGGAACCAGAGGGAACGAGCATTAGTGAACAGTTTGGTTGTGTTCGCAGTCACTCGCCATTGACCGCTGGTACCAGTTCAACAAGCGTTGACACTGAATAGAAGGCAAGAGAATACGATAGATAGGGCACTGAAGCGTGGGAACGCTTGGGAACGTTGCGCCATTTCTTTTATTCTTTTCCTTTATTTACGCTTACGCCATCTGGACAGAAATTTCATTCGCTGCAACTTCAGTTACCTGCAGGGCGAAACAATGAAAAACTTCGAGCGTGCGTTTAGTGATGAAGCAGATACTACGAGTACGTTCGAACCTGAGGTGAGAGAGCGGATGGAGTCTTTTACTTCTGTTTTCCAGGAGGGAACTTTATTGGAGCGGTAGTTTCCTGACAGGAATCCGTTTGTGAGGTCTCCAGAATTGCACAACTGCCGAAGTAACCGATGTATTTTTTTTCAATTATCATCACTCCAAGGCTTGCACAGTACACGTAAACAGCAGGTCACGGTGGAAACAGCGTACGTAAACAGCTAAATCCAAAAAACGTTTGATCTGTGCTACTCAAAGCTTGGTAAGTGCTGAGGCAAAAGCCTCGTTAAAGAAGTTTCAGTATTCGCTAATGAGTGACATTTTTATTTATTTATTTATTTGTACTGACTTTTGATCTGCCAGTATTGTAGGTCGCATTACGTCTATTATACAGTTTAAAATTGATTGTTTGTATGGGACGAGGCTACTATCCTGTTACTTTATATTAATGTATTTGTAAGCTACAGCTACTAGCTATGGAATATGGTAATATAACTGAGTAAACAAAAACAAATCCTTATATAAACAAATGGTGTCTGATCTGTTCTATACACGTGGGACAAAAAACATTATGCATACGGGACCCTACTGAGACAAGCGACTGTGACAAAGAACAGATGGTTATGACCTGGCAATTGAAAACGTTCAACTTAGAAACGGCGAAGCTGACCACGTTTGCTTGCTGCTGTCGGGAACCTCTGCGAGAAATGAGTGAAGGACAGTGAAATGACAAGTAGGCGACAAGTTGTTGGACCCCACTTATCGCAACATGGAGATCGGAGACTTCCACGATCTGTAAAGTAGGACATGCGGTGACCTGGAGTAGATCTGACGACAAAGTACAATGCTAGGGCAGCCACAAGCATTTTGGAGCTGGCAAGGGATATCGAAGTTAGGCCGTGAATCAATGGAATCGTGTCTCTTGTCCGCATGAACGTTTATTGTTGCATTAGGCCAGTGGTCATGTCTGGATACGCCATCATTCGGGTGAACGCCTTTTCGAAACATGCACCGCGCAGCCGATATAGGCTTGTGGGGGCATCCACCGAGAATTCTGCAGCATCTGTCACGGAAATGGAGGGCATCATGATACCTGTGTACTACGTGGACATTACTGCGAACCGCGTGCATTCCTTAATGCTTGACGTCTTCCCGAGGGCGATGTAATCTTTCAGCAGGATAATAGTCCGCACGGACAGAATCGTGTTACAGTGGTTTGAGGAGCTTCACAGAAAACTCACGTTGATATTTTGGCCATCAAGTCTGCCTGATCCGATCCCGATGGGAGACATCTAATACTCTGTTATTTTAATAAATGCAGCAACCTGCCACTTTGTTATGTATTTTTATGTACGCTAATACGCGTTTCGGGCTTCCACTCATCTTCAGTTAGCGTAATTCATATTTGAGACTTCGGTCAGTACATACAACATGGTCAGCAAATTGGACGCTGCAGCTGTCTTTCTATTGTCTTTGTTGTTATTCAGATTTTCGCGCTCGTGGATGTGGCACGAACATTTTTTACTCATATTTTGCATAAAACTGACCCAACATGTCGGATGCTGGGCTGTTTTCGTCCGAAACAGAAGTAAAAAGTTGTTCATATCACACCCACAAGGGCAAGAATCTGAATAACACCAAGAAAAGTAGAAAGGCAGCTGTAGCGTCCAATTTGCTGTCGATGTTGTAACAATGTAGTGCCTGAATTCTCAAGTACGTATTACGGTAATTGTAGATGGGCGAAAGTCCGAAACTTGTATTAACTTAAATAAAAATACACAACAAAGTGGCTGGTTACTACCATTTATTAAAATAATATAATCCAGAGCCACGAACCTCGACAGTCAGGGAAATGGATAAATTATATCCAGCACTCTATCTGGCGCCACGTCTGCGACGACAATCCACTGGCGCGTAATTTACGGGAATTTCCTGACCCGTGGTAAACGTCTGGTGCCACCTAAATCCGGAAAGCTATCAAGAACTTGTGGAATCCATGCTGCGCAGAATCGCTGTCATGTTGTGTTCCAAACGTGGAATAATGCGCTTTTAAGCAGGCGCTCATACTGTTTCGTGGCTCATCAGTGTATGTTTACGACATGTTACAATTCTGCATTGCTATGTTTATACTAGTATGCCTCCCGCACGCGGGTGGGCATGAAAGAGTATGCGTATGTCTTTTACTCACTTTCAGTCCCTAGCCGCGTACTGTTACCTGTTTGTAACCCTTGGAGCCTGTGATGCGACCAGACGATAGCTAGATAATGCTCATCAGTATAACTGTTGAATGACCGAATATCGACAGAGAATGGTCGAAAACCTGCAGGTATGAACCGAGAGCAACTGAATAGCCTTTGCTCGCGCTTGCACGCCATTTACATGCGACATACTGCACTGTTCATTGGTGGTCATCCACCAGTGGACTTTTCTGCATGTTATGGTGTAAAGGAGTCGTAAAGTATGATCGATGGTATCGATCAACATGCTAGTGGCCAGCAGGATCGCCAGACCCGCTCCCAGCAAGCGTGTGTAGTGGCAGATGATGCGATACTATGTAACAAGCATGCATTGCCGGCCACACCCTTTAATAACTTGAGAGAGCACATGCGATGTCACTATCATCATCTGTGTGCACGTGTTGAGGTCTCCATTGTGGTCGCTTCGACATACTGATTTCGTAGTTCAGGATACTCACGAGAAACCCAGTGATCATGATCACATATACAGTGTTAGCCAGTACCCATCAATCCCTAAAGAATACCAAGGAAAAAAATACTCTCATTTTTAAAGATAAATAAACATATTTACTTAACTTTTAAACTGAGCAACAAATAAAAAGTTATCGCATTTTTGCAGGTTTTTTTAATAAACCGATAAATAATGAGACAGTTTGTGCTGCTTATTTCTAATAATCATATTTATATTCTGTTTTATGTTGTCCTATGCATATACTGAGTCAAGCCTCAAATTTATTGGGTTCCTCGAATTTCTTGGCACTGCTGCCACCTTTCATGCCATCATAACCGAAACACGAGGTCACTCTTATTTGGTATCTTAACTGTGCCCACTCACAAAACAAAAACTTTTGCAAACTCCTTCTCAGTTGCCTCTGGAACAAACTGCCCCTTACCTTGCGCAAAATTCAATCCCCTGCTGCTTTTAAGAAGAAGTTGAAGTATTTCCTACTATCATCCTCATAACGTTCTCCACAAAATTAATGTACAAGGCCAATCCTCTCCTCTGTCAAATAGCAAAGCTAGCGTCTCCTGTCTTGCTCCTGAGATGCCTTCCTCTTCATCTATCTCTATTAGCCACCCAATCTTCTTTTCCTTTATATTTCGTTAATTATGTTTCATCATGTCTCTATTCTTCTCCTCCCTTCACCATCAGTCTCCCTCATACTCCCTGCTGCTAGCACTCCTATCTAAAATCTGTCTCTACAATAATGTCTAATTATAACAGTACTTATGATGCCTGGTTAGATGTAAGTGAGGGCCTGATGGCCCTAATCTTGCCAGGTTAAATAAATCAATAAATAAGTAAATAAATATGTTTAATAACAGGTAACAATTTTTTAATATCGAACCTAAGATAACATCATTAATAGTACATCTAGTGTATAATCAAACGGGGGTAGCGAAAATGGGGGGGGGCCTCGGGAGGGGCGGGGGAAGAGCAACGGAGGGCACTAGGTAGGGAGAGGAGGGAGGGGGAGGAGAGCCATCAGTAACATTAATTATCTGTTGGTGGTAGAAAGGCAACAATCGCATAAAGATACCTGACTAGAAATGGGATGACAAGGCCTCATAGTGCCTTACATACAAAAGGTGTTTATGTAAAGAGATAACCACAGAGCATAATACGGCTTAAAGTAGGGTAGGAGAAGGAGAAGAAGGGCAAGGGTGTGTAGCTAACCCGCGTTCGGTTATACACTAGTTGTAACGTTGCTGATATTTTCTTCTCTTTTATAATAATTTTATTAAACATACGGCTATGCCTTCACATTTTTTCTGTCATCTGTGACTTATTAGTCAAGCTGTACGGCTTTCGCCACATAACTCATGCCATCTAGTGGCTAGTTTGTCAAGTTACGCCACCCAGGTGGCCTTAACTAGCCAGTGTCATCTTGGCATACGTCTAACCTTGTGTGACTCCATGTTACTAACGTGTGGAGTCTGTTCATATTTTATGTACTTTTGTATAACTGTTGTGCCAGTTTGTGAAATATTTATGTAGCACCTTTTTTGAGTTATGAATATGTAGTGCTGTACTATTTGAGGTTTTCCTACGTTTTCAAGCTATCTGTTGATGATTGTATCGAAACGCGTCATTAAACAAATCCGTCAGCATAAAACCTTTCACTCCTGTAAATTTTTGTAGTTTCCGTATTAGTACAGTTTCAAAATTTAAAACCGAGCGAGGTGGCGCAGTGGTTAGCACACTGGACTCGCATTCGGGAGGACGACGGTTCAATCCCGTCTCCGGCCATCCTGATTTAGGTTTTCCGTGATTTCCCTAAATCGTTTCAGGCAAATGCCGGGATGGTTCCTTTGAAAGGGCACGGCCGATTTCCTTCCCAATCCTTCCCTAACCCGAGCTTGCGCTCCGTCTCTAATGACCTCGTTGTCGACGGGACGTTAAACACTAACCACCACCACCACCAAAATTTAAAAATTTTCAAAATGGACGCTTACCTATTACATGGCTTTATATCACAGTTAATATACTTGTAGACTTCTCTTGGCCAGGAACGCCCTCTATGCTCATGCTAATCTACTTTTTATATCCTCCATGCCCCGTCCATCATTTGGTATTTTGCTGCCAAGCTAGTAGAATTCCTTAACTTCGTCGACTTCATATTCGCCAATTTTGATGTTAAGTTGATCGCTGATCTCATACGTGCAACTCCACATTACTTTCACCTTTCTTCGGTTTATTCGCAATTAATAATGTGTGTTCATTAGCTGTTCGTTCCATCCAGCACGTCCTGTAATTCAGCTTGCAGGTGAGGGTAAACTCTCCAAAATCTGACCTGGGATCTTTTTTAGATAACAGATTTCTTTGTTATTTTCTCAGTTTATCTTTCTTGTCTTACTTGTAACAGATAGTTGATTTTGCTTGGTGGTGCAGTTTGCAGTTCAATTTCGTTATCTCCTTCACCTGTTTTATTTACGGGGTGTTTCAAAAATGACCGGTATATTTGAAACGGCAATAAAAACTAAACGAGCAGCGATAGAAATACACCGTTTGTTGCAATATGCTTGGGACAACAGTACATTTTCAGGCAGACAAACTTTCGAAATTACAGTAGTTACAATTGTCAACAACAGATGGCGCTGCGGTCTGGGAAACTCTATAGTACGATATTTTCCACATATCCACCATGCGTAGCAATAATATGGCGTAGTCTCTGAATGAAATTACCCGAAACCTTTGACAACGTGTCTGGCGGAATGGCTTCACATGCAGATGAGATGTACTGCTTCAGCTGTTCAATTGTTTCTGGATTCTGGCGGTACACCTGGTCTTTCAAGTGTCCCCACAGAAAGAAGTCACAGGGGTTCATGTCTGGCGAATAGGGAGGCCAATCCACGCCGCCTCCTGTATGTTTCGGATAGCCCAAAGCAATCACACGATCATCGAAATATTCATTCAGGAAATTAAAGACGTCAGCCGTGCGATGTGGCCGGGCACCATCTTGCATAAACCACGCGGTGTTCGCAGTGTCGTCTAAGGCAGTTTGTACCGCCACAAATTCACGAAGAATGTCCAGATAGCGTGATGCAGTAATCGTTTCGGATCTGAAAAATGGGCCAATGATTCCTTTGGAAGAAATGGCGGCCCAGACCAGTACTTTTTGAGGATGCAGGGACGATGGGACTGCAACATGGGGCTTTTCGGTTCCCATATGCGCCAGTTCTGTTTATTGACGAAGCCGTCCAGGTAAAAATAAGCTTCGTCAGTAAACCAAATGCTGCCCACATGCATATCGCCGTCATCAATCCTGTGCACTATATCGTTAGCGAATGTCTCTCGTGCAGCAATGGTAGCGGCGCTGAGGGGTTGCCGCGTTTGAATTTTGTATGGATGGAGGTGTAAACTCTGGCGCATGAGACGATACGTGGACGTTGGCGTCATTTGGACCGCAGCTGCAACACGGCGAACGGAAACCCGAGGCCGCTGTTGGATCACCTGCTGCACTAGCTGCGCGTTGCCCTCTGTGGTTGCCGTACGCGGTCGCCCTACCTTTCCAGCACGTTCATCCGTCACGTTCCCAGTCCGTTGAAATTTTTCAAACAGATCCTTTATTGTATCGCTTTTCGGTCCTTTGGTTACATTAAACCTCCGTTGAAAACTTCGTCTTGTTGCAACAACACTGTGTTCTAGGCGGTGGAATTCCAACACCAGAAAAATCCTCTGTTCTAAGGAATAAACCATGTTGTCCACAGCACACTTGCACGTTGTGAACAGCACACGCTTACAGCAGAAAGACGACGTACAGAATGGCGCACCCACAGACTGCGTTGTCTTCTATATCTTTCACATCACTTGCAGCGCCATCTGTTGTTGAAAATTGTAACTACTGTAATTTCGAAAGTTTGTCCGCCTGAAAATGTACTGTTGTCCCAAGCATATTGCAACAAACGGTGTATTTCCATCGCTGCTCGTTTAGTTTTTATTGCCGTTTCAAATATACCGGTCATTTTTGAAACACCCTGTATGAATTAGGCAACTGTATGTGTCGGATAACTGTACTGAAATCTTGGAAATTTAAAATAATAAGTAGTTCCGTCGTCAGTATCTTGCAACCCAGTCTGTTCAGTCCGGGTTTACTGGGAAGATCAGTGACTTAATTTTTAAGGGTTTTACATTGAATATTTCGTATGTGGCGTTGTTTGGTGCGCGTGTGCTACATCCTGTAACTATTTTACGGCTCGTCATTTTGTAATGAATAATCTTCTCGTTTATTTTTGATTAGCCATCCAGACAAATGATTCGTATCTGAAAGCTGCTCAAATGAACATATATGGATTAGGATTAGTTAATGGTTGCCAGATTTTGGAGACATAATTACCTTATGTGTTTTCCACTGGGTTGGCACTTGTTAAAGTTTTTGTTGGCACTTGTTAAAGTTTGAAGACTCCGTTGAACAGACAACGTAATGCGTCAGTTATTTCTGTTCTTGGTGCTGCAAGTAGGAGGTTTCTGCACGCGCCGTCGATACCAGGAGCAGTTTTCCCCTATGTCTTTTGCACGTTGAGTTTCTTTTCTGTTTATATTCAGTAGGAGAGCGTCATGGAGTTTTTAGAATGTCACTGTTACAACTTCTAGGAAATTTGTACTCTCGTTTGGTTATTTGTGACAATGTTTTCTTCATACTGGATCTACAAACGGTTCTACGCTTGAAGGTTGACTGTCGGTGGTCCAACGTTTCACTGGATCGTGACCTGATCGAAATTCGGCTACCTAACTGTCCTTTGGCTAAGGTTTTGTATGCTCCATTCAGTCTTACGCTCATCGTCTTGTGCTCTTTTCATTAGCCTGTAAATTCCATGCATATATATATATATATATATATATATATATATATATATATATATATATATATATATATATGAGCATTTTCTGATTCTGCTTGCTGCTAATATATTTTCAATATATCAATTCATGTTACATTTTTCTTGTTTTGGTAGGCTGTGAACGAGTTTGTTGTTGTGTTTTGATTTCCAAGCTTTTTTTTGCATCATAGATGATTTTTGTGGTTTTGTTTTGGTTAATTGTCGTACAACGCTATCTTTAGTAGTATTGCAAGATGGTCACTGCATATGTTCCAATGAAACATGTGTTTTCGTACAGATGCACTAAACTAGATATGGTCAGTCATTCTTTCTTTGTCTTTACGGTAAAGGGGTTAGGAGGAGTGGTGGCGTAAAGTCGCTGATCATCAGTTTTCGTGCCAGTGTCTTGGATTAAGTTCCAAACCTCTCCGAAGTCTGTCACGAGACTCGGTCCGTCCGATGGGGACGTTAAGCCCTTGTTTCATGTCCAACACGACACTAAACTACACGCTCACCAGTACAGTCGTCTACACTTAACAGATACACCTAACCACACATCTCTCGTGCATCTCCAAGGAAAGTTGCCTGCATGAATGGAGGATAAGGAAAACCTTTCCACTTCGGTGGCTGAACCTGCCCTTGAGGTTCTCCCAACCATTCATGCCATGCGACTTTGTTTTATCGACGATCTTCTACGATAAACGTAAATTGCTGCATTTGCTTGCCAGCAGAGGCGACCTGGACACACCTGACAAAACCACTATTGAAAACAAGTGTGAGGCAGAGACGGCTGTTCATCTGAAGTTTTATATCACGCTACAGTTGGCTATCTAACTGTGGCGTAAAATGCGATACTAGAGTCAATGGCACAGATTATTTTCGACTCTGTGCATAAAGATTACTTGCAACTTTCATTTCTTTATATTTTGCATTGACAAATTTTCAGAGTAATTTCATAAAATTAAGCTCATATTTCTTGAACAGTTTTCTCCTATCATCTTTTTAGTAAATGGTGTTCCGCTACAGCCTTTAAGGTAATCTTTATTTTGTTTTCACTTTTCCTCATTACACTTACCAGTCAGTACTACTTCAGTTTTGCCGGCCTTGGTGGCCGAGCGGTTCTAGGCGCTTCAGTCTGGATCAGCGCGACCGCTACGGTCGCAGGTTCGAATCCTGCCTCGGGCATGGATGTGTGTGATGTCCTTAGGTTAATTAGGTTTAAGTAGTTCTAAGTTCTATGGGACTGATGACCTCAGAAGTTAAGTACCATAGTGCTCAGAGCCATTTGAACTACTTTAGTTTTAAGTCGCGGAATTTGTGCATACAATACGTTGAAGATTGGAAATTATTTGAAATTCTATCACTAACTTCGACCTATATCCCCATACCAATGAGATACTGTTGATCTTAGTGGTGCATTTTCGTTATTTTCTAACCTTCACAAATTTCCTACACTAAAATTGATGTACTGCTGATTGGCACGTGTAATGAGGAAAATTGAAAAGAAAATAAAGATTGCATTAAAGGGTGTGGCAAAACACCATGGACTAGAAAGAATATCTTAAGGTTACTGTATGATGTGATAGTAGAAAATTGTAGACGAACTACAAGATTCATTATGTGAAAATGCCGCTTTTCGTTGTATTCACTGTTCTTCAACTAGAAAAGCAGACGACAAAAGTGTAATTGTTCTAAATGAAGCAATTACTCATTATGTATAAATTCATTAAGTAAATCTTATTACTGCAGTTTATAATGGTACCTACTTCTCAACAAATACATTGCTCATCAGCATTTATATTAAGTTTGAATATTATAAAGACACACACACACTAAACATAAAAGTGTATTTCTCTCGACAGGACATTATAGAGTTTTAAGGAAGACTCTCTGCACTTCTCTAAGTTCTACATGTGATGTGTTTTGCGACAGAGAGACAATGGAATAGTGTAGCACATGTCTGTCAAACTCCCATAGGTAAAGATACAAACCAGGCTAAATATTTCTGTAGCACTGAAGTTTTTGTTTCCATTTCACACACTTCTATAGTAAACGTCGCACTGTTTATAACCAGAAACAAATAGATAATTATAAATCATTTACAAATCGACACAAACTTTTCGCCTGACAACAGTATAGCGTACGATGCAGACATAGGACTCTGCAGACATGCTGAAGTTCTCTGCTTAAAAATCAGAGTTTTATATCTAGAGATCACTGCTAACCGTAAATGTATGCAACATCTGTGCACATAGTTGACCTTTGGCGCGTCTGTGTTTTGAGCAGAATATGGCAAACCGTATTACCACGTGGAAAATTAAAATAATATACGAAAACAGCATGGGATAATGTGAGTTATTCAGTCTGAAATATGCATGATCATCATGAAGTTTAGATTTTAAAAAAATCAGGTATTTTAGAGTTATTTGTTTACTCCAGTGTTCAACCTGTTTATATGTTGTACAGTTTGCACAAACGTCATTCATGTAAATCTCTATTTTTTTCGCAACGAGTGTTTGAGCCACAGAATGATTATGCGAATAATTATTTTCTCTGCCATTATCAACCACTAAATGAAACGGTTGTTTTATAACATATGATTATGCTTCACATGTTTGTATCTGAACGTCATACCGCACAAACCGTACGTATCTGAACGTCGTACCATCCGGACTGTAAGCGTGTAGTGTTCGTCTGAAAGTATTTTCTTTAATTTCTTTGCTAATGACGATATTTTGGGTACGCTTGTTCAGTATGGGCTGTAAAGTTTCACTTTTCCTGGCTATGATAATTCGTAATCTAGTTGGCTAACAGCCTGACGGCACTCTCTGGAATTACTTGTCGCCTGTGCTTCCTAAAGTAATCTTCTCTGCAGTGCTCGAAATCTGCCACGTGTATTAAAACTACTACTACAGTAAAATCTTATACTTGGAAAATTATTATAGTTCAACCATGTAACGTTTACAGTGTTGTTTCTGTGTCAGTAAACTGATATTTTAGTTTCTGCAGAACTTCCATCTCAGTATTAATCATTGGTAGCTTGCAAAAATTTTATTAAGCGAATATTATAACGCTTTACTCACTTACAAGTGTTTATATGTCAGCCATAAATCAACACAGACATGGGCCATAGGCATGAGTGCTACACATGCTGTCAGCTTGTAAACATGCGCTATGGCCCCTCGCACGGTTCCTGGTTACCTTGTGTTTCCGGAAACACGCGTCCGGCTCCCAGCCTCGTCCCCTGGCATATTGGAAAGTTCAATGGGTTGCCGCTACATCATCGGCCCATGCCACCCACATCAGTTGTTAATAAAATAGAATTTTTTCAACTGTCTTTTGTGTAGACTCCTTTGTATGTAACTTTATACTTCAATGGCCGTTGGCTATTTGATTCGCCGGCCGCTGTGGCCGAACGGTTCTAGGCGCTTCAGTCCGGAACGGTGCTGCTGCTTTTCGCAGGTTCGAATCTTGCCTCGGATATGGATGTGTGTGACGACCTTAGGTTAGTTAGGTTTAAGTGGTTCTAAGTCTAGGGGACTGATGATCGCAGATGTTAAGTCCCATAGTGGTCAGAGGCATTTGAACCATTTCAACCTATTTGATTTGATGTGTAAATCTCTTTTTATGTCCTTATGTGAAACATTTCATACCGCTCCTATTTCGTATGTAATATGAGTAGTGATAAATTCTCCATAAGTTTTCAATCTGTTGGTTGCTATTCATTGCACAGGCTGTGTAATTCATGCAGTGTGTCGCAATTTTATTATTAAAAACGAAGGTATATTATTTTTCTGATGCTCAACTACTTTGTATTAGATTTTAATAAACTTTTTATACTTTTTTGATGTTCAGCTATTACAGATTTGTTCTTAACAAGCCTTTTTATACTTTGTTACATAAGCTTTTTAAGGCGTCTTTCACGTCCAATCATTATTTGACATCATCTTACCTTATGGTTTAAGCGTGCATCAGACTTCTGAACGTGAAACATTAATCTGTTGAAACCAGTAAAGTGAAATCAAAAATTTTGTGCAACTGACGACTGATTTCATTTTAGTGAAAATAAATAATGTCGGTGTTTCCTGAATAGCAAAATACTTCTTAAGGTCAGTCCAAAACAGTTAAATAATTTTTTTTTTTTTTTTTTGGAAATGGAGCACTCACTTCCGCTGTAGCAACAGGATGAAAAAAAAGTAATATTGAACGATTTGTTGTTCCCATGTCACCCTCAGCTTTCTTATATTACAATTTGCTTAATTACTGCAATCACTTTACTGAATTAGTGACAGGACTGTGAAATGAGGAGAAAGTATCATTAAAGAAAAACAAGTACCAAAAGTTTTCTGAGTAACATTTATTTTTTTATACTGTACAATCAAACTAGTATCACTGTACAAGAGTAAAAATGTTCATGACCTTGTAGAAAATCGAATTCAGGGATGAATAATAATTTATGAATCTGAATGCTCTCTTTGTATCACAATCTGATAATATACCAATTTTCATCTGAATGGTGCTTGTAATGTCATACAAGCACACACACACACATTTTTTTCAGTCACTGTTTTTCACCGGTTTTTGTTTCCAAAAAGAAACTACAGTATTTACAACTTAAGAACATATTATTTTCCGTAAAAGGTAAACAACATCCACGCTACTCAATGAACTTCACTTCATGGAGACTCACATGAAACTGTGACTGGCCCAAATATTTGTTATACATATATTATATTTGATTGGGAAGATCTCTATTATAATTCACATAGTCTATCAAGTACCACTTATTTACACATAAAAACACTTCGCTTATATGGTTATTCTATATAATTTTATACAACCTGTACTGTTTTTTGATTTTTGGGTTTTTATAAAAAGGAAAGTATGTTTTAAAACTAAATGTTTTTAATTAAGTATGCAATGCACCGATGCGCATTATATCGTAGCTTTTCAATATCACATATCATCGATTCTTTTTTAAGCTTAGGGGGTAATTACAATCGTTGTTACATCCGTTGCGACTTTCATGTACCCTCTGCGAGCTCATAGTTTATAAAATATCTTTTTTTCAATGGCACTGTTGTTGCAGTGGTACCTCTGAATGGCCTCTATTGTCATGAACTAGCGTATGGGTAACTGCTTCTACACTTAGACTTCCGTATCTCTTCCGCACGGGACTAGGGAATGGCATATCAAAAAGTATACCATGCATTCTTAAAGCATTTGGCAACAAAAACATGAACGACCGAATGGCGCCCCACTAGCAGAATCACAAAACGATGAAAAACAACTTACTGTAACAAAGTGATAGTACATGGATTTGTACTACATACGAGCCAGTTTCTTCAGTTGCACCCTTTGTGCTTTTAAATTTTTTCACTAACACACACCAAAATTAAAAGAATCCATTGTCATTTCATTAGAAGAAACGCATTTATGATCCTGCAATATTAAGTACATTCAACACGTGACCGCAACGAAATGCCATACAAAACTAAAAAGTAATGTGGCGAATAAATTTAGTAATACGTCACATTCTGTGTAAAGTGCGATCCAGCAGAAAATTTTTTAAAATCGAAAAATATCAGAATCTGGCACTAATGAGAATAAACATGTGCAGTTCAAACTTTCAGAATTAAGCTTTTTTCTTTTGTTGTATTGTATTTGATAGCGTTGCAGAAGTACACCCACGGAGTGAGTATTTAACTATCTTCTCCAAAAAAAAAAAAACAAACTTGCTGTTGCTTCTTTTAAGTACACGCTAATTATTTTGTACTTAGGAGGTATTCACTCTATGAACTTAAGAACACATTGCCTGCAAACTTAAACCGAAAATGAATTTCACTGACTCGGACACCAGCATGATCCAACAAAAGGCAATAGTGACAGGAGTCTGAATTACTTTGTTAACAAATGTTTGTGTTCTATTTTATGTGATGGACTACCAAATAACATTCAGAGATTGGTATAAAAAATAGGTGACATGTAGCTATATTTAATGCCAGACCATCCGATACAATGTTGTCTCTAGACTGGCACAATTTAGTAGACGGAAGATACATTCCCGGGGGTTAACAATTCTATTTTTCTAAGCATATTTCGACGGCCGAGCTAGTGGCCTTCGTGAGGTGCTGCCGCTTGCACTCCGACCAGAAAAATACAAGTGAGAGGAACAGTGAGCACACCTGAGATCATCGCTCGCAGCACCAGACGAAGACGACTAGGTCGGCAGTTGAAAGAACGTGTAGTTGAAAGAGAAACGGAAAGAGTCAGTTCTACTGAACATCCCAAAATATATTTTCCGCGGTAATGCTACTTATTCTCTTAGAGTAGGAGAACAAATTAATAGCGCAGTAAATAAAATACTATAGCAATGTAGACAGATGACTAAGGTATGAGACATTTAAAAAGATTTTGTTAGCTACATTGTGGAAAATGTTGCGTTAGTAATGGAAACGATAATTGAAGAATGTTTTTTTCAAAGCATTACTTTTAAATTCACGGACAAGAAGGGGAGATCACGCTTTGGTGTACGGACAAGTATAGGAACCAATGAGTTGCCAGTAACGGGGATGATCACTAGAACAGTAGTTACAGCAGTTGCCGATGTCGTCCTTACGGAAGGATACTGGAAGCTAGACAACCAGGTAGTCGCGGCTACAGCTCGCGAGCTTGCTGCGTCCCCACGCTGAGCCACAGAGGCCACAGCGATGCCACGACGGCGCCCCTCCAGCGCACCCAGCGTCCCGGCACCGGCGGTGGACGCTCGGTCTGAGCGCGCGCGGCGGGTCCCCAGTGACGTCAGCACGGGCGGCCGCTCCGCCGGCTTCCGTCGGCTTCTCAGCGTGATCTCAGCGCCAGCAGCAGGGGGGCTAGGCCGAGGCCAGCTGCCGCCAGACGCTGTGTCACATGGTGGACATATAGGGCCAGCTGAAGCTGCTGCCGCTCAGCAGCATGTCCCGGATCAGCGTCTCGATGGGCGTCTTGCCCACCAGCCGCACGAAGAACAGCTGCTCGATCACCTGCGAGCTGACCGTCCGCAGCGAGGGAAGGCGCAGCAGCAGCTTGCCGAAGCGCGTCGGCTGGTTGGGGTACTGCGTGCGGCAGTACTCCTCGAGCGCGCACTGCGACTTCTCCTGCAGGCCCTCGATGTGCGCTACGTCCGACAGGCCACACGCGTCTGCAACACACAAACGGAACGGCACATCATTAGCAACTCAGAAAGCACAGTGACACCAACTACAGTAAAAAAAAACCATCTGTCTGAAAATCTACATTTACATAGACGATGACAATTATTGAACTATATTAAATAATGAGGAAACTGTACCATCTAGTGAGCAAAATGTGTGAGATATCCGAAATACCCTCATACTTCAAGAAGAACATAATAATCCCAATCCCAAAGAAAACAGGTGTTGACAGGTGTGAAAATTCCGAACTATCAGTTTAATAAGTCACAGTTGCAAAATACTAACACGAATTGTTTAGACGAATGGAAAAACTAGTAGAAGCCGACCACCATGGGGAAGATCAGTTTGGATTCCGCAGAAATGTTGCAGCACGCAAAGCAATACTGACCCTACGACTTATCTTAGAAGATAGATTAAGGAAAGGCAAATCTACGTTTCTGGCATTTGTAGACTATGAGAAAGCTTTCGACAGTGTTGACTGGAATGTTATCTGTCAAATTCTGAAGGTGGCAGGGATCAAATACAGGGAGCGAAAGGCTATTTACAATTTGTACAGAAACCAGATGGCAGTTATAAGAGTCGAAGGGCATGAAAGGGAAGCAGTGGGTGGGAAGGGAGTGAGACAGGGTTGTATGCTGTCCCCCACGTTATTCAATCTGTATTTGAGCAAGCAGTAAAGGAAACAAAAGATAAATTTGGAGTAGGAATTAAAATCCAAGGTGATGAAATAAAAACTTTGAGGTTTGCCGATGACATTGTAATTCTGTCAGAGACGGCAAAGGACCTGGAAGAGCAGTTAGACGGAATTCTTTCAAGAGGATATAAGATGAACATCAACAAAAGCAAACCAACGATAATGGAATTTAGTCTAATTAAATCTGGTGATGCTGAGGGAATTAGATCAGGAAACGTGACAGTTAAACTAGCAAATGAGTTTTGCAATTTGGCGAGCAAAATAACATGATGGTCGAAGCGGGAAGGACATTAGGATTGCCGATGTCAAGAAAAGCGTTTCTGAAGAAGAGACATTTGTTAAGATCCAGTATAGATTTAAATGTCAGGAAGTCTTTTCTGTAATTTGTATGGAGTGTAGCAATCAATGGAAGTGAAACATGGGACGATAAATAGACAAGAAGAGAACAGAGGCTTTCGAAATGTGGTGGTATAGAAGAATGGTGAAGATTAGATGGGTAGATCACATAACTAATGAGGAGGTACTGAATAGAATTGGGTTCAAATGCCTCTGAGCACTATGGGACTTAACATCTAAGGTCATCAGTCAATTGAATTGGGGAGAAGAGGAATTCGTGGCACAAATTGACTAGAAGAAGGGATCGGTTGGTAGGACATGTCCTGAGGCATCAAGGGATCATCAATTTAGTATTGGAGGGAAGCGTGGAGGGTAAAAATCGTAGAGGGAGACCAAGAGATGAATACACTAAGCAGACGCAGAAAGATGTAGGTTGCAAGAGTCACTCGGAGATGAACAAATTTGCACAGGGTAGAGTAGCATGGAAAACTGTATCAAACTAGTCTTTGAACTGAAGACCACAATAATGAAATACAATCGTCATAATTTCTGAACGGTTTGCGCTGGGACGTTCAAACTGCACGGTTGGCCGCGGGCCCTGATGGGAATTAGTATGCGCATGTATGATTTGGTTTAGCGACGAAGCCCACTTCATTTGGATGGGTTCGTCAATAAGCAAAACTGGCGCATTTGGGGGACTGGGAATCCGCATTTCGCGATCGAGAAGTCTCTTCAACCTCAACGGGTGACTGTGTGACGTGCAATGTCCAGTCACGGAATAACGAAAGACTGATCAGGCGAGAGTTGGGTGAGGAAGGTGATGAGGAGTCA
The DNA here is from genome assembly GCF_023898315.1 of Schistocerca nitens. Classification (NCBI taxonomy): domain Eukaryota; kingdom Metazoa; phylum Arthropoda; class Insecta; order Orthoptera; family Acrididae; genus Schistocerca; species Schistocerca nitens. The sequence continues at coordinate 69,970,753 of NC_064621.1, forward strand.
AGGGAGCCGAGTGCTGGTTGGGACAGCGGGGCGGCGTAACCCGCTGACCCGCGGCGTGGCCCCAGCGATCAGAATAGATTGGAGCGGCCGGCCCATGACGTGACGTGACGTGACGTGACGTGACGCGAGGCATGACGCAGGGTGGGCGCCCTTGATTGTCCAGCCATCAGTCGGCGAGTTCGGCTGCGACGCATTCGCAACAAGGCGCGCGGCCGGCCGACCCAGACAACCGGCAGGTCTGTCGCTTCAGCAGCAGCGCGTAAACACCGCAGGGAGCAAAGCCCAGGGCACGTCCAGGGCCTGCCGTGTGTGTACAGCTGCGCTCAAAGGACGAAATGTTAGCCGCTGTAGATGATGTTCCACAAACTAAAACGATAAAAGATGTCCGAACTTCTGACAAAAATAGGTGTAAACTGAACAGAATGGCGGATAATAAATTATATGCGCAAGATGAAAGAAGTAACGATAAGACTGAAGCAGCAAGAATCAAGTTCTCGATTTAAAAAAGGTTGTGAGACAGGGAAGTAGTCTTTAGCTTCAGCTATTCAAACCATACTGCAAAGGAGCAAAGACGAATATACACTGAAGAGCCAAAGAAACTGGTACACCTGCCTAATGTCGTGTAGAGTACGCAGAAGTGCCGCAGCAAGACGTGGCATGGACTAGACCTATGTCTGAAGTAGTGCTGGAGGGAACTGACACCATGAATCTTGCAGCGATGTCTAGAAATCCGTAAGAGTACCAGTGGTGGAAATCACTCATGAACAGCACGGTTGCAAGGCATCCCAGATATGCTCAATAATGTTTTTGTCTGGGGAGTTTTGTGGAGTGTTTAAACTAAGAAGAGCGTTCCTGGAGTCACTCTGTAGCAATTCTGGACGTGTGGGGTGTCGGACTGTCCTGCTGGAATTGCCCAAGTCCGTCGGAATGTACAATGAACATGAATGGACGCAGGTCATCACACAGGATGCTTATGTACGTGTCACCTGTCAGAGTCGTATCTAGACGTATCAGGGGTCGCATATCACTCCAACTGCACATGCCCCATACCATTACAGAGCCTCCTCCAGCTTGAACAGTCCTCTGCTGACATGCAGGTTCCATGGATTCATGTGGTTGTCTCCATACCCGTACACGTCCATCCGCTCGATACAATTTGAAACGAGACTCGTCCGTCTAGGCAACATAATTCCAGTCATCAACAGTCCAATGTCGGTGTTGACGGGCCCAGACGAGGCGTGAAGCTTTGTGTCGTGCAGTCATGAAGGATACGCGGGTGCGCCTTCGGCTGCGAAAGCCCATATCGATGATGTTTCGTTGAATTGTTCGCACGCTGACACTTGCTGATGGCCCAGCAATGAAATCTGCAGCAATTCACGGAAGGGTTGCACTTCAGTCACGTTGAACGATTCTCTTCAGTCGTCGTTGGTCCCGTTCTTGCAGAATCTTTTTCCGGCCGCAGCGATCTCGGAGATTTGATGTTTTACCGGATCCCTGATATTCACAGTACACTCGTGAATTGGTCGTACGGGAAAACCCCCACTGCATCGTTACCTCGTTGATGTGTCCCATCGCTCGTGCGCCGACTACAACACCACGTTCAAACTCACTTAAGTCTTCATAACATGCTATTGTAGCAGCAGCAACCTTTCTAACAACTCCGCCAGACACTTGCTGTCTTATATAGGCGTTTCCGACCGCAGCCGCCGTATTCTGCCTGTGTACATGTCTCTGTATTTCAATCATACCTATACCAATTTCTTTGGTACTTCAGTGTATATGATACGCACAAGATGCAACAAGGAACAATAAGACTGAAACAGCGAGAATCAAATTATCGAATTAAAAAGGTTGTAAGACGGGGTCGTAGTCCTTAGCCTCTGCTGTTCAAATTATTATTCGGAGAAGCAAAGACGGATAGAAAAGAAAGGTTAATGAGTGAGATTAAAATTCAGGATGAGAGGATATCAATGATAAGGTTCGTTGATGACTCTGCTATCCTCAGTCAAAGTGAAAAAGATTTACAAGACGTGTTGAAAGGAATGAACAGTCTAACGAGTAAAGAATGTGGTTTGAGAGTTAAGTAATGAGGAGTAGGAGAAATGAGATTATCGGTAAACATCAAAACTGGGGTGCCACGAAGTGGATGAAGGAATTCAGCTAACTTGTAAGGAAAATAACAAACGACGGACTAAGTAAGGAGGATATAAATAGGATACTGGCGCAGGCATAGACGGCATTCCTGGCCCTTAGAGGTCTGCTAGGGTTAAACGACAGCTTTAGCGTGAGGAAGAAATTTTTGAGAATGTACGCCTGGGGCACAGCATTGTTTGACGCAGAAACAGAGGAAAAGTAGATACTTCCAAGCGTTTGACATGTGATGCGATAGAAGAATGTTGAAAATCAGGTGGACTGAAGGGTCAAGGAGTTAATAGAATATTAGTTGGGACCTCACACACATGTAACCACTTCATGCACTGTTACTTTAAAGACGGGCATTTTACTTGGCAAACACTGGATGGTTTGAGAATGGGCATAGCCCGAAACCGGTCACCGACTAAATAAACGTCCATTTGAGTTGCAAATCTATCTGTCTCTTTTTGCATCAGAATCATAGTGCTTTCGTAAGTACCCTCCGCAGCGATGCGTAAGGTGGCCTGTGAAAAACAGAGGCAGATGCAGACCAACGCGTTGCGCTCTATCGCTAAAGCACCGTTCATGAGCTTTCTATAACGTTCCGTAGACGCTACTTTATTATGCTGACGATATGAAAAGAATAAGAGAAGCGGCGACGCAGTCCACATTCAAGACTCCATCGTAACAATAAGTCTATATAAAACGCATACGGTGCGACGGCGTAAGACGTAACGTGTGGCGTACATTCAGATATGAGGGGACCAGATGGCGCAACGGTGCGGTACAGCGCCCTCTGTATCACTCGGCCAACTTGCCGCTTTGCCTCCGAGCTGGAAATTAAAGTCCTGAAAGGCATCGGGAGACGGAAGTTGTGGCCGTATATGGGCGGCGGCGCCTTCCACCCGCGAGAAACTGCCAATATTGTTGCGGTGGCGTGTAACTCTCTGTCTTGTGGCTTCTGCCTTGCTCACACACGTGCCGGGCCGCAGCGGGCTCGTTAATTTTAATTGCGGCGCGTCGCGGCCGTATTCCTGGCATTGACTCATCTCGAAATTACGACACGGCAGGAGCGCAGGCACCACACAGGCGGCGCCGTACTTCAGCGCTTCCGCCGCTCCCCCGCTCGTACGTGGCAGGTGCGCGCGTCTTCCATTGCCCGGACTCGTTGGGAATCTACAGACCACTCGTATTTTACAGCGCGATACATCACAAGCAAACTCCTAATCTTAGTGGATTCCAGCCGTTAACTCTTTTTCTTTGCTTCATTCGAGTCATCCTTTGCGCGCAAACATGGTAGCAGTTATTGGTCCACAAAACCATTCATACGTCCTATTTCGTTCACCAGTAACCCCCACCCCCTCTCCCCACAAACGATCCTTTAATGAATCGAACTTACATCTACGGAAACAGCTAATTTCTCACACACCTTGACGTTTGTGACCTCATATCTCTTGAACTACATCGTGTTCAAAATGGTTCAAATGGCTCTGAGCACTATGGGACTCAACTGCTGAGGTCATTAGTCCCCTAGAACTTAGAACTAGTTAAACCTAACTAACCTAAGGACATCACAAACATCCATGCCCGAGGCAGGATTCGAACCTGCGACCGTAGCGGTCTTGCGGTTCCAGACTGCAGCGCCTTTAACCGCACGGCCACTTCGGCCGGCTACTACATCGTGTACAAAGATACAATTTTGAGGCCACTTTCAGCGTCATACATTTTTACCGTCTGCTAAATGTATTGCGAATGGAGTTAGTAGTAAAGAAGTAATAAATTAAACTTTCATGCCTGATGCTGACGTTTTACAACATGAACGGTGAAAATGTAGTAAGCGATAACCCCTTTCCCTTTCATTATTTAGTGGACAGCGACCAATAATCCCGTAAACGCTTGAAATTATGTACGATGTCTATTGTAAGCGGTTAACTGCTCCCACTCTCAAATAATGGATGAATATACGGTATCTCTCATTAAATTAAATAAACCGTAAATGTTATCCAATTATGAACAAAAGGAATTTCCAAAAAAGGTATGCTTTTGTACTCCTAAACATATATCAAACAAGCAGAAAATTATATTTCGCTTTCATTAACCTATCCTCCCTTGGGCTCAATGACAGTCTCACACTATAATTACACTACGGCGCCAACACTGGGGCTACGCTCGTCTGGCATGAGACCTTCCCGGGGAGGGGGAGATCCACCGTGGGCGGAACCGCACAATAACCCTGGCTTCAGTGTGGAGCGGCGCTGGGCTGGGTGGGCTGCTGTGGCCTGTTGTGCGATTCTGAACCACTGAGGACGAAGCCTCTCCGTCGTTCCTAGATTCCCGGTTCAATACACAATACACACAGTGACACAGCTAAACAATCATAGCAGTTCAAGTAACTATTTTGTAAATACACAACACTCCTCTGGATAATATTGCATGTAGACGAAAACGAACTCCTATACCTGATAGGTTTATCAATGTTGTACTATTTCTTTGCTCACTGAACAGTAGCAATGCAACTACACTCCTGGAAATAGAAATAAGAACACCGTGAATTCATTGTCCCAGGAAGGGGAAACTTTATTGACACATTCCTGGGGTCAGATACATCACATGATCACACTGACAGAACCACAGGCACATAGACACAGGCAACAGAGCATGCACAATGTCGGCACTAGTACAGTGTATATCCACCTTTCGCAGCAATGCAGGCTGCTATTCTCCCATGGAGACGATCGTAGAGATGCTGGATGTAGTCCTGTGGAACGGCTTGCCATGTCATTTCCACCTGGCGCCTCAGTTGGACCAGCGTTCGTGCTGGACGTGCAGACCGCGTGAGACGACGCTTCATCCAGTCCCAAACATGCTCAATGGGGGACAGATCCGGAGATCTTGCTGGCCAGGGTAGTTGACTTACACCTTCTAGAGCACGTTGGGTGGCACGGGATACATGCGGACGTGCATTGTCCTGTTGGAACAGCAAGTTCCCTTGCCGGTGTAGGAATGGTAGAACGATGGGTTCGATGACGGTTTGGATGTACCGTGCACTATTCAGTGTCCCCTCGACGATCACCAGTGGTGTACGGCCAGTGTAGAAGATCGCTCCCCACACCATGATGCCGGGTGTTGGCCCTGTGTGCCTCGGTCGTATGCAGTCCTGATTGTGGCGCTCACCTGCACGGCGCCAAACACGCATACGACCATCATTGGCACCAAGGCAGAAGCGACTCTTATCACTGAAGACGACACGTCTCCATTCGTCCCTCCATTCACGCCTGTCGCGGCACCACTGGAGGCGGGCTGCACGATGTTGGGGCGTGAGCGGAAGACGGCCTAACGGTGTGCGGGACCGTAGCCCAGCTTCATGGAGACGGTTGCGAATGGTCCTCGCCGATACCCCAGGAGCAACAGTGTCCCTAATTTGCTGGGAAGTGGCGGTGCGGTCCCCTACGGCACTGCGTACGATCCTACGGTCTTGGCGTGCATCCGTGCGTCGCTGCGGTCCGGTCCCAGGTCGACGGGCACGTGCACCTTCCGCCGACCACTGGCGACAACATCGATGTACTGTGGAGACCTCACGCCCCACGTGTTGAGCAATTCGGCGGTACGTCCACCCGGCCTCCCGCATGCCCACTATACGCCCTCGCTCAAAGTCCGTCAACTGCACATACGGTTCACGTCCACGCTGTCGCGGCATGCTACCAGTGTTAAAGACTGCGATGGAGCTCCGTATGCCACGGCAAACTGGCTGACACTGACGGCGGCGGTGCACAAATGCTGCGCAGCTAGCGCCATTCGACGGCCAACACCGCGGTTCCTGGTGTGTCCGCTGTGCCGTGCGTGTGATCATTGCTTGTACAGCCCTCTCGCAGTGTCCGGAGCAAGTATGGTGGGTCTGACACACCGGTGTCAATGTGTTCTTTTTTTCCATTTCCAGGAGTGTATATGGTATCTACAGGGAATTAGAAGTCAGTTATTACATTTATTGAAATTAACTAATGCTAGGGTAGTCGGGGTACTTTGCGCAATTCCAGTTACGCAGTCCCAAGACACATACACGGTTTCTGACTGAAATAAGGAAGATCATACCTCTTAAAGAGTAGATTTTGAAAGCATTTTAAATTTCGTCTGTAATTATACGCAACACTGAATATCAAATTTTTGTCGCTCTTGAAAGCCCTTCGAAAGACAATCTGTAACACGGCTTGTGTGACCATTTTCGCCATTTAGTTACATAAATTCGAAAATAACAGTGGGAGACATGTGAATGTCGTAAATACTTCATCATGGGGCGATACACGGCGGTGCAAAAAAATGGTTCAAATGGCTCTGAGCACTATGGGACTCAACTGCTGAGGTCATTAGTCCCCTAGAACTTAGAACTAGTTAAACCTAACTAACCTAAGGACATCACAAACATCCATGCCCGAGGCAGGATTCGAACCTGCGACCGTAGCGGTCTTGCGGTTCCAGACTGCAGCGCCTTTAACCGCACGGCCACTTCGGCCGGCCACGGCGGTGCATTCGCTGTGCACAAAAGACAGCACGTATAGGATTCCCCATTCTGTTTCTACCAAAATCAAGAGGAGAGATTACAGTTTAAAGCCCCATCATGAGAGGCAGAACACTATCTCGGATTCGGGAAGGATGGGAAAGGAAATCTTCGTCACCCTTTCGAAGGAACCAACTCGGCATTCGCCTCAAACGAAGTAGGTAAATCACGGAAAATTTCATTTTGGATAACCGGATAGAAATTTGAAGCGGCGCCCTCCGGAATGCGGGTCCATTGTTTTACCAATGCGCTCCCCGCTCGGTGCGTTCAGTAGAGTCAGACCAGTTGCAAACAGCAAGTTGTCACAAACGGAAGTTTGCAGATCATTTTGACAGTGCGTGCATCGCGCCATAACAGTCCTGCGAATCAATCAACAGGAATGTGAGGGGACTTACTGCCGCTAGTATAAATGTATACCGAACGATACCAGAGCAGAAATTGCTCCGAACGTCCTGACAACCGTGTAAATACCTCGACACAACACATGGGATATTTGATTTACGCGTCTTTTAGTAGGTAATCTTCCAGTTTCATCATGAGAACAGTTTCAAATGGCTCTGAGCACTATGGGACTCAACTGCTGTGGTCATCGGTCCCCTAGAACTTAGAACTACTTAAACCTAACTAACCTAAGGACATCACACACACCCATGCCCGAGGTAGGATTCGAACCTGCGACCGTAGCGGTCGCGCGGTTCCAAGACTGTAGTGCCCAGAACCGCACGGCCACACCGAGAACACTTTCGTCACGATATATTTTACTGTAGGAGTCACTTATTTCATGGTAAGACTTACTGTACAATATTCAAGTGTTGTGGCAACACTTTAGCTGTTGGGTATCCATATTTTAATTTTTCATGTATTCGTCGCTGACAGTCCTGCAAACCGACCTCACGACAGATAGAGACTCCTTCCACTACGAACATTACTGCTTCCTCAGCTCCAGAAGCCGGCTGGGGTTCTGAAGACACACTGATTTCAGCTGCGCGTGCGAAGGACGAGTTTATAATTTAGTTCCCCAATATCGGAGCGCCCTTTCTTCACGTCGGGTTCATCGAAACCACTCTTCCGTTCTAGACTGCTTTTAGAACGGCAGACGTCGTGAATGCTTTTAGAAGCAGAGTCTGACTTAATTACGTTATAAACTTTTACTCCAAATTTTGCGTTTCCAACTGAAATTAGAGTTCGATTCTCACCATCGTTGCTAATTAATGAAACTGGTCACACACAAACTCCAGAAAAATGTTGGAAATTACGGTCCACTTCTACGAAGAGCGCTTAAAAATCAGAAGAAGTTAATCACTGTTCACAATTTTATAAATGTAACCATGTTATTATGTGGTTCAAAATGGTTCAATTGGCTCTGAGCACTATGCGACTTAACTTCTGAGGTCAGCAGTCGCCTAGAACTTAGAACTACTTAAACCTAACTAACCTAAGGACATCACACACATCCATGCCCGAGGCAGGATTCGAACCTCCGAGCGTAGCGGTCGCTCGGCTTCAGACTGTAGCGCCTAGAACCGCACGGCCACTCCGGCCGGCTGTTATTATGTGTACCGTGACCTACTTTCGTGGTTTCCATCACATACTGAGTTTAGTTGAACAAGCCTTCCCACATTTAAACCCCATATACATGCGCTATATTAGTTAACCTGTCTCCTGTCATGAGAAAAACTGAAAAGTAAAAGACTGAAAAAATTAACCATTGGGAATGCAAAAATTTTGGTTGAAGTGATTAAGTAAAATGTTTTATCTGTTATATAAATGTCTTGTGCGAGCATGTTCGATGACAAGAAAATATATATATATATGTGTGTGTGTGTGTGTGTGTGTGTGTATGTGTCTGTGTGTGTGAAGGCAGGGGGGAGGGTGAGAAGAAAAAATGATTCAAAGGGCTCTGAGCACTATGGGACTCAACTGCTGTGGTCATCGGTCCCCTAGAACGTAGAACTACTTAAACCTAACTAACGTAAGGACATCACAGACATACATGCCCGAGGCAGGATTCGAACCTGCGACCGTAGCTGTCGCACGGTTCCGGACTGCGCGCCTAGAACCGCGAGACCACCGCGGCCGGCGGGTGAGAAGACTGGCTGCATGTCTGTAGTATTAAGAGGCGAAATAGGCACAGCTCTAAAGTCTGGTTTCTACCTTTATTGTTCTAATAACGCGTTGTGCAGCTAACTGAAATTGACATTCAAGTTAGATGTTCAGGCACACAACAATGTACTTCAAGGGAAATGTGACACTGTACTATATAGAGCGCACTTCAGACTATAGACGGCGAAAAAAGACCTCTTACACTGTACGATTCAAGTCCGTATTTCACTGACTGATCTATCGCAAAAGCCATGTTCTTTTTTCTCTCTCTGTGATATTCCACGACTATATCCACCATTCGGAGTCAGCTCATTACTGCCCTTCTTATATAAATTATTTGTGCAGTCAGAGTTCTTTTTATAGCGTTAGTTCTACCCGGTACTAAGACAAGCGAGCGTTTCTGCAACAGGCGTCATTACGGCAGCGTGACAGGCAAACGCGTAAACCCGTCCGACCCCTTTTACGTCCACCAAGGCAGAGCGCGCAACCCACTTCTTGTACGCGTGCTCTCACCTAATGGCACTGACGTCAGTCTTGTTTTTCTTCCTTTTCCTGAACCGTGACAAGCAAATGTGTCTCTTTATTACTATTAACTAAAAGCTCTATTACACTTTTAGAGCTATGTGCGTTTGTGAACGCATGGCCACTTTTCAGATATGCATGAAGGCATTTATCCTTTCCGCTGAGAACTTTAAAGTCACAGAAGTCTAACGGGAACCTTTATTTACATGCTCAGTCGTCAAAAAGCCTGATTAGGACGTCTACGAGCTAGTTCGCACGCTCCTTTATACGTCACGTGCATTTTTAAAACAGTAGGTTATTGCTTTTATGGTTTCTACTCGTTGTTATTTGACAAGTGGATTATGACTGCAACTCGAGAATTTGCTGGTCACCTCGTGCAGCAACATTCAATCAGTTCCGTGACTCTGAGTCCACATGTTTACTTACGGAAAGAAAAACCTTTGTTTTCGTCCGTCTCCCTGCCAAATCATATGACTGGCAAAGAGTATTCCAATGTTTTCTGCTAAGCACTCGTATAAAACATGTCCCGCTTGAAACGATGCACCTTTCTTTTCAAAGTACGTGCAGGCCTAGTGTACTTTTTTGAGAGGTACATCGATACACATTCAATCTGTTCATGTTTCTTTGGCGAACCCAGAAACGAAGGAAGGTTGTATAAACCTTTCGTCAACATGACTCTAATTCGAGGCGGAAATATCTATCGACAAATTAGATACAATAATTCGTTTCAATATTTTGCGTCATTTGGTACGAAATTCTGAGTTCTGGTACTCAGCGGCAGTTTTTACGTAGTTTCATTGTAACTTGTGCGACATGCTACCAATTGCACTTCGGAATAGACAGTATAATTTAATTAAGGTTGTTGTATCTGAGGGAGAATTCTGAACCGACTACATTCTTTGTTGAGTTCGAGGGATTTTTTGCATTTAACAAGACTTTATTACTGTCAAAGTTAATAGGCATATTAACGCCAAAGCTAATAGGCATATTAACGCAGCACGTGAAGATTCCATTAGAAATGCCAGTTTATTTTAAGTTTCTACGTTGGGGAAATTTCTGAAGAAAATTAAGGGTATTCACTGTAAATCATAACACACGCATGTATGATTATAAGACAAACCGGGCAAGAACTTCAGTGATCGCACAGAGATTGTGAACGTGACGTTTTTCCCTTCATGTGCAGGTTACATTGTGATATCGGGGAGAGCACTGCTGTAGATAAACAAGTACCGGAAGAGGATAATCATTCACTCGTTTGGTGAAGTCACTCCAATGATGCACATAACGCCAGAAAAACCCATGACAAGTGAAGTAACTCATTTCACACGTTTATCCAGGTAGAAATACCCGGAGGTTACTTAAATATCCAACTAATCTTATAATCGGTATTGATGTCCGAATCTGTAAATTGCTATGTGTGTAATTCACGGGTATCCGTGCACCATTGCGTCGCAACTGGCGGAAAATTTCCGCCTCGAATTAGATTCATGTTGGCGGTAGGTTAATACAACCTTCCGTCGTTCTTGGTTTCGCCAAAGAAAGTGAGTAGATTTAATGTGTATCGGCTATATCTCTCAAAACAATAGACCAGTCCTTCACATACATTTAAAAGGAAGGTGCATCGTTTCAATCGCACACGTTGGAAAATACAGATTTTTTGGCTGAAAAAATGATAATTCCTGGGAAATCTGTTCTATGAGCCGACGGTCTGCACCCAGGAGCAGACATGGAAGTTGTGACTGTTGTTTGGAGATGGAATGTGTTGACATTTCTGCGTAGCCCAAGACGCTTCAGGTAGTATTTTGCCTTAAAATTTGTTGGTTTTGCCAAATCCCAACCAAATTGTCACATTCCAACCTATCCTAGATCTCGGGCTAAGATACAGACCCTCAATCACCATATCTACTCTTTTGCTTTCACATTCGTTCAGAAACGAACTATCACTTTCCTAGACCTCGACCTAACATACAGATCAGTTTGTCACCACAATTAGTTTCTTTGCTATGACATTCGTTGTCTCCGCAAAGGAATGTCTCTCCAAAGATGTTTCCCTCCGCCCAAGTGTTCCAAGCCCATGGCAAGTAAGCAGGCAAACAAAACTGATGACCCAGTTGGGAGCGACTGCCGGCCGGAGTGGCCGGCCAGTTCTAGGTGCTACAGTTTGGAACCGCGCGTCGGCTACGGTCGCAGGTTCGAATCCTGTCGCGGGCATGGATGTGTGTCATGTCCTTAGGTTAGTTAGGATTAAGTAGTTCTCAGTTCTAGGGGACTGATGACCTCAGAAGTTAAGTGCTCGGAGCAATTTGAACCATTTTTTTTGGGAGCGACTGACCGCTGTGTCGTCCTCTGGCGCTTGCGTTACTGGATGCGTTATGGAGGAGCACCGGGATCCACACACAGACTTTCGAATCGCTGTCGGCTTTCGAGACCTAGGAGCCGCTGTTTCTCATTGAAGTAGCTGCCAAATTGGGCTTAAGAGGTTCAGTGCACCGCACACCAGTCCTCACGCCAAGGGAAAATCGCTGGCAGTAAGCTGAATTATCTGGGGTGCTCCACATACTGGCCAGACACTCTGACCACTGTGCTATGGGGGCGGACAACCCCCCGGACTTGAAAATAAGGCGAACTTGGTTGTTACGCTGCTTCACATTCCTCTTCAATATTCGACGTTTCGATCCCTCTACTGAGAACTTCTTCGGGACCTTTTGGTGTCCCACTTAGCTGTTATATCCCGAAGATGATCTCAGCAGAGAGGTCGAAATGTCGACTGTTAAGAAGGAACTTGAAGAGCGTTATGATGCGGCCTGAGAACCTAGTAGATCTAACCTTCAATAAAAAAAAATGGTTCAAATGGCTCTGAGCACTATGGGACTCAACTGCTGTGGTCATTAGTCCCCTAGAACTTAGAACTACTTAAACCGAACTAACCTAAGGACATCACAAACATCCATGCCCGAGGCAGGATTCGAACCTGCGACCGTAGCAGTCGCACGGTTCCGGACTGCGCGCCTACAACCGCGAGACCACCGCGGCCGGCCTTCAATAAAAGCCTTCAGGCTTTTGCATATCACGATTCTTCCGTCAGCGATTTGAGAGTTTGCGCTCTGTTTTAGACGGTCGGCGACACCGCAGTAATACGATCGACAGCATCGCCATTACAGACACCCTGCTGGGAGCGATTACAGCAAAGGTGAGCGCCGGCGACGCCGGCCTGCTGACGTCACGGACGTACATTGTCCTATTATTAGGATGGGCGTCTCCAGCGCCGCTGATTGCCACAGGAATGCGCAGGGGGTGGGGGCGGGGGAGGGGGAGGGAGGGGGTGAGGCGGAACGGCGCGGCCGGCTCCTCTCTCGCCTTTTTTTGTTCTGCTCGTTTAAGCGGAACGATGAAAACCGTGTGACGTCGCGCAGCATCACAGCTGGGCTGCGTTCTCAGCAATTGTGCAACGTGAGGAACGGCGCCGCGGAAGAAAACGTGGCCGGGACAGAGAGAGAGGTTGGGGGGGTGGGGGAGGGGGAGAGAGACAGAGACAGACAGCGAAGGAGGACGGTGGAAAAACAAACGAGCAAGGACAGCCGCCGCGCCGCGCCACTAATTGCCCCAACTGGCCATCGGCTCAATTTTTGCTGCGCTGCTCCGCGATTGGCGGGAGAGGCGCTGCAGGCCAACTGCCTCCGGCGGTTACAGCCGCGCCACAAGTGATTTCTATCGTCGGCAACGGCGAGCTCTTGTCACGGCGCGACTTGTTTTGCATTTGCATAACGCTGTGTTGTTGTTGCAAAACACACACTTGGCGGTGTGGGCAACGGTGACTCACCCGCTGGCTCTCGGCTCTATTCTACCACGCAGCGGGCGTATTTTTGTCGCCACTGCGCTAATGACTGCTCTAGAAACACGTGCACGAACGACATATTGTCATAAAATACGGTGGATATCGTTAATCAGGTGGAACTTTGTGCTCAGAGGATTGTTACGGACCTTTTCTATGGACTATCCCAGCTAGCTTGAGGTGTGTAGTGACTCTGTCGTAGACACGACTGTGTGATGTAGGAAGAAATCATGGCGTGATGCAGGCTAGAGGGGATAATCACATTCAGATGTGCAGAATGTCACGAAGTGGTGTGTTTGTGTGTAGAGGTTGGACGACGTAAAACTGGCCCGGAAAACATCTCATGTACGTTAAGATAGAGGAACCAAGTTACGTCTTACGCAACCAGGATCTGTCTTAAGGTGCATGAAACATTTTCCGCGCCAGTTTCCTTTAACCGGACCAATGTATCGCTCGAAACTGTCTTAGGAAACTCACCTAGGTCTACAAGAAATTCACAACAGAACCGCAACCGAGAGATGATAGTGATCAACGTGTGTCAGGGCTTATGTCTAAAAATTACTTCATAGAGGGAGAAATTTCTGCGTGCATTGCGTCATCTCTGAGCAGTCCAGATTCGTCTTCAAATGAATACATCGAAGGTAACTGGACCTCACGAGTGTCTCGAGCAGGTGATCGATATATTGGCAGGATGCCAGGATGTGGCGAAAATGCAGTCAATCTATAAATGAGACTGCTTACAAGGCTTTCGTACATTCCATCTTAGAATATTGGTCTACTTTATTATGTATTCACTATCTTTAAACCAATCCAGTTTTACGCTTTACGTAAATGAAATACAGCGGCAGACAGTGGGTCAGAATCCCGAAAATGTGGCCATAAATTAAAAAAAAGTCCCGAGTTGGAGTGATGCATCCCGGCCTTTCGAAGGTTGAATTTCATGTCCAACGCGGCTTTTATTTGTGAGCCGAGCGCCGTATTAGCCGTGTGGAAACGCACTGTCTCTTTCGGATCAAAAAATTTTTTCATCAAAATCAGACCAACTTTTTTTCAATGGAAGCTATTCCGGAAGGTATGTACTTAATTACGAAAGTTTATATAATTATTAATTAACAATTGCGTTTTGCAAATTAACTTCTTAACGGAATGCAAGGAAGAAAATTGTGAAACGGGAGCGAAAAAAAAGAGATAATTTTAGATTCCACGGCATTACACCATCTTTATCATTCCATCCTTAAGTATGTACTGTTATCGTCGCGAATGAGCCTTCAAATCCAGCTACCAACCGCAGCCCTGGCTCTGAGCCACTTTTTAAGCGACAGTTGCCGGCCGAAGTGGCCGTGCGGTTAAAGGCGCTGCAGTCTGGAACCGCAAGACCGCTACGGTCGCAGGTTCGAATCCTGCCTCGGGCATGGATGTTTGTGATGTCCTTAGGTTAGTTAGGTTTAACTAGTTCTAAGTTCTAGGAGACTAATGACCTCAGCAGTTGAGTCCCATAGTGCTCAGAGCCATTTGAACCATTTTTTAAGCGACAGTTGCAAAATGCCGTTTCGCAGCCCCACCACTGCAACAGTCAAGCATTACGCCAAAGAGTACTCACGGTACAACATGCCAACGGGAGTCCATAGACTGCTGATACACGGATCTGAAATAACTGCTTCTACACTTTTATCAATCAGCTGTATGGTATCAACAAACAAGTTAATAAGGCAATATTGCATAAGTTTTGCCGGAAATTATTCTCGCGCAAAAAATATGGAGAAAGTATTCTGGAGGCTTCTGGCAAAGATCAGTCCCTATTAGATACGTTCTTTGCGGAAACCATCTCCGAGTAAAGTGAAAACTTTGTCGTCGGAAGCTTGGTACACGCTGCAAAACATTACGAGGAATCAGATGCTGTAGATGGTGAAGAGGTTACAAATATCGGCGAGGAAGAATATGAAGAAGGAAATGAAGATTAAGAAGAAGAAGAAGAAGAAGAATAAGAGGAAGAAGATTAAGAATACTAACGAAACTTTGAGTTCTTGTTACTAATATTTATTTTCTGTTCAAAAATGGTTCAAATAGCTCTGAGCACTATGGCACTTAACATCTGAGGTCATCAGTCCCCTAGAACTTAGAACTACTTAAACCTAATAAACTAAGGACATCACACACATCCATGCCCGAGGTAGGATTCAAACTTGCGAACGTAGCGGTCGCGCGGTTCCAGATTGTAGCGACTAGAACCGCTCGGCCACCCCGACCGGCTATTTTCTGTAATACGACAGAAATAGAGGGAATTTTGCAACAAAGTTTACCATTAAAATTACTGATGTTCACTAAAACCATTTTTTGTCGGCCTCATTAATTTTTTCCTGATTCTTTACACCATATTGGGTCGGCCATTTTTAATTTTTCAATTTTGGTATAAAAATCGTTGTGAGAAGGTTCAGATAACCCACTGCACCCACTTTCGGCCATTCTGGAGCAATTTTGAAATTTCGGCCAGGTTTTCAGGCTTCTGGCCCCCTGTGCTTCGTGTTCATTGAAGTGCACAGGAAACCTGCAGTATATCATGCAAAGGATGTTGCGAGATGACGCATGTTGTACTGAAGTTTTAATTACGTGAAAACGGGTTGTTTGCTGGCGGCTGCGGTGGCGTATAGCGTGGCGGCTTTCGACAGTGCTACAGCATAGCGCCGCCGTTTACATGGTGCGCTGAAAGGCATCACGATGCGCGACTGGCAGCGTGAGAAGAAACGGTTCGTTCCCGCCGACGCGCGGCCCAGGTAATCCGGCCCGTCAAATTACAGCCCCCTATCTGTTACACATCGGCGGGCGGGCGTCCGCCTGTGCTGCGGGAACCATCCCGACACCTGCTGCTCCTCCACCCCCGCCCCTACGACGCCCCGACGCGCCGGCAGATGAAATTTCTCACCAGACTTGTAAAGCTATACCTCGCTGCGCCACTAATAAGAGGGGGTTTGCTTCCGAGAGATGGATCCGTCCCATTAAGCCGGCAACCACTGATCAACACGCGGATAACCTTGGTGCGACAAAACAGCCGGTAAATGTGCTACATTCCCATTGAAGCTGCCCAGCTTCACCACCATTACAGTGTAAACGTACCGTAGCTGAGCTCAAACTGCACTGTCCCCTCAGACATCGACCTCACACTTGCTCTCACATTTCGTGGCTAATTGCGTTCCCCCACAAGTTCGACTGCCAACATTACTGTCTGTACAGCACTGTGCTACTGTCTTTACGGGAAATCGAAATTGAAAAAGAAAAACAGACCATTCCATTTTTAAAAAACCCGAGTAAGTCTAGTATGTTGGTATGTTAAGAAATTACGAGTAAAATATTGAGACCTTTCTGTAATATATGTATGTAAGATATGTTTTGAATGCAAACCCCCTGTTCTCGGGAGAACCATTGCAGTGATGCAGGAACAAACATGTAAAATAATGTGTTCTGTTCCTTCATGTCTGCATGGTTGGAGTACAGAGTTTTCTACAACTCTAATAATTATTGCGTTTTAACCAACTAATTAACGTCATAACAGTACTACTTTCTAGAAGAAATGTAGAGTAGTATAGTGCGTTGCTGCCCCATTAGGCGGGCCGAGCGGTTCTAGGCGCTACAGTCCGGAACCGCGCGACCGCTACGGTTGCAGGTTCGAATCCTTGCCTTGGGCATGGATGTGTGTGATGTCCTTAGGTTAGTTAGGTTTAAGTGGTTCTAAGTTCTAGGGGACTGATGACCTCAGAAGTTAAGTCCCATAGTGCTCAGAGCCATTTGAACCATTTTTTTGCCCCATCAGTTCGTCGTCAATCAATGAGGTTCTGTCACCTAGTAGCCCTGTGATCAAATTCGATCCTTTACTACGCAGCATCTTCAGTACGTACTAGAAATTCGTAAGGTAAATGTAGATTCGCCTTCGTATTGACCGACGTTGATAAGCCATCTTCAGACACTAATTATTATCGGTTCCTCCAGGAAACACTTCTTTAAGTCCAAGAAGCAAACAGAAAGTTCTTTTTGAAAAATGTGTCTGCGGGATTTATATAATTAATGAAGATGGACATTTTTGCTTGTTGCTCGTTCAGAACACGAGTCATTTTTGGCACTACACAATTTAGCGTTTGTTCGTAATCCCTTCATGGCGCACAGTGGGTCTTTAGTTGACTGATGAGTACCTTCCGGTTTTCTTATTTTGTGTGAAACGTCGCCCGCTTATCACATGCCACTTCTCTCAGCAGAGACAATAGCTCGAAGATAAAGAGCACATCAATAACGCGAGTATTTCATCACCTCATCGTATGTAACATATTGACGGTATATAGTTGTAGGATTCGCTCGGATATTATTAGCTGGGACGGAGTTTACAAACAGGAGGAAACAAGTGTAGTGATGAAATTTTATAACAGTTTCCATTCACTCACAGCATGACCTTATTGTATGAGCTCAGTTCACAGTATGGTACGGCGCTTTCTAATGGTTCACGCTGCATATTTCTGGACCACTGTGCTTTTCTGCTGTGAACATTCTCAGTTTCAGAGCATACTAGACATAGTCTGGCCTGAAGAAGAGAGAGATATGAATCTTAGATCTTGAAGAAGGAACACAGCCAAAATGGAGGCTGAAGTGATGGCTTGGGACTACTTGGAAGAATCATACCTGTTTTCACATCAAGTGGTTAAGGAGGAACTTGAATCAAGACTGCTCGTCGGGTTGGTACTCCAATAACTCATTGATGATTTAAAACATATGCGTTTTTATTTGATTTCGTTCGAAGAGATATTCTTCAGTCGACGAAAGAAATTCTGTTAAACTTAGAAGTATACAACTCATTATTTTGGCGAACTATAGCTTGCAAACGAAAAAAAAAGTGGACGTAAAGGTCTAAGCCCATGCGTTACAAACAGCCATCGGTTGCAATGCGTTAATTTGTTCTTACGGAGTATATATTCATATTGTTCCCTGTAAAAGTTATGATCATGAGAACTGAACTTCAGACATGTTGATACCACGAAATCACCAGGCTGAAGGAATGTTTCTCTCTGCACTCCCAACAGTTACAAAGTGTGGTTGTAACATAGCTTTCGCCACTCTAATTTCCTGGTGATGATATATTTCTCTGAGGCCCCGAATCGCACTTGTCCGCATCAGGTTCCAAAACTTTTAGTCAAACATTGTCCACTTGCTGACTTTCAGAGGAAATGCCATCGTCTCTTCCTTTTTATGCAACCTAAGACTGCAGTAGAAAGCCAAGTTTCGCAGAAAAAGATTTGTTCTGTGGTAGTGGTTGTCACACCCTAAACTTATTTAATTTTATGGTCTGCTCTCACATTTATGGCGCAAGCCTGCCTGGATCTTACAGCCAGGGGTGCCAACAGCAACTGCTTCCCCTCCCCCTTATCTCCGCCCACCGGATGTCCACGCCGGTATCAGCCGGTGGGGTCCGCGGTGAGAATGGGTCCTCGTCCTTGGCAGAATCTGCCCGCCGACCAGAGGGCCAGAAGACAATGACTGTGGCCTGAATGCGACGGCCACAGATCTCGGTTTTGCCCCGAGGCGTGCTTATCTGCCGCGAAAAGGAAGCGCCGCCTTAATGGCACAATGGCGCATTGAGCCGCTGGTGACCATTGTCGGGGGCCAGGGCCTCGGCGACAGGCTTGCCAACCCCGCGGCGCGAGGTCCACTGCCGCAGGAGGTCGACGACTTCCGAAGCCGGCGTCTCCACTCTGCTCCAAGACTGCGGCCACCAACACAGACCTGGATTCGACTCTAAATTCTTGAGTCACCATAAATGGCTCGAGCCAGAAATCGGAGCTATTTAAGGACACATCATCATAGCAATTAATGCAATGCCCAAAATAAGTTTTACGCTCGTGTAACTGCTTGAGGTTAGACGTGACTAGTCGGCTACAGATCCGGTGCAACAGACACCGACAGACGATGGTGCTGAAGCAGAAAAAAAAAGTGGTTCAAATGGCTCTGAGCACTATGCGACTTAACTTCTGACGTCATCATTCCCCTAGAACTTCTTAAACCTAACTAACCTAACGACATCACACACATCCATGCCCGAGGTAGAATTCGAACCTGCGACCGTAGCGGTCGCTCGGTTCCAGACTGTAGCGCCTAGAACCGCTCGGCCACCACGGCCGGCTGTTGAAGCAGAGTTGGTCAATGAATTGCTTTGGATCCTGATTGCTCAAAAAGTGGCTGAATATTGACTGGGAGGAGTTAAAAGTGTGCGTGATACTGGGGTTCGATCTCAGCGTTTGGTATGTGAAAGTGATCTATTTTCAATTTTACTCATCTTTATACAAATTCTGTAAGACTGCACAGTCTTTTTCACGTAAGAAAATGGCGAACACTAAGAATTAGCAATTTGCTTCAATGATGAAATCTTCCCGGTGTTTCAGCCGGATCGTGGCGTCGTGTCGTAACGTTTCGACGAGTTTTCTGCTTGCCATCTTCAAGCAAAACGAAACGAAATTCGCAAAGAAAGTCTGGATTCCCATACGTACTGTATACAACTAACTTGGTTTGCAGTTGCTAACGTCTAGAATATGCTTCTCTATGATATATACTACTGACGTGTGTGTGTGTGTGTGTGTGTGTGTGTGTGTGTGTGTGTGTGTGTGTGTGTGTATCTTAGGAAGAGAGATAGAGATTCGTTGTGCTTGTCCACGGCCGTGATGTAATGCCACTTTTGCAACACTGAGTTTTAAATGGGAGTAGACGCGAAAGCACCTGAAATATCGCTCATCCCGAAAGGCTGTTTAGAATGCGGTAGGGCAAGCAGGTGGCCGAGTGTACATCTGTTACGGGAGCCCCACATTGCTATAGGGGAATAATTTAAGTGGCTAAGAAGGCGGCTTTATGCGCGTTCTGGAGTTGTACGAGTGGTTACGCATACACGCAGGAAAAAAGTTAAGAAGCTGTGAATTAGCATATTTACGGTATTATTTCACATTCCACCAAGTGGCCAATATCTCACAGCGGACAAAAACCGTTCTGAAGGCGAAAGACGAGGATGGAAAAAAAAACAAGAATCACGGTGGATCCTTTTTTTGTACGGAGGAAAAGTCCATTGTAGTCGTCGTTGTTTATGTGGCGCTTTTGGAATGAATTCAGATTAGTTGTCTGGTTAAGCGTCCGCGTTCTCAAAACAGATATGCTCTTCAGCGGCATATATTACAAATAACGCGTTAACATTTAAATAAAGCGAGATAAATATCGCGAAGCCGGGGACGCTCAGTTAAAGACCGGGACATAATGTAGAGGGACCGAGTGGAGCACAGGCCACCCGAAGTCGGGCTTCAGAATAAAATAAAAAAAGGAGAGAAAAAAAAGGAAAGCGCTTGATGCGAGACCCGGCAGTCTTGTGCTGTCATTCTGGACACCTCCGCCCCGCACCGACAAGCTAAGAGAAACGTCCGGCGGCGAGAATTCACTGCCGCTCGTGAGTCTATCAACGTGAGGTGGGACAAGCAGCACACACTAAGCTGCGACAGTCATACGTGTATCTCTGCACCCGTCGTTGGCCAACTATTCACACTGACTCCGTTTAAGCTGTCTAGAGGAACGAGTGGCTCTCGCTGGGGGGACAGGACAATTGGTTGCAGCTGTCTTTGCCGAGCTATTAAATTTTAAGATATCTGAGCTGCTGTGACTCGGCAGTAGCGGTTCAAATGGTTCAAATGGCTCTGAGCACTATGGGACTTAACATCTGTGGGCATCAGTCCCCTAGAACTTAGAACTACTTAAACCTAAGGACATCACACACATCCATGACCGAGGCAGGATTCGAACCTGCGACCGTAGCAGTCGTGCGGTTCCTGACTGAGCGCCTAGAACCACTAGACCACAGCGGCCGGCGCAGTAGCGGTGAGTCCAACCATACCACGCTAGTTAGCGTCATCTGGTAACGTCTGCTCCCTACTCGACGAACACGACAAGCGTATAAATTTCAATTCGTCATTAGTGGAACATGTTGTACTGTACCGATACACCTCTGAGGAATAAACCGAGAGGCGCTCTGGTTAATCCATTTGACCTGACTGTAGGTGGAGTGAGTTTTAAATCTCCCTCTTCCAATCTTGATATCAGTTTTCTGTGAGTTTCCTGAGCATCTTTTTCTGTGATGGTCCTTCCATCAAGACTGCGGTAGACATCCTCCGCCATCCGCGTGAAGTGATGCTGTCTACTTTGTCTAAAAATGGCTCTGAGCACTATGGTACTTAACATCTGCCATCAGTCCCCTAGAACTTAGAACTAGTTAAACCTAGCTAACCTAAGGATATCACACACATCCATGCCCGAGGCAGGATTCGAACCTGCGACCGTAGCGGTCGCGCGGTTCCAGACTGAAGCGCCTAGAACCGCTCGGCCACAGCGGACGGCTTACTTTGTCTAGTGACCAAGATGTCGGGAGGATATCAATCCCTGAACAATTCTTACAGTCTATCTATCGCTTGAGCCTTGTCCTGCAGTTACGCAGGGTCAGCCATCGTTAATCGGATTTGGCATGTTAATGTTTAAGGGGTGGCCAGATGCCCTTCCTGCCGCCACGCCGTACTCCCCTCCCCCCCCCCCCCCCCCTCCCCCGGACGGAGTTAGTGTACCCCAACTGTCTGCGTCGAATGTAATCCATGGAATACTGCGAAAGTGTTCAGATGTCTGCGAGCCGTGTAACTGAGTCGGAACATTGGGAAAACCGCCTAAAAACCACATCCAGGCTGGCCGGCACATCGACCCTCGTCGTAAAACCGCCAGGCGGATTCGATCCGTGGCCGACGCGCCTATCCGACTCCAGGAAGCAGCGCGTTAGCGCTCTCGGCTACCCTACCGATCCCTGAACAATTCTTACAGTATCACAAAATATTCGTAAGTAAGTTTACGCATCGCGATAACATCCGCTAGTGGTTATCGAAGTTTTTATTTTATCAACAATGCTGTTGGTGTCTCTATTATACTGACAACCTGCTAATAGTACGAAACATGAGGTAACATCGGAGCTTAATACGCTAGAACGAGTGAAACTTTTCCACCGTTACATATAGCTTGCTTAAGGAATCTGTGTTTTTCTGAACATGAATTAAACTCAGCTGAAACGTTACGGACATTGACGTTCTGCATCACTGTCAAGTCTATCGGCGTAATGCGTTATATTCCCGCAACATCTAAGAGCATTTCAAGCTGTTTTTGGTTTCTATAGCGTACACAAACAGTAGTGGAGGGGATTAAAGTCTGATAACACGTAACACAAATGGACTGAAAATTTTGACAACGTCCCATAAATAGAATTTGCCTACGCCGTCGCAGGCATTGAGATTGTGTTGTTGTTGTGGTATTCAGTCCTGAGACTGGTTTGATGCAGCTCTCCATGCTACCCTATCCTGTGCAAGTTTCTTCATCTCCCAGTACCTACTGCAGCCTACATCCTTCTGAATCTGCTTAGTGTATTCATCTCTTGGTCTCCCTCTACGATTTTTACTCTCCACGCTGCCCTCCAATGCTAAATTTGTGATCCCTTGATGCCTCAAAACATGTCCTACCAACCGGTACCTTCTTCTCGTCAAGTTTTGCCACAAACTCCTCTTCTCCCCAATTCTATTCAATACCTCCTCATTAGTTATGTGATCTACCCATCTAATCGTCAGCATCTTCTGTAGCACCACATTTCGAAAGCTTCTATTCTCTTCCTGTCTAAACTATTTATCGTCCATGTTTCACTTCCATACATGGCTACACTCCATACAATTACTTTCAGAAACGACTTCCTGACAAATCTATACTCGATGTTAACAAATCTCTCTTCTTCAGAAACGCTTTCCTTGCCATTGCCAGTCTACATTTTATATCCTCTCTACTTCGACCATCATCAGTTATTTTGCTTCCCAAATAGCAAAACTCCTTTACTACTTTAAGTGTCTCATTTCCTAATCTAATTCCCTCAGCATCATCCGACTTAATTCGACTACATTCCATTATCCTCGTTTTGCTTTTGTTGATGTTCATCTTATATCCTCCTTTCAAGACACTGTCCATTCCGTTCAACTGCTCTTCCAAGTCCTTTGCTGTCTCTGACAGAATTACAATGTCATCGGCGAACCTCAAAGTTTTTATTTCTTCTCCATGGATTTTAATACCCACTCCGAATTTTTCTTTTGTTTCCTTTACAGATTGCTCAATATACAGATTGAATAACATCGGGGAGAGGCTACAACCCTGTCTCACTCCCGTCCCAACCGCTGCTTCCCTTTCATGCTCCTCGACGCTTATAACTGCCATCTGGTTTCTGTACAAATTGTAAATAGCATTTCGCTCCCTGTATTTTACCCCTGCCACCTTTAGAATTTGGAAGAGAGTATTCCAGTCAACATTGTCAAAATCTTTCTCTAAGTCTACAAATGCTAGAAATGTACGTTAGCCTTTCCTTAATCTTTCTTCTAAGAAAAGTCGTAAGGTCAGTATTGCCTCACGTGTTCCAATATTTCTACGGAATCCAAACTGATCTTCCCCGAGGTCCGCTTCTACCAGTTTCTCCATTTGTCTGTAAAGAATTCGTGTTAGTATTTTGCAGCTGTGACTTATTAAACTGATAGTTCGGTAATTTTCACATCTGTCAACACCTGCTTTCTTTGGGATTGGAATTATTATATTCTTCTTGAAGTCTGAGGGTATTTCGCCTGTCTCATACATCTTCCTCACCAGATGGTAGAGGTTTGTCAGTACTGGCTCTCCCAAGGCCGTCAGTAGTTCTAATGGAATGTTGTCTATTCCCGGGGCCTTGTTTCGGCTCAGGTCTTTCAGTGCTCTGTCAAACTCTTCACGCAGTATCATATCTCCCTTTTCATCTTCATCTATTCCATTTCGATAGTACTGTTCTCAAGTACATCGCCCTTGTATAAACCCTCTATATACTCCTTCCACCTTTCTGCTTTCCCCTCTTTGCTTAGAACTGGGTTGCCATCTGAGCTCTTGATATTCATACAAGTGGTTCTCTTCTCTCCAAAGGTCTCTTTAATTTTCCTGTAGGCAGTATCTATCTTACCCCTAGTGAGATAAGCCTCTACATGCTTACATTTGTCCTCTAGCCATGCCTGCTTAGCCATTTTGCACTTCCTGTCGATCTCATTTTTGAGACGTTTGTGTTTCTTTTTGCCTGCTTCATTTACTGCGTTTTTATATTTTCTCCTTTCATCAATTCAATATCTCTTCTGTTACCCTAGGGTTTCTACCAGCCCTCATCTTTTTACCTATTTGATCCTCCGCTGCCTTCACTATTTCATCCCTCAAAGCTACCCATTCCTCTCCTACAGTATTGTTCCGAGTTACAGTCAGTGAGGATGGTGTTGTACCGAACATAGCACATGGACACTCAGTCTTTAGTAATTCTGGGACGGTTTTCACTGTTTTTCGTTTTAATATTTTTTAAACAATGTATATGTTTTAAAGATCGTCAGATTCATATTAATTGGAAGGCAATTTTCTCCTTATTTAAGACCTGTAATCAGCAAATTGTAATTTCATGTTCTACTGCGATCAAAACCATTAAAAATAATTTTAATGATTTTAAGACGTAAAGGAAGAACCGGGCAAATGCAAGCAGGACGCGCGCTCTGAGGGTTCCGCACAAACTTACCTTCGTCTGTGCATAGTTCATCTGTAGGTTCTGATGAGTCACATTACGAGTATCAAAATTTGTGGCATCTACGGCCGTTTCTTTATATTGCATTGACGTACAACCTCAAATTTTTTGCACCACCAAGGGAACGTAGAACATAGTTATTGACAAAAATTTCAACTTGATACCACTGCCCGTCCCTGAGAAGAAGTGCCCTTAACACACGGACAGAAGACAGACAGACGAAAAAAAAAAAAAAAACCGCAATTTTCGGATTTTTGCTTGTTGCAAAATTTCATGACTGCAGGCCAACGGTAGGTACCCTGTAGGTTTTGATGAGAGTGTTTGTCAGTATTAAAATGTGTGACCTGTATGGCAGAATATTTTGATTGCATTGGCTCAGAAGCTTAAATGATTTACACTGCCAAGGGGCGTCGACCTTACAATTTGACAAAAATGTCAAGTTGATACTGTAAGTAGGCTGTTTAGGTTTTTATATTGGTAACGCCACGTAGCGCTCTGTATGAAAATCACCGGCTGTGCTGTGTGCAGTCTGTGGCTGGTTAGCATTGTTGGAATATTCGCTATTGTAGTGTTGGGCAATTGGATGTGAACACCGCGTAGCGTTGCGCAGTTGGAGGTGAGCCGCCAGCAGTGGTGGATGTGGGGAGAGGGATGGCAGAGTTTTGAGAGCGGATGATCTGGACGTGTGTCCATCAGAGACAGTAAATTTGTAAGACTGGATGTCATGAACTGATATATATATTTTGACTTTTGAACACTATTAAGGTAAATACATTGTTTGTTCTCTATCGAAATCTTTCATTTCCTAACTATGCCTATCAGTAGTTAGTGACTTCAGTAGTTTGAATCTTTTATTTAGCTGGCAGTATTGGCGCTCGCTGTATTGCAGTAGTTCGAGTAATGAAGATTTTTGAGAGGTAAGTGATTGATGAAAGATATAACTTGTGGTTAGTCAGGGCCTTTATTTTGTAGGGATTATTGAAAGTCAGATTGCGTTGCGCTAAAAATATTGTGTGTCGGTTTAGTGATGATCATAATAAGTAAAGAGAGAAATGTCTGAGTACGTTCAGTTTTGCTCAGCTGTTTGAAAATCAACGTAAGGTGTTTATCAGCACAATCATTCATAAATTTTTCTAAGGGGAGGTTTCAATACCTCTACCCGTTCGTGAGACAGACATTTTTACCGATTAAAGTTCGGAATTCTAAAAATGACAAGCGTCACTGCCTGCCGTAGCGTAGTTGCACATGGGGGCAGGCTTATCAGAAGATGTAGAGAAATCATCTGCCCCGTATTGTCATAGGGAATTAGTTCGCGCCTGCAAATAGGCAAACCGATGAACAGATTTGCAAAGCGGGCAGCAGTCGCGACTTCCACGAATTGCACGCACGTACTGCCGCTCGCCGCGCCACAAACGACGCCCACACTGAACACCTGTAGTTTGAGTTAAGAACTTGCAGAGCTGCTCTGTCCACTGATACATGTCTTATTGTGTCAGGACTACAGCAACCCCTTCTGGCTGAGGTTTCGGCCCTCGCCTATCCACCCACTCGCACCCCCTGTCCGCCGCGAGTCGCCGCAGCGCAGCCGCCCCAGGCAGCCGGCGCTTCAGTTGACCCCGCCGCCCGCCGGCGTCCATCACTCGGTTTGATTCGTCCGCCGAGCTGCGCAGTCGTGCCCGCCGGCCTATGCGGGTAATCGACTCGGTGCCAGCGTGATTAGGCCGTCGACGCCGCAGGAATCAGTGGCCGTCTGGCCCTCTGACCCCCGCCAGTGCGTGGACCACCACCCCCCCCCCCCCCTCCAACCAACTCCCCGTTCCTCCATTCTGTCGCTGCTGTGTTTACTGTTCGTATCGTTGCGGCGAGGGGCGCCAGTGGAGAGGTATTCGCCCGTCTCGTGTCACGTACTACGTCAACGAGTCACGCACGTACGCTCATAAAAACAATTCCACAGCGCCCGTCACTTGACCTCTGCCCCACATCTTCAACGCCAGCTGTAGTTCTTGATTTCTCTGAAAAGCAGTCGCCTCTCAGACAGAATACCATTTCTTACAGGTTAAGCACATGAGTATGACTCGCTTTCGACAAGAAAGAGATCAGCCCTATAATTTCTGCTGTCTTCTCCTCCACCTGAAAAGCCTAAGATGGACATCTGGCCATGAGATGTGTCTATATTTCTCCTGGATTTATTGGCATACGTTAATATCAGTAACCACCGCTAAGTCTTATTCTTTACTGAAGCGAACTCCCACCTAAACAGCTTTAACGTCCCATTACTTCACGAATCAGATGTTAAATATTTAACAATAAGCTACCTTTTTCATTTTTCAATGTTTGCAGTGTCATATCTCCTCAACTCTGTGTCGAGTAATGGTATAATTTGGCTCGTACATTCACTGGTATACGTAAATACCGTTCGGAAAATTTGTTGCCATATACACACATCAATAAAAGTTTTGCATCACCTTGGTTCCGCGAGTTCCGGAACCTGTAGAAAAAATTGGAATAGAGATCAACATAAACATCATTTCCGGCCTTTTCACTGCTAAAAAAAAACACACGTTCCATGTTGCACCACCACACAGAAAGACCTTCAGAGGTGGTGGTCCAGATTGCTGTACACTTACCGCTAATACCCAATATAACGTCCTCTTGCATTGATGCATGCCTGTATTCGTTGTGGCATACTATCCACAAGTTCATCAAGGCACGGTTACTCCAGATTTTCCCACTCCTCAACGGCGATTCGGAGTAGATCCCTCATAGTGGCTGGTGGGTCACGTCGTCCATGAATAACCCTTTTCAATGTATCCCAGGTATATCTTCTGTTAAACCTTCCGGGATGTAAGGTCGTGGTCCATGAAACTCTTCAGCTCCTAAAGTTTCGTCCAGAGCTGCGCTGGACATCTTCAGACGGGTGTTTCTCCTCCGGTGAGTCTTGCCGACTGACGGGTCGGACGTCTGAGAGCGACTTATATATCGTAGAAAGTGGGCGTGACCAGAGTTACACGTGATCTGCAGAGATAATCTTTGTCAGAGATAAAACTTAATTATCGATCGTAATCTCGTCACGGATAAAACTGTCTAGCAATTCTGTAGTGCTACTGTCCAAATATCACCAAGTTTCATGGTCTCTTCTTTCCGATTAAAATTATCCCTATGTTTATATATTCCAATTGCTTCTCTACAAAGCCGTGGGTAATAGTTCGTCGTCGTAGATAAAATTTTTGTTTCGGAAAACCTCACTTGATGATTTCCTGACTGAAATGCGTGTTCTGCTACAGCCGATTTATCTGTTTTTCCTAATCGGCAAAGACTTCTGTGTTCTTTTAACCGTGTATTTACGCTTCTTTTTGTTGTTCCAATATAAACTTTTCCACATGTACACGGAATTTTATATACGCCACTGGCTGATAGAGGAGCGCGTTTACCTTTTACCGACCGGAGAACGACAAATTTTCTTCGTTGGTCTAAAAACAGGTCTAATATCATGTTTACTTAAAATCTGTCCAATCTGATCCGTTACTTTCTTTATGAAAGGGAGAGAGACTGTATTCTTCCATCGTTTTTCGGGCTTGTCCTTAGGCTTTTTGTTGTTTGGGTGCAGAATTCTGCTTACTTCTTTCTTTGAGTAGCCATTTTTCTCAAAAGCGTGCTTCAGATGTTTTAATTCGACTTCTAGATACTCCGGCGTGCAAATCCGTCTGGCTCTGTCAACGAGACTTTTAATCACACCTCTCTTTTATTTTGGATGGTGGTTAGAGTTTTTATGTAAGTATCTGTCTGTGTGCGTTATTTTTCTAAAAATCTGTTGTTTCTATCTTCCATCTGTCTGTCTCATAACTAAAACATTCAAAAACGGTATTTTGTTACCATTTTCTCTCTCCATGGTAAACTGGATTCTTGGATTTATATTATTAAGGTAATCAAAAAATTTGTCTAAGGCTTCTCTACCATGTGGCCAGACCATAAATGTATCGTCTACATACCGATACCAGCGAGATGGTTTCTTATCTGCTTTTTCCAAGGCTGGCTGTTCGAATTTCTCCATGTAGAAATTAGCTACTGCAGGACCCAATGGATTACCCATTGCTACGCCATTAAGTTGCTCATAAAATTAATTATTCCACTGGATCTGACTGGAAGTAAGACAATGTCTGAAAAGAGCAGTCAGATCTTCTGGAAAAATATCTGTTATAAAATCCATAACTTCGTTAACTGGAATCATAGTAAATAAATGTAATTAAAACATCTGAAGCACGCTTTTGAGAAAAATGGCTACTCAAAGAAAGAAGTAAGCAGAATTCTGCACCCAAACAACAAAAAGCCTAAGGACAAGCCCGAAAAACGATGAAAGAATACAGTCTCTCTCCCTTTCATAAAGAAAGTAACGGATCAGATTAGACAGATTTTAAGTAAACATGATATTAGACCTGTTTTTAGACCAAGCCAGTGGCGTATATAAAATTCCGTGTACATGTGGAAAAGTTTATATTGGAACAACAAAAAGAAGCGTAAATACACGGTTAAAAGAACACAGAAGTCTTTGCCGATTAGGAAAAACAGATAAATCGGCTGTAGCAGAACACGCATTTCAGTCAGGAAATCATCAAGTGAGGTTTTCCGAAACAAAAATTTTATCTACGACGACGAACTATTACCCACGGCTTTGTAGAGAAGCAATTGAAATATATAAACATAGGGATAATTTTAATCGGAAAGAAGAGACCATGAAACTTGGTGATATTTGGACAGTAGCACTACAGAATTGCTAGACAGTTTTATCCGTGACGAGATTACGATCGATAGTTAAGTTTTATCTCTGACAAAGATTATCTCTGCATATCACGTGTAACTCTGGTCACGCCCACTTTCTACGATATATAAGTCGCTCTCAGACGTCCGACCCGTCAGTCGGCAAGACTCACCGGAGGAGAAACACCAGTCCGAAGATGTCCAGCGCAGCTCTGGACGAAACGTTAGCAGCTGAAGAGTTTCATGGACCACGACCTTACATCCCGGAAGGTTTACCAGAAGATGTCATCCGGTCTTGAAAGCCTTCATACTATCCCAGGTATTTTCGATATGGTTCATGTCTGGAGAACACGCTGGCCAGTCTAGTAAGCGATGTCGTTATCCTGAAGGAAGTCATTCACAAGATGTGCACGATGGGGGTGCGAATAGTCGTCCACGAAGACGAATGCCTCGCTTATAAGCTGCCGATATGGTTGCACTATCGGTCGGGGGAAGGCTACACTTATCGTACAGCCGTTACGGCGCCTTCCATGACCACCAGTGGCGTACGTCGGCCCCACATAATGGCACCCCAAAACAGCAGGGAACCTCCACCTTGCCGTCTTGGCATGGTTGAACTACAGACAACACGAGCCGTGTACTTCCTTCCTGGTGGAATGACTCGAACTGATCGGCTGTCGGACCCCCTCCGTCTTATAGGCGCTGCTCATGCATCGTTGTGTACATCTTTCGGCGTGTTTAGTGACATCTCTGAACAGTCATGGGGACTATTGCTGTGATACAATGTCCACAGTCAACGTGTATCCTCGGGAGTTCTGGGAACTGGAGTGATGCAAAACTTTTTTTGATGTGTGAAATTAGTCGTGCATGACGCTGAAGTTTTACTGCAAGAATAGCAGAAATGCTCTTCATTAGTTTGTGGGGTTTCAGTGAGAAAGAGCTTCGAAGAGGTTTGAAATCAAGTTAAAAGTTTGTTGAAGTCGCCAACTGCTCTCATTCTCAATTAATTTATGAATACCCTCCGTTTAATTCGGACACACGAAGCTGCCTCCAGACGTATACACATTTTCAAAATTTAATTTAGAAAACTATACCGTTAAACTTTTGACGTAAGAATATACTTCTTATGACCAGCTTGTGACAGCGTTTTGAATTTTTATATTCGATCCCTATTTACATGAAATACTCAGGGTTAAATGTCATCGTCATATTGGCGTATCACCCGGCGTGGTGGTATGGGGTGCCATTAGTTACACGTCTCGGCCACCTCTTCTTCGCATTGACGGCACTTTGAACAGTGGGCGTTACATTTCAGATGTGTTACGACACGTGCCTCTGCCCTTCATTCTATCCCTGCGAAACCCTACAATTCAGCAGGATAATGCACGACCGCATGTTGAAGGTCCAGTGCGGGCCTTTGTGGACACAGAAAATGTTCGACTGCTGCCCTGGTCAGCACATTCTCCAGATCTCTCACCAATTGCTAACGTCTGCTCAATGGTGGGCGAGCAACTGGCACGTCACACTACGCCAGTCACTTCTCTAGATGAACTATGGTATCGTGTTGAAGCTGCATGGGCTGCTGTACCTGTACACGCCATCCAAGCTCTGTTCGACTCAATGCCCAGGCATATCGGGACCGTTATTACGGCAAGAGTTGGTTGTTCTGGGTACTGATTTCTCAGGATCTATGCACCCAAATTTCAAGAAAATGTCAGTTCTATTATAATATATTTGTCCAATGAATACCCGTTTATCATCTGCTTTTCTTCTTGGTGCAGCAATTTCAATGGCCAGTAGTGTACGTAGAGGTGCCGTTTGACGCGTCGTTGCGTGACGTTTCCGGACATGGGTTCCTATTCAAAATGTTATGTACTCACTCCCCTATACAGGTGCTAGAAGTTTGTAACGGGAATTTCTGGACACCCTGCACATAGACTCGGTTCCATATGCAGTAGACAGTGAGAATGCATTAGTACGTGGGTGGGTAAGTTAGACGGCACGCAATGTGTCCGTGCGTCGTAACGGAGAAACACAGCGAGTGTTAGAAGGTTTGAGAGTAAAAAAAGCGTGCGACATTGCGGCGCGGCGGACGGCGACGGCGGCGGCCGGTGGCCGAGCGGCGGTGGCCGGTAATGGGCGCCACTTGTGGCCGAGGCGGCGGCGGCGGCGGCAAAAAGCGCACACGGCCTCCTCGCCTGTCCTCTGTCCTCCGCCTCTGGTAAGTAGCTGCGGCATGCGGGCGCAGCCTCCAGTTTAGGCTTATTGATGGCCGGCGCCTAATCTGTGCCGTGACGTCATACACGGGCGCACGTGGCCCAGACTGCGCCACACACGTTAGCGGCACACACTGTGTGCGTGTGTGTGTGAGGGGGGAGGGAGGGAGAGGGAGAGGGAGAGGAAGAGAGAGAGAGAGCAAAGATGGGGCGAAAGATAGAGCTGGTGAGAGGGAGGCGGAGAGGGAGAGGAGGGAGGGAGGGCGGCAGGGGGAGAGAGAGGAGGGGGGGGGGAGGAGGAAGGAAGGACCAGTCGATATAACGCCCCATTGACATCGAGGTCATTAGAGCCGGAGCACAAGCTCCGATTGTGTCAAGGATTTGGATGGTCGGACGCGGTTTTGAACTGTCATCCCCCCGAATGTGAGTCCGATGTGCTAGGCACTGCGGCTCGTCGCTCGATAGGGAGAGAGAGAGACCGAAGATGGGGAGAAAGATACAGCTGGTGAGGGGGAGAGGGAGAGGGAGGGAGAGAGAGAGAGGGGGGGGTAGGTTTGAATGAGACAAAAGCAAAAGGGGGAGAGAGAGGGGTGTTATACAGGGTGAAAAGTATTTAAACCGACAAACTCTGGGAGGTTGTAGGGGTCATCAAAACAAATATTTTTCCCTAATGTCATTTTTTCCTATGAGGATTATTTAAACTGGCGGAGGCCGTATTACGTACTACGTAGCGCACCACAACGGACGAGCTGCACAGCGGGTTTATCAACAACAATATCCTAATCGCCGTATCCCGCACCATACGACTTTTGCTGCTGCGTACCAACCTCTGCGTGAGACCGGGTCATTTAGCAGATTACCTGGACAGGGACGCCGTCGTACGGTAAGAAGGTTGCAATTTGAAGAAGCTGTCTTGCAGCACTTAAATCAGCACTCGTGCATTTGCGCGTAACATGGGGACGAATCAGACGAATGTAAGAACAGTCCTTCGAGAGCAATTGTTACGTCCATTTCACTCACAGCGTGTCCACAACCTGGAACCAGTTGATTATCCACCTAGAGCACACTTTTCGCAGTGGTACCTGGAACAGTGTGAAATGCGTCCTACATTTCCATCCTCTGTGCTGTTTACGGATGAAGCAACGTTCGGGCGTGATGGAGTCTTCAACATGCTCAATTCCCATGTTTGGAGTGAGGATAACCTACATGCCACAGTTACTAGCGCCATTCTCCGACCGATAGTGCAACCACATCGACAGCGTATTGGCGAGGCATTCGTCTTCATGAACGACTATTCGCGCCCCCATCGTGGTCATCTTGTGAATGGCTTCCTTCAGGATAAAGACATCGATCTCCTAGAGTTGCCAGCGTGTTCTCCACACATGAACCGTATCGAACATGCCTGGCATTGATAAGTGCTGTTTACGGACGACGTGATCCACCAACCACTGACGGATCTACGCCGAATAGTCGTTGAGGAGTGGGACAATCTGGACCAGCAGGGCCTTGAAGAACTTGGGGATAGTGTGCCACGAAGAACACAAGCATGCATCAATGCAAGAGGACGTGCTATTGGGTATTAGAAGTACCGGTGTGTACAGCAATCTGGACTACCACCTCTGAAGGTCCCACTGTATGTATGGTGGTACGACATACAATGTGTGGTTTTCATGAGCAATAAAAAGGGCGGAAATGATGTTTATGGTGACCTCTGTTCAAGTTGTCTGTACAGTTTCCGGAACTCTCGGAACCGAGGTGACGGAAAACTTTTTTTGATTTGTGTATATTATCTCATAACAGAGATTACAGTGAGTATGTTATTACAACTACTAACTAAATTGTGAGAGTTACTAAGTTTTGGTTCAAATGGCTCTGAGCACTAAGGGACTTAACTTCTGAGGTCATCAGTCCCCTTGAAAATGGCTCTGAGCACTATGCGACTCAACTTCTGAGGTCATAAGTCGCCTTGAACTTAGAACTACTTAAACCTAACTAACCTAAGGACATCACACACACCCATGCCCGAGGCAGGATTCGAACCTGCGACCGTAGCGGTTGCGCGGTCCCAGACTGTAGCGCCTAGAACCGCTCGGCCACCCCGGCCGGCTACTGCGTTTTAATTCCATAATACCTTATTTTTATGACTTCTTTCTACTTGCTTCGCTATGAACGACGTAGAGTTATTTTACTTACAAGTTCTGTGTGGATGTTGTCATTTTTTAATAATGTTTTAACGATGTGTCGAACCGTTATGACAGTTACACCAATCGAGAATGTTTTCATGATACGAAGATGGTTCGTGTGTAACTGGAACTTGTGATCAAAATAAAAAATACATTTGCATCTCGACTTCGAGAATTTTAGATCTTTAATATAAAAATTAGCACACATCGCTTGTCTCTAACGTTGCCGATGTCGACAGAAATGATTTTTTAAATTTTCACTGTGGTATCCATTCCACGATCGATGATCGGACCTTTGAATCAGCCCTCGTACTTTGCTAAGATGTTGTTGGGAAGTCCCAGCGACCGGTTTTCTGGATCTACTGCACCGCGCTGTGCCCCTGTCGGGCTGCGCGCAGCGACCGCGGACCGCGCGCCCCCGCCGCCTGCTCCGCCCTTTTCCAGACACGAGCTGCCCCGGGCCGCGCAAGTGCGACCCTCTCGTCGGTCCTCCAGCGGTCGATCTGCCGCCCTCCAGCCGCAAATCCTCTTACTGTTAGTCGCCGGAATTAGCGACCCCGCCCCTTCCCACTCTTTGCAGCCGCGCCGTGCGGCTTCTCGCCTCTGTTCTGTTCTTCCCGCCTCGTTTCCGCGCGTGACCTACCAAACAACACCGCACAGCTCCCGCGCGCCGTCCACCAGTAATTACGTCACCACCACCGGCTGTCGCCACGTCTCCGACGCTGCCAGCGGCCAGCGTGTCCTCCTCGCTGGTCGCGTACAGATTCGTCTCGATATTTGTCTCTGCCATCTACCGTCATGTGTGCGATCTACCGTCACAAAGCAGTCAGGCACAAATCCACTTTATTTGTAAATCTTGGAATATGCTCCCTGTTAAAACTGGTAAGCCTGATTTGAAAACAACGGAAGGAAGCTTTTACTTTAAAAAAAATGGACAACAGTGTCTGTCGAACGAGTAAAAGATTCTTTATTTGGCGTTTCGAGCAGCGGTGCAATTCCACAAGTAGCGCTGAGTGATAAAAATAGTTAAAGACGTAAATTGCTTCTGTAATTGCTCCGGAAAGTAGCAAAGTCAGATAAGTGCGAAAACTATCGTACAATCTCAACAGCTCGCGCATGAAATTTGCTAACAAGAATAATTCACAGACGAACGGAAAAGAAAACTGAGGATTTGTCGAGCTAGAACAAGAGTTCGACAATGAAAAATTGTGCAGTTCAACGAATGAAAGCAGCACACAGAGGCAAAGTAGTCCTCGAATACGACAGTTCTTCGTTTACCCAAGTACTCGTGGCAAAGGGCACCAAAACAGATACCGAAAATCAAACCACTGGCGGCGCTCGATCCTTGTCCTGCATACACAGAAACAATTGGCGAGCTGTATTTCGCTTCTATCAGAGGTGTGATGGGCATTTCCTGTAGTTGCTATAGATCGTACCTTGTAATGTACTATACTAAAGAAGAGGGGTTTCACATACTTGTTGACTTAGGCTCGATGTAGGATACCTAACGTCCACCTGGCCTTCCAAGAATAATTCACTGATCGTTCCGTATTCTCAAATGGTTCAAATGGCTCTGAGCACTATGGAACTTAACATCTGAGGTCATCAGTCCCCTAGGATTTAGAACTACTTAAACCTAACTAACCTTAGAACATCACACACATCCATGCCCGAGGCAGGATTCGAACCTGCGACCGTAGCAGTTGCACAGTTCCGGACTAAAGCGCCTAGCACCGCTCGGCCACCACGACCGGCCCGTATTCTCAGACTCCCATTACCATTGCTTTGGAAACAGAACAAACAGAACTGGGACAGCGTTCTCGTAAGTGAATCATGCCGCGAGGATGCAAACAGCAGGCCGGCCGGAGTGGCCGAGCGGTTCTAGGCGCTACAGTCTGGAACCGCGCGACCGCAACGATCGCAGGTTCGAATCCTGCCTCGGGCATGGATGTTTGTGATGTCCTTAGGTTAGTTAGGTTTAAGTAGTTCTAAGTTCTAGAGACTGATGACCTCCGTAGTTAAGTCCCATAGTGCTCACAGCCATTTTGCAAACAGCATTAGCAGACCGTACATCACACATCACTTCCTCCCTGCGCTGCTTACGATAGTCTTTCGGTACTGCCTACTACTCAGGTTCGACACAGCTACGGGGACCCTACAATACAGTGCGCATGAGTCATGCCCTGTTTTATGCTCCCATCATACGCCACTCAAGTAGTTACCGATTGGACATTCATCTGACAAATGCGTGTATAAATTGAGTCCACTCACTATCAATAGTACCACAACCGTGCTCTACAGCCGCCAAACTGCAAATTCTGCAAGTCATCGTAGTTATCGCACAGGATTCAGGACTAGACCAAAGATGAAGATACAGATCAAAGGGACTCAGCATTCAGCCAGTGCCACGCTTTATCGTCATATTGCACTTAATTATTATAAAATTTACATTAATAAATATTGCAAATTTTCACTGATCTGCGTTGCCAGCGTTTTGCCGTAGCTGTTGCCTAAGCCTATTTTGTGCCGGTGATGAGGCTGCGTAGTTGCTACGTGCAAGCAGGCCCCGTTAAGGACACCGGCTACTCTCAGTGGTAGGGGGTTCTGTTCCTGCCACACATTTATGTTTGACAGCAGGAGCAGATGGTGATTACAACACTGAAACTGAAAATCATGTCTCATTTGCGATAGCTCGGCTGCACAGCAGTGAGAGAAAGAAGCAGCCATAGCTCGCATAGAAGCTCGAGCACAGTGATTCGTGTAAACATTGCCATTGTACGTCAGTTTATCCGGAATGGGATCTGGAGCCGCAGTTTCATCGTGCGGAGACCACGGCGCCACCCCGACAGCTTGCGGTAGGTGTTAACCGCGAGGCGGCGGGCTGCGCAGCCGAGCGACAAGTGTTTGGACGCGGGGCGGCGGCAATGAGCGGATGATGCGACCCGCAGCTACCGGGAAGCGCCGTAAAGAATGCCCCCGGCCGTCCTGTAACGCGTGCACCAATTACTCTCGCCCGTTTAAGACGGCCGCTGACAGGCGACGGCCACATATATTAGCCCTAAACAAAGGCTCTCCCGAACGGCCATAAATTCCCACAGCGCTCGCCCGCGCACTCGCACGCTCGCGTCGCCGTCCTTAAATCTTGCGCCTGTTTATTTCCAGCCCGGCCGACTTTAAATATGCGCATGTCTGAGCGGGACGTAATTGCTTGATAAACGCGCCGACACGGCGATACGTACTTTTAATAGAGCTCCTTCTAGACAGACATACTTGTTGCTCGAGACAATGGTTCACATTCTTACGACGTGTCCGGAAGACAGTCGCGCTACCCTCGGTTTTCTGCTCTTCTGAAACGGCGACAACTCTTTCCGCTTCAGCGTACTACTCGAGCCTCCCACCAAACGCTGCCTCGCTTACAAATCTGCTGGGCAGTGCTGCGTCCATTTCTCAAGCATGTAGTGCCATGTTAACTGGTGGCCTCTCCCTCGGATTTTTTAGAGACATGTTTACGACGCCTGTCGCACGCACGCTGTTAACGAGGTGCGAGTATAACAGCCAGAAATAATTTAGCCCACAAACTGGATCCCGGTGAGCGAAGAATGTCTCGCGTGAAATGGGTCGCAAAAATAATTGTAATACATCGTATACCGATTTCGATTCATGCCGCAATAAACGTCGACAATGACGGAAACTTTGCGTGGGTCAGCGTTATGCAGGCTTCATATGTAATGAAATAGCTGACACGAATGTTAAATGCCGGGAGATGTGGCCGAGCGGTTCTAGGCGAGTCAGTCTGGAACCGCGCTGCTTCTAACGTCGCAGATTCGAATCCTGCCTCGGGCATGGATGTGTGTGATGTCCTTAGGTTAGTTAGATTTAAGTAGTTCTAAGCCTAGGGGAATGACCTCAGATGTTAAATCCCATAGTGCTTAACGCCATTTGAACCATTTTTGAATGTTAAATCTACATCTACATCTACAAGGATGCTCTGTAAATCACATTTAAGTGCTGGCAGAGGGTTCATCGAACCACCTTCACGATTCTTTATTATTCCAATCTCGTATAGCGCACGGAAAGAATGAACACCTATATCTTCCGTACGAGCTCTGATTTCCCTTATTTTATCGTGGTGATCGTTCCTCCCTATGTAGGTCGGTGTCAACAAAATATTTTCGCATTCGGAGGAGAAAGTTGGTGGTTGGAATTTCGTGAGAATATTCCGTCGCAACGAAAAACGCCTTTCTTTTAATGATAACCAGCCCAAACCCTGTAGCATTTCTGTGACACTCTCTCCCATATTTCGCGGTAATACAAGGAAACACAACGAAAGTGCCGACAAATTACCCAGTAATGCAGTACAAGCCACTCCGTATTTAGTCTATGAAGCACAGAAACATTATAAAAGAGAATGGACGAGGTCCCAAAAGAACTAAGGAATATTTTACATGCATATTCAGTTAAAGCTGCTAAGGTAAGCGGGCTTTCAGTAAACGTGACCAAAGCTTCCTAGAACGATTTGGGTTAGGATATGGATCATACTCCGCGATTTCTATAGAATGAAAGTTTTAGGCTTCATTATTTTGCACCTGTATTTTAAACTGTGTATATACAAAAGCGTGTTATTATGTAATATGGAAAAAAGTGTTACATATAGATGTGTAAACAAATGATACCTGCTGAAATGTTTGCTTTCATCAAAACCAAATAAATAAAGAAACCGGAATGTATTTGCCAATATATCACGAATGAAGTCATACTGACACGCTCTACACACCACCGCTATAACTCTGAATGAGCTGTGCACGGCAGTATTATGAAGTTGTCGTCTCCAACCAGCAAAGCTGATCGAAATGGCGCCGAAGAGTGCGACCCGTCTGGTGAAACCTCCGGGGCCGCATGTCGACCAGGTCACAGGGCTGGGAACGCGACTCATCACACGAACATTACATATGGTAACCTCGAAGACCCGTCACCTACACTGGACTCGTTTTCCGGGTATCTGGTGTTCGAATCACCGTCCCTCCATCCTGCCCTAGGTTCCCTGTGATTTCAACGACTCGCTTTAGAGACGGAACTCTAAAACAAGCTTCGTGGCAAAGAGAATAGTAATAGTTTCGCAAAACTGACACGACACGACACAGACACAATAACGAAATCGTAAAAAGTGTGAATTTAAATTTATTACGATATAAACGGTGAACTAGAACTACACCGAAAAACATTCATCGGAAATTGTTCATGGAGACACCTTCTGAATGTTTTGGTTCATGGGACCCACGGTAACCGGTGACTCGTTACAGAATTTTTTGCATTTCGTTTGGTTTCTCGCCCCAGTTAGCTTTGCGTCTGTCCAGCACAACAGCGGAAATGTCGACGGTACGCGCAGTGAGTCTTTTTTCCATACACTCAGAGTAACTACTGTCGACAACAGCAATGCCCATCTTACTCTTCGCCTACAGTACTACTAGGTTCTGCTTTCGGATTGTT
The DNA here is from genome assembly GCF_023898315.1 of Schistocerca nitens. NCBI lineage: Eukaryota > Metazoa > Arthropoda > Insecta > Orthoptera > Acrididae > Schistocerca > Schistocerca nitens. Next base: position 70,010,186 of record NC_064621.1, read on the forward strand.
TTTCCGGTACTGTTAGTTGTATGTTAACAGTGGTGCACAACTATGTGCATAGAGTTGGTCGGTGTGCGCCTGGTGTTAGGGTTCACTGAATGCAATGGAACAGCATACAACGGCGCTATGATGAACTATTCACGCAGCGACGGCAAGAACCTCACAGTTCAGAGTTTCGTCTGAAGGTTATAGCATTACTCTGTATCCTGCGTTGCGTGTTGTACCGTTGGTTATTACATATAACGCGCTTCTTCAGTGCTGTTAAGGTAAGTTCGCAGAAACAAGGGTGACTGCAGTAAGAAACCGAATAAATCTATAATTGCATACCTACGAGCCTTTAGAGACCAGAGTTCCTTGTACCAAAATATTCGCAACGTATCCCCGAAGAAATTCTGAAAGTTTGCCAGTGGAGTTCTGGGTTCACCCTGTGCGTAAACGACACATTTGGTTTGAAGGGCCGGCCGGAGTGGCCGAGCGGTTCTAGGCGATACAGTATGGAACCGCGGGACCGCTACAGTCGCAGGTTCGAATCCTGCCTCGGGCATGGATGTGTGTGATGTCCTTAGGTTAGTTAGGTTTAAATAGTTCTACGTTCTAGGGGACTGATGACCTGAGAAGTTAAGTCCCATAGTGCTCAGAGCCATTTGAACCATTTTTGGATTGAAGGAAGTTTCAGTCAAAAATAAGAAATGTAATGTTCTCTGATTCGCCTTTATAAACTGCACAATCGGTTGCAATTAGTGACTACAACCTTTCAGAATGATGCTTTTCCACCAAAAATACATTTGATGGCATTCTTTATTTCTGAAAGTAGATGTCATTTGTTAAGTAAACTGCATGTCGTATACACGATTCTGTAAGGTCAGGAAAATTCCCTTCCAGTATGACTGTCGGGTAAACAGTGTGCGCTACACAGACATGATGCAGATGCGAAAAGTAAAAGGAAGCAACTGAACCCAAATTTTAACGTGTAGCGGACATTGATGGGCTACGACAAAGAACCAATTCAAATGTACAAGAGTGACGCAAGCAGTCGTCCTCGAGTCCTATTGGAAATCGGCACAACCAGAGCCGTAGCGAAGCGAGTCTTCGTCCGTCTCAGAACTGCCCAAGCAACAAAAAATAACGAGGAGACAAGAAAATAAGAAAGAAAGTTGAAAGAAATCGGAACGAAAAATTGTACTCAACAAGAGGATGATGATGATGACTTTTTTTTTGTTTAGTTTGCCTTGAACAGCACAGATATTGAAAAAGAGATCCAGTGTATACACTGTAAGAAGTGGACTCGTGAATTTGGATGCATGTATTATTATACGTGTGAAAATTTTGAGCGTGCGTCTCGGGAGTGACTAGACTAATACAGGCCATTTTCTTAAATACTTACTTAAATTACTCTTTCAGTGTCTACATTGACTTTCAGTACGTATTAGGGCTTCGTAAACATCATTGGTTGATACAGCTACCTTAATACAGCTTTTTCTTATAAATAATTTTTTCCGATCTATATAGTCCATGATAATTAAGCACACAACATACACTGACAAACAATTTTTTTCCGAAAACCTAATGCTGCTATGGTCTCAGACTGGTGGGACAATATCACCAATAGACATGTATCACGAGATACACAAATAATAGAAAGAGAACTAGTAAAATTAAAAATCATTAATTGCGAGAAGTTGCACCGGCCTCTACCACCAATATTAACGTCGCCGTGTCTTGATGACCACACCAGATGGAAAGCTGCCCGACGATAAACACCGTCTGCGTTCACCAGTTTTAATTTGTTAACGAAAGTTAACCTCGAACGTCGGCAGTGTCTCTGCAAAAGACATTAGGCCAAATTTGGCAGGGAGTGATCGGTGCTTGGAAGGCAACAGCTACAGTACTTCTGGAGCACAAATATAAAGCTGGTCCTCCGGCAGACAATACAGTTCGCGTCGCCTGCCTCCGCACCTTTTTGTCGCTGCCCGTGCCCACTTTTTGTGTTTGTTTGTCCGTGCGGCAACGCGGTCGGCCGTACGCCGTTTAGTCGGGAATAAAAGGGCAGTTAAGATGTCAGTGGCGAGATCGATCAGGCGGATTCCGGCGCAGGAATGTCTCCGCCTTCCAGACTATTTTTACCACCCCGATGCCCCCCCCCCCCCCCCCCCCCCATACCGCGGCACGCTCTCTCCTCAATGAAAGGCGACACACCCCCGACGTTGGCCGCCGCAGTGTCGCCTGCGCGTTATTAACAAGCGCTGACAGCAAGCTTCACCTACACGAGTATCACTACACTGCTGGAACGGTCACACGGTAGCATTTGCAGGTTGCCTATCTGACATCCAGGAGCAACGGACGTTTGATTTTCAGTATTTCGTATGATAATTGACCGAATTTAAAAATTTAAAATTCTTCCATAAACTGCTCATCAAGGAGTATAATCATACGATGAAGGTTTAATACAACGAGTAAAATTAGAAGCTATGTATATGTACTCAGGGAGTGTAACTCACAGCGGACTATGTTCATCCAGTATTTGAAAGTGACAGAACTTAGAGACGTCCATCAAATTAACACGTAATTTCGAACCTATTCGAGACTCTTTCACGCTGAAACCACCTATAAAATACAGGTAAGTAAAAAGTTTTTTCCATACCAATTTTTCGCTGTTCATGCAGTAAAATTTCAGTATCAGGCACATCCTTTTGATTTATTACTTCTTTAATACTAACTCTATTCACAACAGACGTTGCAAACGGTGCCCACATGCACCACTGAACGTTCCTGTAAAATGACATCACTATACGAGCGGTCTAAGGCGCTGCAGTCATGGACTGTGTGGCTGGTCGTCCCGGCGGAGGTTCGAATCCTCCCTCGGGCATGGGTATGTGTGTGTTTGTCCTTAGGATAATTTAGGTTAAGTAGTGTGTAAGCTTAGGGACTGATAACCCTAGCAGTTAAGTCCCATAAGGATTTCACACACATTTGAACATTTTTTTGAGCTCAGGAGATGTAACATATTAAATTTTAGTTTTGATTAGTTTTGACTTCTTCATATATATATATATATATATATATATATATATATATATATATATATATATATATATATATATATATATATATATTGGCCACGACATCTTGGTAGATGATTGTTGCAGTGTCTGTGTGTTTATGGGTTGCATTTTTTCATACGACTTGTCAAGCCAATGGCAGCACGGCGTCTCTTGACGCAATTGTCACAAGTGTATCTGGCTGCTGAGGCAGGAGCAGTGGTAGCATTGCGAAGCTTTTTCTGCCTTAATCTGTCTAACAAGCCTTCATCACGCTTCGACATTCCAGATGATATATCCTCACGCCACTCTGGTCTCATGCTAGCCCGTGCCTCCCATCTGTCGTTTCATAAGTTTATGGTTAAATAACCCGAAACTAGTAAATCAACACAATTTGGGCTTTACGTCTTCCACTACAAGGATTGTACAGGCTTAACATCAAATATTTAACACATTGAGTTTTTGTAAAGTAATCTGACGTTGGGAGCTCATTAAAGAGTCGGGAAAAATTTAACGCGACAGACAGTATTCCAACTGTCCAAAAAGAAACTGTATTTGTGACTTCATTGTGTTGACTGGGGGTAAATGTTTACGATGTAGAAAAAAATATCATTTCACGTCGTCTTTCGTCTCATAAAGCTGTTTCTACAAAATGCAAACAGTAGTCCAGTGTTTGTCAGAGAAACTCCCGGAATGCAACATATTAGTGTCTTCTCCCGTTCCAGTCACGCATGGAGTGTGGGCACAATGACTACTTACGTGAATCTGAGCGGGCGTCTTATGAGCCGTACACTGTTATCAGCGTCTATATGTAGCCGATATGTTGGGGGTGTAAATATTCCTCAGTTCCCCCTCGAGAGCTGGCTTTTGGAATTTTCCAAGCAGAATTTCTCGAAATTTTAGTCATCGTTGTTTCAGCTTTGTCACTTGAGTTTCTTGAGCATAGCTACTGCGGTCTCCGATGAAGGAGGAAGAAAGCAAGCACTGCCCATAATCACACACGCTCAAGGTCCCCTGTGGGTCCACAGTGATCAGCATTCTATGCTCTTGAACAGGATTCTAACAAAGATTACTTTGTAACCAACCCCTTCGGAGACTCACGGAAATTTTGCAGCACTCAACCAATAAATCAAATTCTACTATTTTCTGTATCGCAACAGATCCTATGTGAAGTTCTATTTCATATAGCAATGTATTGTCACTCCGAGGAATTTGCGTGACTAACACTAGTTGTGAGTCTTTAATTGTGTAACAGAGACTAAGAATTTTTAAGGATCATCAAAGGCACAACACCATATCTCTCTATACTACGACCTAATAGTCACTACTTTGCACCCGTCTCATATTTTGTCATCATCTGATTGAACATTATTGCAATTTTTATTGGATAATGTTTCCTTTGAGAGTGAAATTAAAATACTGCTAAGCCAGTGACACATAAGTTACTATTTAAAATTAGTAACTAGAAGCGAGGGGCCAGTAGTTCTTCTTCTTCCTTGATTTATTGCCTTTCTTAATTCTTGGTCCTTCCTTTCTTTTCTTCCAGGATTCCTTCATTGTTTCATTATGTTCCTTTTTTTGCATTCTTCAGACCACTTTTTGCCAGTTTTCTTTTCTGTCCTGCAGTGAAATGGTTCCAACTTTAAAACTGACTTTCTAAAAATGACTGTTCCCGATACTTCTTCCTCGCTTACATTATTCTTTTCCAAGTCTCTTCTAATCTCTGGAATCCAGATGGATGTTAATTGCTTTTTTGTCAGATATTTGAAGACCTGCTTGGTGAGTCGATTGCGCCTATTCTGTAAATATTTCAACAAAATAGTGATCTCCTCTTCCTTATTGCTTCTGATATGCTTTCTATGTTCTGATAAATTTTACCATTAGTTCTTAATTTCCCAAATGCTGCACTTTTCTAGGGTCCTAATATCTACCTTTTAATTCTTGTTTCCATTACTTCTATAATTTAATATTAGACATTCATTAGCACAAAGGCATTCTGGTTTCACTACTGTATTGTAGTACTTTTAAGTTTTTTAGACAAGCAGTTTTTGTTGTAGGCATTCTTAGTCACACCATACGATTTTTCCATCTTGTGTATCCTTTCCCGTAAAGCAGATATTTCTAAACCGTTTTCTTGAATAGTCTCCTCCAAATATTTGAACGTTTTTACCTTTTATATTTGTAGACTATGTGTTATTAAATATTTTGAAACACTTTTCATATTTGTCGTAATTCTTGTTTTCTCTGCAGAGATTCTTAAGCGTGTAGTTTTGCGTGTCTCCTTCGGAAGACTGACTTTGCACCGCTGCTTTTGTCAGCTTTTCAGAAAAGTTGGCTAAATCATCCCCCAAAGCGAGGCAGTTTATTGTAACAAGTTTGTTATTACTCTCTAGAGCTAGAAGTGATGTTTTGGATCTTTCCAAGTTCTTACAATTTTCTCGATGACAGGTAAACCATTACCTTGTCTTATTGCTGTATTTATTGTGAAAGATCGAGATATCTCACCCGCAAACGCGAGTTTGTTACTTTTTACTCTGTTTTAACTTCGTAGACTTGTTAATTTTTTATTGTTTTTAGTCATTTTAATGAGCGTTATGAAAAATGGGACATAAATTTCGCGAATCGCTTGAGTGGTCTCCAAGGTACTGTAGCAGTTCGCGAAACATACTTTGAGAAACACTGTTGTCTAGTATACAGAAGTGTCACGTGTCGGTGTGACGTTTGCCAGGCACTTTTCACACCAGCCTGATTTCCTTCCATCCTCGGTAGCCGAGAAGTCGCGTCTCCCTGGTGAAACGATCACTTGCACAAAGTGCGCCACGACCCCGCCACCGCTCAGCCGGCACGGCGGTCTCGACCGCAAGAGGGCGCTCCATATTTTTTGCGGGGGTTACGCGGGGTGCGACACCCCAGCCAGACACGCGGCCCGCCCACAAATTGCGTTAGTCTCCCCACGGCGCGAAATGAGATAATGCGAGGGGTAACCGCGGATATTGCTAGGGTAGGGCCAAACATAATACACTTCGTTACGCACGTCAGAAATTTGCACAATACGAGTTTTTTTCCTTCGCTCTCTGTCACTCGCTACTTCTCCGATGCAAACGTCAGAGCGAGGGTGCTGAGAAGGGGCGTCGAGTTGGGGTCGCCGAAGAACAAAGGAAGTGGCCCTCACGTGCCATGTGTTGCTGGCCGCCTTACGCCCCTTAAAATCTGCGTCACCCGGAAATCCGATACGCTGCCAAACGATGGAAACCGAAAACTCGTAAGTGCTTTATTGGTTTTTCTGCAACCCTCTTCTACGCGCCATCCAGGCAACCCGAAAATGCTATTCTTTTTTTTTTTTTTTTTCAAAAGAAGTTATTTGTTGTTCTCGACGACCTGCATAATTCAGCAGTGACGCGCGTCTGTTTGATTCATTCACAATACCTGCATGAAGCTTTGCATCTTTCTCCATTGCGTCGCTTAAAAACAATAGCACTTAACTTCTGAGATCATCAGCCCCCTAGAACTTAGAACTACTTAAACGTAACTAACCTAAGGACATCACACACATCCATGCCCGAGGCAGGATTCAGAAACTGCGACCGTAGCGGTCGCGGGGTTCCAGACTGTAGCGCCTAGAACCTCTTGGCCACTCCGGCCGGCCAGTTTGGTTACAAGCAGGCCGCATCTCCATAGTCAAATTCAGCTTCTATTTCCACTTAACAAAAATGCAACCTGTGTGTAAGAGTAAACAAAAACCTCCTTCTAAGCGTAGGCTTCCTCGGCCATTGTCACAGTCAATAAAATTCTTCTGGGTCTGTGACCGCACTGTCAGTATGTACGACTTCCGACGTTTCGGTCTCACAATGACAATGCGGTCACAGACTCAGAAGAATTTTATTGACCAAAATCCTTCCTCATTATTTATAACAAACTCTATTCTAATCTCGTCGTGCCGCGAAGAGCTAGAGAGAGAGAGAGAGAGAGAGAGAGAGAGAGAGCAGGGAATTACAGGAACAAACCGCTTCGTTGACACACAATCACTTCTATGCAATTTCATCAGTGTAAATATGACATTGCACGAATTTTGAACCAGTCTGGCATTTGACTAATAAGACTATAGAAATTCGCTAAAATGTAATGCTCTGCAACAGAGAAATTAAGAGAGTCTGCCTCGTAACAAAAGTAGTTTTACGTTACTTCGAGGACTTCTGTACTGAAATAAATTTCTCCCAATTTTAAATCGGTGCCCTAGAAATTCTCCCTAACAATCCTCTGAACTCTGCAGTTTCATTATTTTCGAGGATTCTTTTTCCAAGGAGATCGTTTCTTGTGCAGCAAAGGGTGAACGTCATTTTACTGGGAAGATTAACAGTTGATAGCGCGTTATATTATATGCTTTACGTGTGAGTGACTCCGCTTTAGCTGAAGTTAGCAACAAATAAAGTTTTCTCTGGAATAAGAACAGAAGGTGTCCTGTTATGTCACTGAAAAGACTGCTAATGACCGAGCAATATCTCAGCTGGATAAAGACGTGGAAGGAAAGCGCCCGCGATGTATTCTCAAGATCTCTGCCTGCTTTCATGAAGTGAATTGTTGACATCACGATAACCCAAATCAACAAGGCAGGCTGGACATGGCTGCCGCTTGCGCCCGTATACGACAGTTTCATTTATTTATTTATGTTTAATCCTCTGCGTCAGCCGGCCTAAGTGGCCGTGCGGTTAAAGGCGCTGCAGTCTGGAACCGCAAGACCGCTACGGTCGCAGGTTCGAATCCTGCCTCGGGCATGGATGTTTGTGATGTCCTTAGGTTAGTTAGGTTTAACTAGTTCTAGGGGACTAATGACCTCAGCAGTTGAGTCCCATAGTGCTCAGAGCCATTTGAACCATTTGAACCTCTGCGTCAGCTCGTTCCGCTATCACTGTGTGTTTCGTCCTGGCAGTCGTTAACTTCAACTGAACAGCAACGCAAATGGAAGCGGCTTTTATTAGCCGTAAGAGGAGTGCAAATAAGAACAACTCGGACTCGATAACGCGAAATGCTGGTCAGCTGCAGAAGAGGCGGTATCTGGTGGGACATGGAGTAAAGCAGACAGCCGCTGCAACTGCGGAGAGTAACATACCTTGACCAGAATCTACACATATCTGTAGACATTGCAACTTAAAGTCCCTCGTCGCCTTTTTGTGTCTGTGCCGGCCGGAGTGGCCGAGCGGTTATAGGCGCTACAGTCTGGAACCGCGCGACCGCTACGGTCGCAGGTTCGAATCCTGCCTCGGGCATGGATGTGTGTGATGTCCTTAGGTTAGTTAGGTTTAAGTAGTTCTAGGGACTGATGACCACAGCAGAGCCATTTGAACCATTTTTTGTGTCTGTATGTGACGGCTTTGATAACGCTTTCCTCAACATATCGACTAATTCATGAGGAAGGTTCCTGTATGTACGGCGGCTACTTTTTGTTTTCAAGGTCTGACGCGTTGCGAAATTAAAACCACAGTGAAAATGCAAAAAGCCTTTGCACATGTGTGTTGCACAGTGTCTCCAGCATGCCCGTAGATCGCGTCACGTTGCACTTTCAGTTCCGAGTGCACAGTGAACAAGTAAACACGGCTACAACAATAGCGCGTCCCGACGAGTGTGAAGTGAGCACTGTCATTAGATTTCCACATGCTGAGACGCTTCGCCTGATTTCATGCAACCCGCATAACGTAACTGGCATACGTGACAGGAAAGTGAGGAACTGTGCAGCAGGATGTACAGACATTTATGATTCAGGGGATCAGTGGAGGAAGCGAGTGTCAAACTGATTATGTTGTTCAGTGAGTGGATCAGGCAAAGGTAAATTTGAGCAAGAGCAGAGGTATGTTATCATCAGGTACTGTCCTACTTCATAACAGTGCTCGGCTGCACACTTGGGCTATAATAACAACGTTTGTGCAGCGTTTTCGATGGGAAGTGTATGATCACCCACTGTACAGACCTTACTTGACTCCCTCTGATTTTCTTCTCTTCGCTCACATGAACCGCTGGCTAGGACAGCACTTTAGCAAAGACAACGAGCTGCAACCAGCCTAGAGAACAGGAGGAAAGCACAGGCGGCTGCCTTCTAAGGCGAGGACATCGGAAAGTTGGTAAGGCGCTACAAAAAATGTCTTAAGTCAGAGCGGCAGCTGTGTACAGGAAGAGGTCGAAGGTGTAGCAAGCAAAACGTCTTTGCAGGATGCCAAATCAGACACCTTTCAGCCGTCTAGTTTCCAAACTTGTTTTGTTTGGCTACCAGTTTCGGCAATTTTCTAACAATCGGTAGATGATGGTTAAAGTGATCGCTACAGCAAGCCAAAACTACTAATACCAGTATTTCCGGCCCCTGTTTTGACCGGAACCGAGGTTGAATCTTCCTCCACGTCAGTCAGGGGCCTGAAGATGGCGTAGTAAATCGCCGAAACTGGTAGCCAGAAAAAATTAGTTTGGAAACTAGACGGCTGAAAGGTGTTCGATTTGACATTTTGCGTCGAACAGCCGCGTCGCGCAACCATCTCTGAAAAGATGGACATACGGGAAACATCTTTCATTTTCGCAGTTGTTTCCATTTCGCGACCTGTCGGACCTCGAAAAACATAATATCACTCGTAATTTGTTGCCGCTAGTGCTACTACCGTCACTATGAGTGGACCAGATGAAGGAGAAGACACACCAAACATGAGGAGATGCGAGATGCAGAAAACCGAAGAAAATGGAGACAGAGTGTTAAGAGGATTGTGTGATCTACATCTACATTTATACTCCGCAAGCCACCCAACGGTGTGTGGCGGAGGGCACTTTACGTGCCACTGTCATTACCTCCCTTTCCTGTTCCAGTCGCGTATGGTTCACGGGAAGAACGACTGTCTGAAAGCCTCCGTGCGCGCTCGAATCTCTCTAATTTTACATTCGTGACCTCCTCGGGAGGTATAAGTAGGGGGAAGCAATATATTCGATACCTCATCCAGAAACGCACCCTCTCGAAACCTGGCGAGCAAGATACACCGCGATGCAGAGCGCCTCTCTTGCAGAGTCTGCCACTTGAGTTTATTAAACATCTCCGTAACGCTATCACGGTTACCAAATAACACTGTGACGAAACGCGCCGCTCTTCTTTGGATCTTCTCTATCTCCTCCGTCAACCCGATCTGGTATGGATCCCACACTGATGAGCAATACTCAAGTATAGGTCGAACGGGTGTTTTGTAAGCCACCTCCTTTGTTGATGGACTACATTTTCTAAGCACTCTCCCAATGAATCTCAACCTGGTACCCGCCTTACCAACAGTTAATTTTATATGATCATTCCACTTCAAATCGTTACGTACGCATACTCCCAGATATTTTACAGAAGTAACTGCTACCAGTGTTTGTTCCGCTATCATATAAGCATACAATAAAGGATCCTTCTTTCTACACTCGTGGAAATGGAAAAAAGAACACATTGACACCGGTGTGTCAGACCCACCATACTTGCTCCGGACACTGCGAGAGGGCTGTACAAGCAATGATCACACGCACGGCACAGCGGACACACCAGGAACCGCGGTGTTGGCCGTCGAATGGCGCTAGCTGCGCAGCATTTGTGCACCGCCGCCGTCAGTGTCAGCCAGTTTGCCGTGGCATACGGAGCTCCATCGCAGTCTTTAACACTGGTAGCATGCCGCGACAGCGTGGACGTGAACCGTATGTGCAGTTGACGGACTTTGAGCGAGGGCGTATAGTGGGCATGCGGGAGGCCGGGTGGACGTACCGCCGAATTGCTCAACACGTGGGGCGTGAGGTCTCCACAGTACATCGATGTTGTCGCCAGTGGTCGGCGGAAGGTGCACGTGCCCGTCGACCTGGGACCGGACCGCAGCGACGCACGGATGCACGCCAAGACCGTAGGATCCTACGCAGTGCCGTAGGGGACCGCACCGCCACTTCCCAGCAAATTAGGGACACTGTTGCTCCTGGGGTATCGGCGAGGACCATTCGCAACCGTCTCCATGAAGCTGGGCTACGGTCCCGCACACCGTTACGCCGTCTTCCGCTCACGCCCCAACATCGTGCAGCCCGCCTCCAGTGGTGTCGCGACATGCGTGAATGGAGGGACGAATGGAGACGTGTCGTCTTCAGCGATGAGAGTCGCTTCTGCCTTGGTGCCAATGATGGTCGTATGCGTGTTTGGCGCCGTGCAGGTGAGCGCCACAATCAGGACTGCATACGACCGAGGCACACAGGGCCAACACCCGGCATCATGGTGTGGGGAGCGATCTCCTACACTGGCCGTACACCACTGGTGATCGTCGAGGGGACACTGAATAGTGCACGGTACATCCAAACCGTCATCGAACCCATCGTTCTACCATTCCTAGACCGGCAAGGGAACTTGCTGTTCCAACAGGACAATGCACGTCCGCATGTATCCCGTGCCACCCAACGTGCTCTAGAAGGTGTAAGTCAACTACCCTGGCCAGCAAGATCTCCGGATCTGTCCCCCATTGAGCATGTTTGGGACTGGATGAAGCGTCGTCTCACGCGGTCTGCACGTCCAGCACGAACGCTGGTCCAACTGAGGCGCCAGGTGGAAATGGCATGGCAAGCCGTTCCACAGGACTACATCCAGCATCTCTACGATCGTCTCCATAGGAGAATAGCAGCCTGCATTGCTGCGAAAGGTGGATATACACTGTACTAGTGCCGACATTGTGCATGCTCTGTTGCCTGTGTCTATGTGCCTGTGGTTCTGTCAGTGTGATCATGTGATGTATCTGACCCCAGGAATGTGTCAATAAAGTTTCCCCTTCCTGGGACAATGAATTCACGGTGTCCTTATTTCAAGTTCCAGGAGTGTATGTATTCGCAATACATTACATTTGTCTATGTTAAGGGTCAGTTGCCACTCCCTGCACCAAGTGCCTATCCGCTGCAGATCTTCCTGCATTTCGCTACAATTTTCTAATGCTGCAACTTCTCTGTATACTACAGCATCATCCGCGAAAAGCCGCATGGAACTTCCGACACTATCTACTAGGTCATTTATATATATTGTGAAAAGCAATGGTCCCATAACACTCCCCTGTGGCACGCCAGAGGTTACTTTAACGTCTGTAGACGTCTCTACATTGATAACAACATGCTGTGTTCTGTTTGCTAAAAACTCTTCAATCCAGCCACACAGCTGGTCTGATATTCCGTAGGCTCTTACTTTGTTTATCAGGCGACAGTGCGGAACTGTATCGAACGCCTTCCGGAAGTCAAGAAAAATAGCATCTACCTGGGAGCCTGTATCTAATATTTTCTGGGTCTCATGAACAAATAAAGCGAGTTGGGTCTCACACAATCGCTGTTTCCGGAATCCATGTTGATTCCTACATAGTAGATTCTGGGTTTCCAAAAACGACATGATACTCGAGCAAAAAACATGTTCTAAAATTCTACAACAGATCGACGTCAGAGATATAGGTCTATAGTTTTGCACATCTGCTCGACGACCCTTCTTGAAGACTGGGACTACCTGTGCTCTTTTCCAATCATTTGGAACCCTCCGTTGCCCTAGAGACTTGCCGTACACGGCTGTTAGAAGGGGGGCAAGTTCTTTCGCGTACTCTGTGTAGAATCGAATTGGTATCCCGTCAGGTCCAGTGGACTTTCCTCTGTTGAGTGATTCCAGTTGCTTTTCTATTCCTTGGACACTTATTTCGATGTCAGCCATTTTTTCGTTTGTGCGAGGATTTAGAAAAGGAACTGCAGTGCGGTCTTCCTCTGTGAAACAGCTTTGGAAAAAGGTGTTTAGTATTTCAGCTTTACGCGTGTCATCCTCTGTTTCAATGCCATCATCATCCCGGAGTGTCTGGATATGCTGTTTCGAGCCACTTACTGATTTAACGTAAGACCAGAACTTCCTAGGATTTTCTGTCAAGTCGGTACATAGAATTTTATTTTCGAATTCACTGAACGCTTCACGCATAGCCCTGCTTACGCTAACTTTGACATCGTTTACCGAAGTTCAACTTTGAAAGACGGAGTGGTGGTGATGTCTCGAGACAAGTCGTTCGGCTGTAGTTACTTACTTAGTGCTACCCTGCGAAGTCGGGGCAGGTCGCTAGTTTTTAAATGAGGTCATAATCATCTCGCACAAACGTTAACACTTACTGAGAGCATGGAGCCGTCACTGGCAGGCTGTGGGATTAAACCTCGGCGGTAAGCTGTCGGCTTTGCAAGATCACAGCGCCATTCCGCATAGGGGCTCTCCCTGTCGCGACGCCTGCTCCGTGACGTCACGAGGACTACCTGCTCGTTGCGGCAGGCTCCGCAGTGTACCCCGGCCTGCGGTCACCTGGCAGGAACAAGTGTCTCCGCGGCCGGCGGCGCGCCTGCTTTTTGCGCTGCTGAGCGCGCGTAATGACGCTGGAGGTCAGCGCCGCCTGGCCGCGCCGCGCGGCTCATGCATATTCAGCCCGGATCAGGCCGCCACAGCACGGCGCGGCCCTGCTACTCCCCTCCCCTGCCCTGGCTGCTCCACCGTCACGCTTCGCGCCTCGCCGCCCCAGTCATTCTTCCCACACAGCCCCCGGGTGTGCCGAACCCCGGCGTGAATGCGATAACCTTTCAATCTGTGCAAACAACGGCCTGCAACAGCGACGGCCCGCTGCACGGTTTTCACTGCTGCTTGAGCGGTTGGCGGTTACGCAGGGAGCCGAGACAACGCTTGTGTAAAACTTGCGATTTCTGCTTCTAGGCGAGCAGTAGCAGTATCCACCGGCTCGTATCTAGAAAACCTCCCGTGTAGCCTCAACAGCTGTTGATAGCCGGCCGGAGTGGCCGAACGATTCTAGGCGCTCCAGTCCGGAACCGCATAACCGCAACGGTCGGAGGTTCGAATCCTGCCTCGGGCATGGATGTGTGTGATGTCCTTAGGTTAGTTAGGTTTAAGTAGTTCTAAGTTCTATGGGACTGATGACCTCAGAAGTTAAGTCCCATAGTGCTCAGAGCCATTTGAACCATTTTGAATCCAGAGGACGGAGGTTTAGATCCCACTTCGAACATGTACCTTTTGGTTTTCCTTCATTTCCCTAAATCGCTTAAGGCAGGTAGCAGCTTCACATCTATTCCTAATGATTTCGCCGGCCGATGGTGGCCGAGCGGTTCTGGCGCTACAGTCTGGAACCGCGCGACCGCTACGGTCGCAGGTTCGAATCCTGCCTCGGGCATGGATGTTTGTGTTGTTCTTAGGTTAGTTAGGTTTAAGTAGTTCTAAGTTCTAGGGGACTTATGACCTCAGCAGTTGAGTCCCATAGTGCTCAGAACCATTTGAACCATTTTGAACCTAATGATTTCGTCGAGGGCGGGACACTAACAGAGAATCTCCCTTACCATTTCTTATGAACACGCTAAATTTTCGTGGAATTACGTGGATGACGAGGCTTGAAACTCCACCTTCCCTTCCGTAAATGGTTCAAATGGCTCTGAGCACTATGGGACTTAACATCTGAGGTCATCAGTCCCCTAGTACTTAGAACTACTTAAACCTAACTAACCTAAGGACGTCACAGACATCCATGATCGAGGCACGATTCGAACCTGCGACCGTAGCAGCAGCGTGGTTCCGGACTGAAGCGCCTAGAACCACTCGGCCACAACGGCCGGCTCCGTAAATGGAAATCAGAGGCTGTGCAGCAGTAAACTAGATGCGATGAGAACTGTCTTCTGTCAGTATCTCCAAGATAAGTTCTAAGAATGCGGGAGCTCGCTTATGAGGTGCAGCCGCGAAGGATGTTTGTGTCACAGGCGTGGCCAGTTGACGGAGAGCAGTTGCTACAGAGCGTAATGCAATCGGACCGTAGCGCCTTTCGATGGCGCCGGAGGAATTTTAATGCGCGTGGCGCACGTAGCGGCATGCGGAAAGCTCCGTTCGCGGCAACTCTTCCGGTCTCCCTAGTGAACTAGTGTCCGAAGCAAAGCTGCCTCTCCAAGCAGTCCAAAGACACGAATGAACGGATGAAGTTTCCACACTTATTGTCGTCAGCGCAGCTCTCAAGCGCTAGTCGAGCTCTGAACGGGAAAGTGTAGTGGCTTCGTAGTGGTTGCTGGCTGTCGTTCCCCGAGAAAGCCGCCGGTGATTTCAGTTTCCCACAGTGCGTGCAGAAGCGCTCTCGGCATGCCTGTGCGGTCGAAGATCCGCCGGCGCAGCGGGCTATTATAACGACAGGTAGAGGTGGGGAAAAAGCGTGTAAGGAGCGTGGACAGGCGCGTGTGGCTCCATCAGGGCACGAAGCGGAGCGTGACGGCGGCCGCTGGCCCCAGCGTGCAGCCAGCGGAAGCTCGTCCCGCCGCCACTTGTGCCTAGCTTTGTGTCCGCTGATGGAATCCAGCCTGCCAGGACACAGGTGGTTCTCCGTGCAAATTACCAGCAGTACATTTTCACATCGCGTTAGACGAACACCATCTATGCCCAAATTGTTGTCTTTACTAACTGCCTGCGCAAGAGAATTAAAGGATTACCTGAAACTTCCTGACAGATTAAAACTGTGTGCGGGACCGAGACTGCAACTCGGGACCTTTGCCTTTCGCGGGCAAGTGCTCTACCAACTGAGCAACCCAAGCACGACTCACGCCCCGTTTCTCATTCTGGAAACATCCCCCAGGCTGTGGCTAAGCCATGTCCACCCTCCGCCACAAACCGTAACGCGGCTTGCGGAATGCAAATTAGATGTCGTGCAACGTAAGACGGTTTCGATTTTAGTTTGTGAGCGTCCGCAGGTCACACAAATCAACGTCACTGAATGGCTAAAACGGTCACTCAATGGCAGTTGCAGGTTGCCTAACTAATGGCTTCCAGGGGCAATTCATACAATTACTGGCCGAATTTAAAAATATAAGTTCTCTCACAATCTGCTAATTAAGAGATATAATTTAACGTCAAAGTTACAAAAAAATGTTCAAATGTGTGTGAAATCTTATGGGACTTAACTGCTAAGGTCATCAGTCCCTAAGCTTACACACTACTTAACCTAAATTATCCTAAGGACAAACACACACACCCATGCCCGAGGGAGGACTCGAACCTCCGCCGGGACCAACCGCACAGTCCATGACTGCAGCGCCTGAGACCGCTCGGCTAATTCCGCGCCGCGTCAAAGTTTAACACAATATGTAACATATTACAGTTACAAACCGTGTTTGTCTTGAGGAGTGGTAACTCAAAGCGCACAAATTATGCGGGCTATATTCCTTCAGCATTTGAGAATTGGAGCATTTAGCTGCATCGGACAGCCTTCACACATTACTTCAAACCTTTTCCAAACATTTTCTGGGTGACAGCTTCCACAAACTATTGAAAGGAAATGAGCCTATCGCTTATTACATTTTCGCTGTTAATACAGTAGTGCCTCAGCGTCAGGTATGAGGTTTCAATTTATTACCCCTTTACTAATAACTTTATTCGCAGGGAACTTTGCTGACATCTACCACTGGATGTACGTACAAAATTATGACACTACGACACACAGTTCAGCAAACATGATGCCATAAACATTGAGATGCGTGAAAAACTAGTTTTCCTTGAAACGGAGCGAAAATTAATCAATAATCATCGAGTTCGAAAATGTTCAAATGTGTGTGAAATCTTATGGGACTTAACTGCTAATGTCATCAGTTCGTAAGCATACACACGACTTAACCTACATTATCCTGAGGACAAACACACACACCCATGCCCGAGGGAGGACTCGAACCTCCACCGGGACCAGCCACACAGTCCATGACTGCAGCGCCCCAGACCGCTCGGCTAATCCCGCGCGGCGTTCATCGAGTGTTTGGTACTGAGAGTACTTGGCGAATTCGCACAAACTTTAATCGTAATTTCGAACATTTCTGTAATTTTTTCTCCCTCAATGTTTTCTCCCTCAATATAAAACGAACTTAGTTAGATGTTTGCAAGTTCAGGCATAAAGGGTTTACTTGCTTAACGTGAAACATATTACACAATAAGCTCGTTTGTAAAGTAATCAGATGTTTAAGGCTGTTTTGTTCATGGAAGTTCGAGTCTAAAATGGCTCTGAACACTATGGGACTTAACTCCTGTGGTCATCAGTCCCCTAGAACTTAGAACTACTTAAACCTAACTAACCTAAGGACATCACACACATCCATGCCCGAGGCAGGATTCGAACCTGCGACCGTAGCAGTCCCGCGGTTTCGGACTGAAGCGCCTAGAACCGCACGGCCACCGAGGCCGGCGGGGAGTCTAGGGTTGGGAGGCAGCGGGTTTGGGGGGGGGGGGGGTGGATGGAGCGTTGTTACTGGTGGTACGATAATCAGCTTCGATTTCTTACTAGGCCATGATCTGAAGATTTGAATACGTCGCATAGTAATTTTTGCGAAGTACAAGTGCGTTTTGGCGAGTTGTAGTATGACTTCACATCACGTGACGAGATGGTCACTACGTTTTCCGTAGGCAGTACCGACAAACCTGTTTTCGAGCGTTCAAATTACTTACGGGTTTGCTGCCGGGTGACGTCGTCGGACACCGCCGATATTTCGACAGGAGCACACCCTGCCATTCTCAAGGCACAAATGCAAGGAAGAAAAAATGTGCAAGCAAATTTGATACCTCAGTTCATAGAGGAGAAACAAGGAAGATACCACACACAGAACAAGTGTCAACACAACCAAAGATAACCAACATCAGAAATATCGATGGTTACTATTAATCAACAGGTGAGGTAGCACTAATTTTGTCCCTCTGTTCCTCGGGCATGGATGTGTGTGATGTCCTTAGGTTAGTTAGGTTTAAGTAGTTCTAAGTTCTAGGGGACTGATGACCACAGATGTTAAGTCCCATAGTGCTCAGAACCATTTGAACCATTTTTTTTGTCCCTCTGTTTTTTGAGGGGAGACAGAGGCGGATTCCAAGCAGCATTTAAACCAAATCCGCCATCTCTGTTAATAAGGTTGCTTGATAGTCTGATTTCAACAGCTTCCTCAATAACACTATCCCTATAGTTCGACGTGCAAGCCAGAATCTCCGTGTTGTTGTATTCCATAGGATGACCGGTGTCACGGCAATGTTCTGCAGCAGCAGATTTGCTCGGCTGTTGTAAGCGTGTGTGACGCTTATGTTCAATACACCGGTCTTCCACAGTCCTGATTGTCTGACCAATATATGACATGCCACAACTGCAAGGAATACGATAGACCCCAGCCTTACGCAAAGCAAGATCATCTTTTACGGACGCCAACAGGGCCTTAATCTTGGAAGGTGGTCGAAAAACACATTTCGCATCATATTTCCGTAAGATACGGCCAATCCTGTTGGAAATGCTTCCTGCGTAAGGCAAAAAGGCCGTCGACTTCCGTGCCACTTCGTTGCTATCGTCACTCACCCGTTGCATAGAAGGCTGATGGCGCAACGCATGTTTGATCTGCCTCTCACTATAACCATTCTGACGGAAGGTGACTTCGAGATGTGCTAGCTCAGCTGCCAAACTTTCAGGGTCTGAGATAACGTGGGCCCTGTGAACCGAGGTGCGAAGTACCCCTTCACGCTGAGCTGGATGGTGACAACTATCAGCTCGCAGATACAAGTCAGTGTGGGTGGGCTTCCTATAAACAGAATGTCCCAACGTACCACCAGTCTTCCTTTTGACCAACACATCAATGAAGGGAAGGCATCCATTCTTTTCCACCTCCTTGCATTTGTGCCTTGAGAATGGCAGGGTGTGCTGCTGTCGAAATATCGGCGGTGTCCGACGACGTCACCCGTCAGCAAACCCGTAAGTTATTTGAACATTCGATTCGCCGAGAAAAGGTCTCACACTGTGTACGAGCGTTTTGGTTACGAGTGAGGGACGCGAGGCGGTCAGGACTTGGCCCCTGTTCTGCGTAACGCGGCCTGGTGACACTGACGTATGGCACGGCGGCGACGACGCGGCGGCGGCGCCCGGGCGTCAAAACGGCATCGGCCCACTGCAGCGGCGGCGAGCCGCGGGTTCCGGAATTGGCCTGTCGCCGAACACGTCGACAGACAGGCAGACAGAGGCAGAGACGGCACGCACGCCACGCACGCGCGTGTGTGCCGCTTGTCGGTTAATCCTCTGACAGCGGGGCGGCCGCATCGTCCGCCGCGGCCCGCGCCGCGCGCTTAACGCGATTTTTGTGCCGCGGCGGCGGCGGCGGAGGCGGCATTCACCGCCGCGCGATATCGCCGTGACGCGCTTTGCGGGGGCGGCGCACGTGACAGCCGCCTCTCTGCACGTGTCAAACAGAACAGAGGCGCGTCCGTCTAGGAGGAGCCGCGCGCCGACAGCCGACGCCCTTTTATTCCCCGAAAGCGCCTGATGAGTTTTGCATTTATTTTAGAAGGGGTGGGGGCGGCGGCGGGGGTGGAGATTCTGCGGCGGTGGCCGGCCGGGGTGGGGCGCGGGCCTGCGGGTCGGATCTGCATACAAACCCGGCGCCCTCCAACTCTGATATTGATTTTGTTTTAACCCCGTAAATGTAACACGGCAGCAGCGGCGGCGGCGGCGGCGGCTCTGCAGATGGGGTGCGCAGAGAGAGGGAGAGAAAGACAGAGAGAGAGAGAGAGAGAGACAGAAGGGGGAGGGGGAGAGGAAGAGTCTCACGAAAGGGTAGAGGTGGTGGTATTTATAAAGCAAAGGGCAAGCTGCGATATGGTAATGTGTCGGCCTCTAATTAAACAGCGAAAAGGGACGCTCGACAGAATTATAAAGTGCCTCCCAGCCCCGGTGGCCTCTGCCATCCTCCCGGGCCGCAGCCAGCGGGACAGCAGATTTGCAACTTGTGTCGTTTGCATTAATATGGAAACCGCGGGGCGGTATTTATTCTGGTGCTGGCCGTGGCGCCGCGCGGCTGCGCCAACTCAGACCTCCCTCACCTCGGCCAACCCCCCTCCCCTCCCGCCCTTGCCACCTACCGAGGTCGCCACATGTCGCCCGCCCACCCCAAGCCACCCCCCCCCCCCTTACATGTCCAAACCCCCAACCTTCAACCCTGCCGGACGAGTTTCGCCTGACAGTACGATCCCCGTACTTGGAGAACACGCCTGGAGGCCAAAACAGATGCACGCTCCAGAAACTAATTGCCCCCCTGGTCATCGAGTCTTCTATAGAACCAATCTATGCATGTGAAGTAACACTTTTTTTTGACTAGCTGATTATTTTTTGTGACCCACCGTCTAATAAATAAAAACTTTTAGGTTTGCCGATGACATTGTAATTCTGTCAGAGACAGCAAAGGACTTGGAAGAGCAGTTGAACGGAATGGACAGTGTCTTGAAAGGAGGATATAAGATGAACATCAACAAAAGCAAAACGAGGATAATGGAATGTAGTCGAATTAAGTCGGATGATGCTGAGGGAATTAGATTAGGAAATGAGACACTTAAAGTAGTAAAGGAGTTTTGCTATTTGGGGAGCAAAATAACTGATGATGGTCGAAGTAGAGAGGATATAAAATGTAGACTGGCAATGGCAAGGAAAGCGTTTCTGAAGAAGAGAAATTTGTTGACATCGAGTATAGATTTAAGTGTCAGGAAGTCGTTTCTGAAAGTATTTGTATGGAGTGTAGCCATGTATGGAAGTGAAACGTGGACAATAAATAGTTTGGACAAGAAGAGAATAGAAGCTTTCGAAATGTGGTGCTACAGAAGAACGTTGAAGATTAGGTGGGTAGATCACGTAACTAATGAAGAGGTATTGAATAGGATTGGGGAGAAAAGTTTGTGGCACTACTTGACTAGAAGAAGGGATCGGTTGGTAGGACATGTCCTGAGGCATCAAGGGATCACAAATTTAGCATTGTAGGGCAGTGTGGAGACCAAGAGATGAATACACTAAGCAGATTCAGAAAGATGTAGGTTGCAGTAGGTACTGGGAGATGAAGGAGCTTGCACAGGATAGATTAGCATGGAGAGCTGCATCAAACCAGTCTCAGGACTGAAGACCACAACAACAACAACGTCTAATTTCTTATGATGGGTCGTCTGTTGCCACTTAGCCGCCCGCTGTGACTGGGCCCGGGGTCCGGTGTGACTGAAAGTAACACCACCCCGACTTCCTTCCCCACTCACACCGGTGCCCGTGTCCCGCCACGTGGACGCGGGCTCTATTTGTTTACATCCATTTGCTATATTTTTTTTGCAACATTTGAAAAGCTTATAACTAGTACAAAATCAAGTGAAATATTAATAAACTAAACGGAATTAAATATTTAGAAAGAAGGAAGGAAGAGAATTTAATAGAGAAGAGATAGGTAGCTATAATATGGCCCGTCACCTGGTTGTGGGCGGCGGCCCGGGTCTTGGAATGACCCTCAAGACACTGAAGTAACAGCATGCACAGACGAAAAACAGTTTTTTTCACGATGATCGGAAAGAAATTCATACCTACATTTCCTAGGAGAGCCGGCCGCTGTAGCCGAGCGGTTCTAGGCGCTTCCGTCTGGAACCGCGCGACTGCTACGGTCGCAGGTTCGAATCTTGCCTCGGGCATGTTTGTGTGTCATGTCCTTAGGTTAGTTACTTTTAAGTAGTTCTATGTTATAGGGGACTGATGCCCTCAGATGTTAAGTCCCATAGTGCTCAGAGCCATTAGAGCCCAATTTACATCATCCAAAATCAGGGCGGATAATGAAAGTTGTGTTACCTATCCTCAGGTGCATTAAATAGTTTCCGGGCCAGTTTCCTTTTACCAAGTACGTCCTACATCGACATCCCACATCACATGGTCTACGTCAGAGTCAATATGTCCTCATGGACGATTGTGAAAGTGAACACGAGAACACTGCAGGCGGTCATAGTGGTGCTGTCAGGTAGCATTGAAGTTGTCTACGGTTCGCCATCTCTGTACCTACATCAATACGCTGCATGCTTCCTCACAGTGTGGACGGAGTGTATCAATGTCACTTGCCCCTATCGTGAATGGCGCGCGGGAATAGTGCTTCTGAACGAAAGCATCCGTATGAGTTACGATATTTCTAAATTTACCTTCACGATCGTTCCACGAGATATTCGCAGGAGGATGCAATATAGTGATGCATTTTTCTAGGAACATAGGATGTCGCAAATTTTACAGTAAACCATCCTATCATCCCTAACGCCTCTGCTATGGCGTCTGCCACTGCAGTTCACCTTCGTAAAGCATTCGCGCTTGCTAAGGCAACCCTGGACGTCATGTGCTGTTGTTATTGGGACCTTGTATATTTCTTGCAGTCATACCTGTGACACCATGCTCCACACAATCGTGCTCGTAAATGTTATTCACTACGGCATTCGTATCTTAACTATCTTCTCTTTCTCGATGTTGCACTTAACTCCTCCAATTGATTGTTTTTATTTCTGAAGTAAAGGATTATCTACTTTCCCAATTTTTTGTACTTTTCACACTGGGGAGCAGCATTTTTAACTTTTATATCTATGGTGAAGTGTTAGGACGTCCTTTCTGAAATTATTCGTTGTGAGTGTGGTCCTGTATGGAAGTGCAGCGATGGCGATAAAACATAAACACAAGAACAGCATACAAGCTATTGAAATGGGTGCTCCAATAGAATCCTTAAAATAACATAGCCTATCTGCTAACACACAAAAAGCTACTCGATCAAAATAGAATAGACACGAAATTTATTGGTCAACATTACTACAAGAAGGAATGGGTTGATAGGACACTTCCTCAAGCATCAAGGAATAGCTACTGTGGCAAAGAAGAGAAGTGTAGGGATAAAATTGCACACGAAAACCGAGGCGCGAATACAGAAATCCTATTCATGTTAATGTAGGTTGTAGGAACTAGGCAGATATGAAGAGGTTTCCACAGCGCCGAGAGCTGCATCACAACAACAAGAGTGTTTGTAGACAACATCATAGTAGTATCTGACCTTCGTAAATTGAGGAAGAAAGAAGCTCTCCATTCTGTAATTCAGGTAAATGAACACCAGGCATTTACGAACTGTGATTTCATCATCATTCCTATTTGTTTTGCTTATGTTAATGTCTTCACTAAGCTACAGGCGGTGCGTTCCAAGAGAGAGAGAGAGTATTGGACTAGAGCTGTTGTTCTGTCTCAGTGGGAGCGCTGTATTTCAGCGTCTGAGATGACCCCGAAACTTTGCCGGCTAACTTGGTCGGAAGGACGGAATCGTCCGGCGTTCCGCTAGCGCTAATTGTTTGCCGGAGCTGTGCGGCAGGAGGAAGAAATGTCCGACTGGGTTCGAGCGGCCCATTAACCCCGCTCGGCCGAGGTTCGGGTTGAGGTTGGGGTTCAGGGGTTAAGCCGCGCCGCGCCGCTCCGCAAGCAGTTTGGACTTGGCCGGGCACGCCCACTGTTCCGCCCGTCTCTTGTTTTGCCTCGCGACCGCTCCAGCAAGCGGCAGGCGGCGAGGCGAGCTACGCTAATGGTTCGCCCTCTTACCAGCTGATTTACTGCCGTCGAGTATACAGGCTGTTCTGATATTCCCGCTAGAAACTTCCAGGATGTGTAGAGGGGAGTGAGTAGATAGTATTTTGAATTGGAACGCATACCAGCAAACATACCGTTTCCGTGCTACAGCCATTTGGAAACATGTTGGTAATGCGACCATTTTTGCAAGTAGTGGATTAAGCGTGACCCGGTGCATCACTTGTTTTGCAATTCCACTCTTAAATGAACAAAGGAAGTCCTCGTGCACTCTTTGACGGGTTGTCTTGAAGGTGATCGAGTACGGCCTTTTCCCATTCGGGTGTGCGGCGTTTCCTTGGAGCACCACAGTCGCGCCTGTTGACGGTGAAGGTACCCTTTCTCGAAGCCGTTGCGTAACTGTCGCAAAAATTGTATTCAATGGAGTTGCACGTTGTGGAGAACGATCTTGATAACGGCAACAAGCCCCTCTTCCATTACCGTCAGCTGCTCCACTCTGACGGAACATGTCAGTGTATTCTGCAAAGTGTATGGAACCACGTTGCTCTGACACTCACAGACACGTGACTGAGGCTCGAAGCAGGTCAGAGAGGTAGCACAGACGTCAAATGACATCACCCAATCTAACATGACCACCACAATTACCCTGTTGCGTACCTGAATAGGAAACATGTTTTTTTTAAAACGAATGGAAATTCTTTCAGCCGGCATCAGGCGTTTAGAGCGTCCTTTATTAGATAACACAATCAGTTCCACACCACTATAGGTGCATCTTGAGGTCATAATAACATTTCACTTTGTAAGGCTAGAGAAAATGTACGATGTCCCGACACTGAAGTTGTCAACCAGTTAGTTCCGTAACCTCGTATAAGGTTGAGCATCAAATGGCTAGAATCGGATTTGTACACCGTACGTTGAAAATCGAAAGCGTGGAAACTCGTGCTTCAACGAAATACCAAAACTGTTTTTCGATATACTCAGGTTCTAAAACGTTGACTCATTATTAAACGTGCTGCTGTGCTTAAAGTGGTCATCCGGTGATCATAACTCCTTCATCACTATATTTGCACAGTTATATTGGTGATCTACATGAACTAAGGTTTTATTGACGTAGACCTTGTATACGGTAACTTTAGTCCTCTTTTAATGGCGACTGTATTTTAGGACCATCTTTAATAAGGTGTGAACTTTTTAGGCTCTAAGTCTATTATAATACAGCTTTGGTTTTTTATTGGCGCATGGGTTTTGTCGCTTCCGACGTTCACTTTACGGTATATAATTTCGAGTTTACTCTTTTGATGACCAACCTTTAGAGAGTTACGCAAATAATCGGTTTACAAACTGAAAGTTGGGACCTCATAGATTTTCTCTGGCCTTATGAAGTAAAAAGATGTTGTCATCGTCTGACGATGCACCTATAATAGTGTGAAACCGATGTTTTCCCTTATAAAGGAGGCTCTAAACAGCTAATGCGGCCTGGAAGAATTTTCATACATTTTCGAAAAAAAATTTTTTTAAGGATTTTTACGATTTTCTGGAGAACGTTTGGAAATTTCTTTCCAATAACAATGCAAAATCTAAATCTAAGCTGCGGTTGGCCTACAAAATAGTGTGTACATCTGAATTTGCTGATAATTAACGGCCGGCCGCAGTGACCGAGCGGTTCTAGGCGCTTCAGTCCGGAACCGCGCTGCTGCTACGGTCGCAGGTTCCACTCCTGCCTCGGGCATGGATGTGTGTGTGTGTCCTTAGGTTAGTTAGGTTTAAGTATTTCTAAGTTCTAGGGGACTGATGACATCAGATGTTAAGTCCCATAGTGCTCAGAGCCATTTGAACCATTTTGATAACTAACGTATTAAATTTAGTCGTAAGTTAAGTCTCGCTGCGCCACAGACGGTAAACATTAAACCTTTCTTGTAACTCAGTTGAATAAGCATTTGTAGTGTGATGACTTCCCGCGTCAACGTAATTACGAAGCCGAAGTCGATTCCTCGGAAACGTCTTGAAGAATCTAGTGGGGATCATTCTGCTCAATTGGACAGTTCTCCACAAGCTCACTGGCAGTAGCTATGTACTTTGCGTCTGTAGGTGAGTGAATTACAGTCAAGACCTGACTGACTCGCGCCAGCCAGCCATCTTACCTGTTATCTCTCCGGCTCCTTCGGATGCTATTGTTAAATTAATCTGTGGACCCAGCTTGGCTCTAGGGGGCCAGTAAGAAATCCGGCTGCGATGCTACTGGATACAAAATAGTGCCACTCGCAGGGGAGAAAGAGTCTCGCAAAGACGACGACCCATGCTGCCCCGCACACGACTGGTTGGCAGTGTACGAGAGCACCTTGCCGTAGCGCTGACTCCACTGCACGCCTCCGGCGTAGCGCAGAGGGAAGAGTTCGCGGCTTTCTACTTGCAGCTGAGCTTCTCGCCGCCGGCTGGATATCTCTATTTACCGTCGCAATTTACCCGCTGCGGCCGGCCGCCGGGACAGGCGCGAATAAAGCTGGCAGGCAACGTGAAAGCAGTCCGGCCGCGGCCGGACCAAAGCCAAATGGAAATGAGTGCATTGTGCAGCCCATCGCAGCGCCGCGCAATTTTTGACGCGCCGCACTCCCCCAGTTTCTCCCCGTAGAGGGCAGTGCACGATCCGCGATGTGCGTCCCGTCTCACGGAAGTGGAGGTGGGGTGAGGGGGGGGGGGGGGGGAGGTTGGCTGGAACATGCCGTGACCCACTGGCAGCATTGCGCGCCACTCGTACGCGAGGTCTGCTCGACGATACGTCCCTACCCACTTGAAGACATTCGCGTGCGCACAGGCTGTCCCATTTATAAGACTGGAAGAAGGGAATAATTGTACCGATCTTTAAGAAGGAAAATAGAAAAGAGTAGAAGAACTATCGGGGGATAACATTGATGAGTCATTGTGGAAAGATTTTTGAGACAATTTTGGAAGCGCGAATTCGAGCAAAATTAAAAGGAGGGGTGAGAGAAGAGCAACATGGCTTCAGAACAGGAAGGTCCACGGTGGATCTGATTTTTGCTGTAAGACAACTGCAGGAACAGCATTATGAATACGGAATAGATCTACTAATGACCTTCCTGGACATTGAAAAAGCGTATGATGGTGTTCGTAGAAGCAAAGTACGGGAAGCTCTGGAGAACAGAAGAGTAGCAAAACAAATTATTTGGAGCATAAGGGAAATGTACCGTGGAAGCGTGAGCTGTGTGAAAGTGGGAGGAGAGAGATTAGCTTCGACTGAACAGAAGAATGGCTTGAGTGAACTTTCGCCATTACTCTTCAGTGTAGTGACGGATGATATAATGAGTACAGTAGCACAAGTAGTTGGTAAAGAAAATATGAAAACTATGTTGTTTACAGATCATCCGATGATTTGGGGAAATAAAGAGGAGGTTAGGTTAGGTTAGGTTAGTGGTGTTTAACGTCCCGTCGACAACGAGGTCATTAGAGACGGAGCGCAAGCTCGGGTTAGGGAAGGATGGGGAAGGAAATCGGTCGTGCCCTTTCAAAGGAACCATCCCGGCATTTGCCTGAAATGATTTAGGGAAATCACGGAAAACCTAAATCAGGATGGCCGGAGACGGGATTGAACCGTCGTCCTCCCGAATGCGAGTCCAGTGTGCTAACCACTGCGCGGAATAAGGAGGAAGAAGTACTAGAGCAGACGGGCATACAAGAATACGGGATGAAATTTAGTATAAGTAAGAGTGAGATGATTATCACAGCAAGAGCGAAGGAGAGAGGAACAGCTGGAGTAACAACTGGTGAGGAACGATTGAGGAGAGAGGAGAATTTCAAGTACTTAGGAAGCCTGATACAAGAAGATGGCAAAAACTACAAAGATTAAACGAGCGAGGGAGAAAAGCAGAAGCATTTCGGAAGAGTGTCAGAAGTCTGATATGGAGCAAGAATCAGTAAAAAGGTTATATACCGGTCATATTATGTCCCGATCCTGACATATGCATTCGAAACCTGGGTTATGAAAGGAAGAAAGAAAAGCGAAATGCATGCTAGTGAGATGAAATTCTTGAGGAGTGACAAAGATAGACAAGTTAAGGAATGAGATTTAATGAAGGTGGAACCATTACAGGAGGAGATAGACAAATCAGGGCTGAAATGGTATGGGCACGTTAAGGGAATGGAGGAGGAGGATAAGATAGCCAGGAGAATACACGAGATGAAACGAGAAGGAAAGAGACCAAGAGGAAGACCGAGAGACAGATGGCTGAAAGGAGTGGAGGAATGGGGGAAAGCGTCCAGAAGAAAGGAGAAGACTGGACCAAGGTAAAGACAGAGAGATGGTGGCAAGACAGAAGACCCGGCCAGAGGCTGGAAACTGTCCACGATGATGATGATGACCCTAAGTAACCTTTGGTCCCGAGAAAAAAAGTGTATCAAGCAAATGTTGTTTAACTACCGAAAGGACACTTACCAGCATGACTTCCTTTCTTCTAACTCTGTTCGTCACGAATATAGCATGTCCTTGCTAAATAGCAGCCCGTATTTTTTATTCCGTGATCAACTATCTCATCAAGGCCTGTTCAAAAACGTATCACGATGTATTATTCAGCCGGACGGAGTGGCCGAGCGGTTCTAGGTGCTACAGTCTGGAACCGTGCGACCGCTACGGTCGCAGGTTCGAATCCTGCCTCGGGCATGGATGTGTGTGATGTCCTTAGGTTAGTTAGGTTTAAGTAGTTCTAAGTTCTAGGTGACTGATGACCTCAGAAGTTAAGTCCCATAGTGGTCAGAGCCATATGAACCATTTGAATTATTCACGTAAACATGTTGAAAATGAAGTACGAAACTGGTTTTGACTCTCCTATGCTAGCGTTTGTTGGGGGTATCGGGCGTAACGTAACTCGTCCACTTACTGGAGTGGACAGTGCAGCAAATAGTTTTCCAAATTAAAGGCTCACAAAATCTTGCTACAGTCCAGAGGACACTTCACGTATAAGAAACAAGAACAACACACTCACAGCTCAGGACAGGTCAACTACAGTAATGGTAGCACAGTGCATGTCAGGCTAAAGAGAATTCTTGTCTTCATTTTATTTTCTTAGCTGGTCCTGGTGAGCCATCAATTACTTATGTTTTTCGTCATATTCTCATCACGTAGACGACGACATGCTGGCGATAAATCAGTTACGAAAATTGGAGAAGCAATCACTCTTGGGTCTATGCAGAATCCATATTCACATTTATCTATGCAGAATCCATATTCACATTTATCTAAAATTCCTGATGGACGCACACTTACAGAAATAAACAAGACGACAAACATTTGGTAAGCTGAATACTGTATTAAAAATGAGCTGTCAATGTGGTTTCAATGGAAAGTCTGTAACGAGTATGTACTGACATATGTAAGTGAAACATGGACGTTAAATGAATAAACAGATAAAAAATTGAAGTTTGGGCAACGATCAATGGAAAGATGAATGGATAGGTTGAAAAGAAGTTAGACACGCATTCTGTGCTGTC
Source organism: Schistocerca nitens (assembly GCF_023898315.1). NCBI lineage: Eukaryota > Metazoa > Arthropoda > Insecta > Orthoptera > Acrididae > Schistocerca > Schistocerca nitens. The sequence goes on from NC_064621.1 coordinate 70,039,113, forward strand.
TTCCTTGTCGTAATTAAAGTCCTACCAGAGTATCTAATGGAAGTGGATTGCTGAAATGAAGAAATAAGCTGAACAAACTTGAGTATGACAAAAACTGAAGATCTTAATGTGTATGTCTGAGAGAGCCCCGTAGATGGCAGTGGCTGATGATAGTGTGATGATGATGATGATAATGATGAATGAAAGAAAACAGAACTGCTCGATAGTGACAGTCCAGTAACAAATATGTTGCATTGACGATGCATTCAGCGTGATAAGTTATTTTATCTCGTGTTTCACGTGCCACTAGAGAGATACACGGTTGATATTGTTTCCCAGTTCCACGAGATAGCAACGACTACGGACCACATTGATTTAGGACTCGTATTAGGGAAATTTTCACAGAACTTGCATTATTTCTGGTACCTCTTTTCATCTAAAGTAATGATCACAGACATCATTGTAACCACCACAACGAATACGAAACTCGAAGAAAAGAATGGGACAGGAAGGAGGTGGTGTCCGGCGAGTACTGTGCGCTAGCAGATCGCAGGTCACGCCCGCGGTGGCGGGTCGGCGAACCGCTGTCCCCGGCTGCGCGCCCATTGTCTGCGCCGAGCGCGGGCGTTCGTCACGGCGCCGCTAATAGCGCGGCCCGTCGCGGTCATCATCATTACCGCCAGCCGGCCCGTGCCGTCTCGCCTGTCCACGCTGCCCGGAGCTGGAGCTCCACAAACTTCCGCAGAGCAACGTTCCCGCCAAGTACTGGCTGGAAGGTGTGCTCGCTCCTATTCGACACAACATAACTCGAATAATAATGCTGCAGGGGTCGCCAGCTTTTTATGGATTATAGTGTGTTAATTCTGTCGACTGCATATATGTGTGGTTCTCCTCTTTCTACGTCGGGGCGTCGCGCGCTCGCATTCAAGCGGCCTGCCAGGGGCGGTGTTACCCAACGAATGCTTTGTCTCGTTAGATGAAACTTGAATTTACGCGCGCGACCATCTGATTGGCTAACTTCAATGCTAAATAACTCGGAAACGGCGCAACGTATCGAATAATTACACTTCTTACGATTCGATGCTTTTTGCCTTACTTAATCGGCACTAGGCAATTCAAATAAAACTGTTGCCAGATTGTCACGATGTTGGAATCGCAATTTTTCCAGTTGGAGGTATGTAACATTAATTTTAAATTAACAACAGCCTCAGTTGCAATGTTTACCTAGATTTACCTAGGTAATCTAGGTAAACATTGCAACTGTGGCTGTTGTTAATTTAAAAATTAATATTTATACAGTTGCTGACAGGGACGCGGAATGTTGAAAATATTAACATTCCTACCTGCCGAAGTATGTAATATTCGTTTCTGAAATACGTTATTTGCTCATTAACAAGCGAAGAATGATGTACACAGTTCCTAAGTCTGTGGCTTCAACTGATCAATACAGCACAATATAGTTTCGTGTTTTCCGCACATGTAAAACAAAATGTTTTTTCTCCATTCTTTTGCATTCTTATTGTAGCTGTTTTTAAATAATCGTATGATTTATTCAGTGAATCTTGGTGGGCTTAGTAAATTATATGCTGTACTTAAGAACCTGGTCCAAATATTTCGATTTGGTATATAGCTTGTGTGTCAATATCGGTTCCTATTACGTCAAGAAAACACAAGTAACACCGTTCTAAGTTTTCGGTGCGCAGATACTGTACATCTGGGATTGTCTACAGATACCACAAAAGCGACCTCTGCATCTTTAGCCACTAATAACCACTTCATCACACATGTGGTGTGTGGACTTCGGGGGAGAAGCGACACGTCAAAGACCCATGTAGCATACATTAACGACACAAAAACATGCTAGTGTTACCACAAGCGCCTGACGTTAATAATAGAACTGCATTACTGTCAGTCAAAATATTCGATAAAAATTCCTTATTTTCAATACGGCTTGGATTGGGAAACTTTTCTTGAGAGTGTTACCTACCAAATGGCTAAAATTGTCATGCAGTCAGTCAGTTCCAATTGCAGGTCACCTACCTAATGGCTTCCAGCGGCAACAATAATTTGATTTTCCATATTTTATGTAATTATTGACCGAACTTAACATTTTAAAATGTTGTCATAATCTACTCATTGCGAGGTACAATCTTACATTACAGATCCAACACCATACGTATTAAAGTTAGAAACCCTGGAAGTTTTTATATCTCTTGAGGCAGCGAAACTCAGGGGGCGCAAATTGGTTCAAATGGCTCTGAGCACTATGGGACTCAACTGCTGAGGTCATTAGTCCCCTAGAACTTAGAACTAGTTAAACCTAACTAACCTAAGGACATCACAAACATCCATGCCCGAGGCAGGATTCGAACCTGCGACCGTAGCGGTCTTGCGGTTCCAGACTGCAGCGCCTTTAACCGCACGGCCACTTCGGCCGGCTGGGGCGCAAATTATCCAAACTGTATTCATCTAGTGTTTGAGAACGTGAGCACTTTGGAAGGTTAGGAACAATGAACAAAGCATGTTACCAGTTCGAAACAGTATTTGTCAAACCTATTACCCACTGCACTGTATGCAGTACTTAGCCTCTGGCATTAGTGCGGCGGAGCGAGTGAGAGACAACCAGAGCGCGCGAAAGTTTAATAAAAGCTGTGCTTTAAGAAGGTGATAACTGCGTATTGTCACAATTATGGCTCATATTTTGGCGCGGGAGCGATCTTGTAAATATACCTTTCTACTCCTCAAAATACGAGATCAAGTTGGTGAGGTTTCCTTATCAGAAGCGTATACCGCCGTGGCGTTAATTCGCGTCTGCCGCACTGCGCAGCCGCGAACTGTTTGGCGGCGACCACTGCTGAACCTGAACCGGTGTAGGTGGGCCCTCATGGCGAAGCGGCGGAACGGGAACTGGCGGCTTCCCACAGCGGCGGCAGAATTGAATTATGGCGGCGCGGCTCGGCGCGGGGAACGGTCAACCGCATCGTCGCGCCTTGTCATTCTTTCTGGGCCTCATTCAGCGTGTTTTTACGGCTGTCGCTATCGACATGGAAAACAGTCTTCTCTTTTTTTTTGCTTCTTCTTCAGAGCGCTGTTAATCTCTCCTAAAAATTTAATACTCATCCAGACGTGCTACTATGGACGCGTTAGGCAATATTATCTTAGCAGACTTTATTCGAAAGTCGAGCTGACGGACAGGGAGGAAGTAAGAGCAGCTACGGACGTTCCAGCTGATGCTTCCCGCCCCTCTAATTCTCCCTCTCTCCCTCGCTCTTTTTTCACACACGGCACTTACATACATTCGTATACGCTTGAATACGGACACGCACCTCCTCGTAATGCGAAACTGGATGGACGCAAAATGAGAAGATAGTGAAAATAGCTTTGCGTGCAATAAAAAAAATCTTTCTTTCTATCTAACCACAATCTGAGCCGTTAAAATGAAAATCTAGATCCGTTCGTTGACGTTGTCTTTTGCACACTTTCATATCGCGATTACAACAAATCTTCGCTGTAATAACTCGAAATACCGCGTACACTATACGTCTTCTGGCACCTTACGTTTCCTAGCACAGCAACCGGAGGGCGAAATTTCTGCTTGAGATTTCCGCCCCCCCCCCCCGATTTTTTGTTCGTCACTCCTGTTTAAGCTCTCATCTCTAACGACTTTCCATCCTTCCAGAATCTAAGGCTTCGTTACTTAAGTACTTTAACAGTCGACATGTTCTTCATACCATTGCCTTCAAATGGCTCTGAGCACTATGGGACTCAACATCTTAGGTCATAAGTCCCCTAGAACTTAGAACTACTTAAACCTAACTAACCTAAGGACATCACACACACCCATGCCCGAGGCAGGATTCGAACCTGCGACCGTAGCAGTCCCGCGGTTCCGGACTGCAGCGCCAGAACCGCTAGACCACCGCGGCCGGCCCATTGCCTTCTGAGGAATTTGCTTCTGTACTGAAAATATTACCGTCGCTTAGGTGTCCATCAGTCATCTTTATAGGTTAACTCTTTACTGATAGCAGTTATCATGGAAGTCAGTTCAAGAGTTGTGGAAACGTAAACAAAGCCACAACGTTTACCAGTTACATTTCTAGCTTTTCCGATGTATCAAATCTCGGTGGTATCTTCGATCTTTTACCAATGGCCCTCGACATCGGCTAGCTAACGTCTTGAGATATACAAAAACACGAGTCACCAACTTGGAAGACGGCTGCTCTACCACAGTGTTCTAGCATTTACGGCATAGCCTTCCTCCGATCCGAGAACCATTTCACACGGAAGGAACGTACTCCTAATCTGTTCAGTGTGGAATCGGGAGAAAGTTACGTTTCACTATCTTCCTATCATATCGTTACAGGTGAAAGGTACGTTGAGTTTCAAAAAATTGCCATCAAGAATCCCAGTTTGTGTCCCACCGTAACAAGAGTTCACTTCAACAAGGATCGGAGACGAAATCAGACGACGTCTTATTTAACGAACCGTCCCAGCACTCTTTGTAAATGATTTAGCCTAACTAGTCAGGATAGCCACTTTGAGGCTTGAACCCAGATTCTCCAAGAAGCTCCATCATGTCATTCACTCCGGGTTCACTGGATTAACAATACGTTAATTAACAGAGTAATAAGGGAAAAAAGTTTTAAGACAGTGATGTACTCTTTAGCCCCTACTGTACCATGTACACGTCGAAAGATCAATGACGGGAATAAAAGAAAGGCCAAAGAGTAGGATTAAAAGTCACGGTGAAAGGATATCAATGATGCAATTCGCTTTTGACATTGCTATCCTCAGTGAAAATAAAGAGGAGTCACAAGACTTGTTAAATGGAATGAACTCGCACTAGGATTGGGAGAAAACAGAAGAAAGACTAAAATCAGGAGGCGCTGCAGGAATGAAGTTAGCGATACAGTAACATCAAAACTGGTGATCACAAAAGTAGAAGCAGTAAAAAAAATCTACTAGCTCGGAAGCAAAATAACTCACGACGGACTAGCATCAAACATAGGGCTTACTTTGAGAAAGAAATATTGGAGAATGTACGTTTGGCGCACAGTACTGCATGGTAGTGAATCATGGACTGTCGTAATACCAGAAAATAAATTAATCGGAGTGTTGCAGATGTGGTGTTACACAAGTTGAAAATTAGGTGGATTGATAACAGAAGAAATAAGCCGGTTCTCTGCAGAATCGGCGAGCAGAGGAACATATCTAAAACACTAACAAATATAAGAAGAAAAATGTTCAAATGTGTGTGAAATCTTTTGGGACTTGACTGCTAAGGTCATCAGTCCCTAAGCTTACACACTACTTAACCTAAATTATCCTAAGGACACACACATACACCCATGCCCGAGGGAGGACTCGAACCTCCGCCGGGATCAGCCTCATAGTCTATGACTGCAGCGCCTGAGACCCCTCGGCTAATCCCGCGCGGCCAAATATGAGAGACAGGATGATGTGATACGTGATGAGACATCAAGGAGTAATTTCGTGGTACTAGAGGGAGCCACAGAAGAAGGCTGAGATTGGAATGCATTCTGCAAATATTTGAGGATGTGAGGTGCAAGATGAAGATGAAAGGGTTGGACGGGAGAGGAAAACAGCTCGAAGACCGATCTTAAAAAAATATGATTGCTAGCCAACAGTAAGTCACTCTTCATCTTCAGTAACTACAGTCACTGGAAAAAGTTTCAGAACATTGTAGTTCCAGAGAAAACAATGATGTGTTTTGTTTCTGAAACTTGTGCTATCTGAAGAGGGAAAATAGAATGGAAATCTTAGCGATAGACTGTACTGAGTGACAAGGGAAGTATTCTCTTGGAGTGAATTAGGACAAGTGTCGGAAACTGAGAGAAGGTAGTTGCGAAGCAACTCAACTCGCTTGATACGGGCAAGTCTTCAGGTCCAGATTGTATACCGATTAGGTTCCTTTCAGATTACGCTGATACAATAGCTCCCTACTTAGCAATCATATACAACCGCTCGCTCACCGATAGATCTGTACCTACAGATTGGAAAATTGCGCAGGGCGCACCAGTCTTTAAGAAGGGTAGTAGGAGTAATACATCGAACTACAGACCTATATCATTGACGTCGGTTTGCAGTAGGGTTTTGGAGCATATACTGTATTAAAACATTATGAATCACCTCGAAGGGAACGAGCTATTGATACGTAATCAGCATGGTTTCAGAAAACATCGTTCTTGTGCAACGCAGCTAGCTCTTTATTCGCACGAAGTAATGGCCGCTATCGACAAGGGATCTCAAGTTGTTTCCGTATTTCTAGATTTCCGGAAAGCTTTTGACACCGTTCCTCACAAGCGACTTCTAATCAAGCTGCGGTCGTATGGGGTATCGTCTCAGATGTGCGACTAGATTCGTGATTTCCTGTCAGGAAGGTCGCAGTTCGTAGTAATAGACGGCAAATCATCGAGTAAAACTGAAGTGATGTCAGGTGTTCCCCAGGGAAGCGTCCTGGGACCTCTGCTGTTCCTGATCTATATAAATAACCTGGGTGACAATCTGAGCAGTTCTCTTAGGTTGTTCGCAGATGATGCTGTAATTTACCGTCTAGTAAGGTCATCCGAAGACCAGTATCAGTTGCAAAGCGATTTAGAAAATGCTATATGGTGTGGCAGGTGGCAGTTGGCGCTAAATAACGAAAAGTGTGAGGTGATCCACATGAGTTCCAAAAGAAATCCGTTGAAATTCGATTACTCGATAAATAGTACAATTCTCAAGGCTGTCAATTCAACTAAGTACCTGGGTGTAAAAATTATGAACAACTTCAGTTGGAAAGACCACATAGATAATATTGTGGGGAAGGCGAGCCAAATGTTGCGTTTCATTGGCAGAACACTTAGAAGATGCAACAAGTCCACTAAAGAGACAGCTTACACTACACTCGTTCGCCCTCTGTTAGAATATTGCTGCGTGGTGTGGGATCCTTACCAGGTGGGATTGACGGAGGACATCGAAAGGGTGCAAAAAAGGGCAGCTCTTTTTGTATTATCACGTAATAGGGGAGAGAGTGTGGCAGATATGACACGCGAGTTGGGATGGAAGTCATTACAGCAAAGACGTTTTTCGTCGCGGAGAGATCTATTTACGAAATTTCAGTCACCAACTTTCTCTTCCGAATGCGAAAATATTTTGTTGAGCCCAACCTATATCAAAATAAAATAAGAGAAATCAGAGCTCGAACAGAAAGGTTTAGGTGTTCGTTTTTCTCGCGCGCTGTTCTGGAGTGGAACGGTAGAGAGATAGTATGATTGTGGTTCGATGAACCCTCTGCCAAGCACTTAAATGTGAATTGCAGAGTAATGATGTAGATGTAGTCTTGTGAGATGGGGTATACAGGTGCAGGTAGCTTAGTGACTGCGTGCGCACCTTACTAGGAGTGAGACGCCGAGCTCAGGACGAGGAAGAGCAGAGCAGCCTGCTCACCGCTAGGGGTGGCCAGGGGCGGCGGCCGTGATTTATCTGAGCCAGCAGCGGCGGACAGCGGCGCGGGGGCAGCGAGGTCAGGGCGCGGCGCCTTCTCCACGGGAGAGGACCGGGGGCAAGAAGTCGCGCGGAAAATGAAAGCCACATCTATAATCATTATTTGCACATCGCGTCAGCTTGCGCTGGCGGCCCGCGCAGAGGGCAGGCCGCGTGAAAAATAGCGGAAGATGCATGCAGAGACGCGAATGTCACTCCGATAAAAAGAGGCCAGGGGAAACGGAGATCGGCGGGAGATGCGGACTCGCCGCAGTCTCGCTGAGGGTCGAACAGTGTCACGACAGCCAGCAAAGCGTTTCGTACGTGCCGCTATGTCCCTGCAGTGCTGAATTTTTCTCACCTGGTGCGACACACTGCTGGATGGGTATCAGAAACGCAGACGACATGTCTCTGTCTCTAGGAAAGAAGCGCTGCAGTACAAGAGCTGATGACAGTCCAAGAAAGGAACAGTATAATTTATTGTATCTATGGGCTGTTGGAGCGGCATAAGTTGGCGAATGATGGAGGAGGAACACAGACCACGCAAAATGCAAATGTAGTTGCCATCTGTAAATGCGGCACTCCACTAATCTGTCTACTGTCCTACCCACGGTTAACGTCGCTCGGTGATTATGTGATGAGATGCGTCAACGGAAAGGTCGTGTTAAATGTCTACGTCAGGCAGCATGCTTCCTCTGCAGATTTCACCACATAAGTTCTGTCGGCTTGTCAACTTAGCAACGACTTTGTCCGGTTGGACTGCATCGGCTATTTTCCGCCGGCCGAAGTGGCCGTGCGGTTAAAGGCGCTGCAGTCTGGAACCGCGAGACCGCTACGGTCGCAGGTTCGAATCCTGCCTTGGGCATGGATGTTTGTGATGTCCTTAGGTTAGTTAGGTTTAACTAGTTCTAAGTTCTAGGGGACTAATGACCTCAGCAGTTGAGTCCCATAGTGCTCAGAGCCATTTGAACCATTTGGCTATTTTCCTGCTCGCCTTCCTCTGGTCTCCGCTAAGAGTTCGAAAGGGTAGCATCAAGTCATTTATATATTTTAGTGGTAAATCCTAACCTCCCACCTCCAACCCCCCGCCCTTCCACCACCGACCACCCTTCCACCACCAGTTCTTTAAAGAATCGAATTGTTCCGTCTTAAGAAGAGATAGTTTTTCACTGATCTCAATGTTCTGCTGCCATGTCTCCCGAGATACAGAATGATACGGTTTTGCAGCTGCATTCACTACTGGTAAACCTTTCGGGATGTGAGGTCGTGGTCCATTCCGAAACGGTTACCAGCAGCTACGTCATTCGGTCTTGAAAGCCTTCATTCTACATTCACTACTGTGGACACTCTCTGCAAAATGTATCGCGAATAGAATTAGTAATAGAGAAGTAATAAATTAAAACGTCTTGCCTGATGCTGGAATTTTACTGCATGATAGTAGTAAGTGTTCAGTTCCTCCCTACCATTATTTGTAGTGGTCATAGAAAAAAGTTCCAAAAAAGGCTTGAAGTTGTGGGCAATGTTTGTTGGAAGGTGAGGCACACTGTACAGCTGCACATTATCGGTGTGTGAATTTCGTTAAGATACTAATGAATTTATAAGAGAGTGAGGTTGACGTTTTACTTGCTCATATTCCTCACTATTTTTGGCACAGAATGATGCGTGTTCTCGAACAAGATTTGAAAACACGCTTGAGGGCTCTAGTTGTATACAGTACTAACTGCAAAGGCATTAGGCACTTGCAGTGAGCAGAGCAAGTGACAAACAGCCTGTGAGAGCGGAAGTTTAAAAGGTGTACTTTCGGAAGGTCATAACTCCATATTACGACAATTATGGCCCAAATATTTCAGCACGAAATTAGGTACTGACACAGGAGAAATGTGTATAAAAATACGTGTGAAATACGTTAAATTTGTGTGAAATGTATGTGACATGTGCTGGCAAAGCGTTGTGTGAAACTCCTCCTCGGTTTCAACCGAACTTGCTACACACATTACTCATTATTTGGAAAGAAATAGTTTGGGGGTACGAGCCACCAACCTGTTTTTAGGTTGGGAATGATAACGTAGAGAGGGGGAGAGGAAGAGATGGCCGGACAGAGAGGGTCAAGGAAGACACCGATACGAGGAGGAGGTGTGAGGTCGTAACGGGCAGAAAAAGAGAAGAAGAGGGAGGGGACGGGGGTATGGACAGAGGCAGGTAAGAGGAGATGGACAGAGACACACAAGAGGCGCTGATAAAGGGCGTGAGGAGGAGATACGGAGCCAGGAGAACATGAGCTAGGGGGGGGGGGGGGGGAGGAGATAAAGAGACGGGGAAAGAGCATATGGCCAGAGAAAAGGACAAGAGAGAAGGACAGGGAATGACGAGATGGTCTAATAGCAAGTACTTATGCCAGGGCAACGCCGACAGCTGGTTATTAATGAAGTTTGCAACGCACAGTTTTCATGTTGACTCAGTACCACACGTCCTCCATTATACTGTTGGGCTCACGGACGTCAAACTCACAATGTACAGAGGTTCAAATGGTTCAAATGGCTCTGAGCACCATGGGACTTAACTTCTGAGGTCATCAGTCCCCTAGAACTTACGACTACTTAAACCTAACTAACCTAAGGACATCACACACATCCATACCCGAGGCAGGATTCGAACCTGCGACCGTAGCGGTCGCGCGGTTCCAGACTGTAGCGCCTAGAACCGCTCGGCCACCTCGGCCGGCAATTTACAGAGGTGTCTCTCGTAGAATGCGATCCCGCTCGCCTTTTTGTGCAGCCGCCCTGCCTGTTTTGTATCAACGCGGCGGCCCCGACCACCGGAATCTGCCACTACGGCTTCATCGCGCCCGCGGGCCGCACCTCGGGAATGAGGAACAAATAAAAGATCTGCCGCTGCGTTAAACGGGAGGGGTCAGTGGCCGTTCTTAGCGGCCCCTTACGCTACTGTCTGCTTTTATTGCTGTGGCCGTGGCTCTTACGTATACTTGCAAGAATGTTTGCACAAACAAATAAAAAGTAATCTGAGACCACTCTGGAGCAGAAACAAAAACTCTAATTTCCCCTTGAGATTAATAAACAGCCATTTCGAATGGCAGCATCTTTGCCTTTCCAGTACCGTTAGCCGTTAATATCTCCGTTTACGTTATATTTGTAGCACTGGAGAGAGTTGAAGTTCGCACAAAAATTCTGCATTCAAAAGTTTACATACAACTTTCTATTACTATTTCTCATAAACAGTTGATTAAATAATTATAAGTGGTTAACTGACAGGTACGTGCGAAGTCGGGGTTTCCACAAATACCACTGTATTTCGGAATGCGTTTGATCTCCTTGCGAAGGCTCGCCGGCCGTTTAAATGGCCAACTTGTAGTGTCGCGAACACAAGAATGCTGTCCGTCGTGTAGCCGTGGCGGTGCCGTGCCTTAGCCGGGAAGCGCCCAGCGCCCGGGGCTGCAACCTCGCCACAGCCACACGTACACCGTCTCTCTCTCCCACACGCACACAAACCCAGCGGCACAACCGGTTTGCTGCGCGCGCCGCGAGTCGCTTCCTTCTCTCTGATACTCCCGGACGCGCCAAGTACCAGACGCCCTCGCAGCACCTGAGACACCGCCAAAGCTACCTGCTGATACACCTCGCACTACCAGGCGCCACTCCTGCTTCCAAAACGCAGCCCACTTTTCGTCCGTCAGTGATACTGCTAACACAGAACTCGTACTGCTTTGAAATGTTCCCGAAAGTGCTATCCTTGTCGTGATTCACTAATAGGGGAGATGGAGCATAAACGGAATAATTGAATCTACCGATACCACCTGTCTACTTCGACTCATAACCAAAATCTGGACATAAATGTTTTTGCGAGCTTCAGCGAGATGCTTCACAGTGACGGATTATTGCTCTACCAATTAGTTCAGAAAGGCGAAATCTAACATGCGTAAACCAAACTGCCACCTTTCAACCTAACCTAGACATTGGGCTGCACTACATAATAGTATGTCACCATCAGTAAATTTCGCTATACATTCGCTGGTCTCGCAAATTCCCAACCAAGCTGTAACATTTCAACCTAACCTAGGCCTCGGGCCACGCTACAGACACCTGTCACCACAACCTGCACACAAAAAAATTATACCAACAAAAAAATATTGAAACTTCCTGGCTGATTAAAACTGTGTGCCGGACTGAGACTCGAACTCGGGACCTTTGCCTTACGCGGGCAAAAAAATGGTTCAAATGGCTCTGAGCACTATGGGACTTAAGTGCTCTACAAACTAAGCTACCCAACCACGACTCACGCCTCGTCGATTCTCGGTCCGGCACACAGTTTTAATCTGCCAGGAAGTTTCATATCAGCGCACACTCCGCTGCAGAGTGAAAATCTCATTCTGGAAAAAAAAAATTGTCAATGTCCTGTTCTATTTGTGTTTGTGCATCTATTACGGCACACATCACAGTATCTTTACACAATGGATTATCCCCGACATCATGCCAGCACGTTGAATCTTAGACCGTAGATACATTTAGACCGCACAGGCCCCAATCTCTGCTTGTTAAGGTTTGAAACCAACGTCTAAGTCATATGACGTAAGTCAAAAAGTCGAGATTCTGTCACTAACCAACACGCGAAACGGAGCACACAGTTATAGCTTTATCCCATTTATAAATGAAATAAATCACTGATTACTACTTGTCGTGTTGCTATTACACACGTAGAAGCACAGATAACCTGACTTATACGAAATTCTCTACATTTATGTGAGGGTTACTGTTTATATATTTGGTCAGGTGAAACGGTAACAAGAAGTTCGAAATCTAGTATTGACAGACAATAATATTACAGGTATTAAGTGACTTCCTGCAGTTGTTGCACTGTGTTGGTTAATCTAGTACAGATACTGAAATGCTATGTAGATCAGGAGGGTAATATAATAGAAGACGTTGATTATAGAGAAAAGTCTTGTTGCGAGTTAGGTACTAGCATTCTCTGATCGTAAGATGATCGACGACCTGGGACACGAATTTCCAGAAAGCGCACTTGAATAACACACTTCATTAGAACACCGAGGAGGATGAAATTTTCACTTTGCAGTGGAGCGTGTGATGATATAAAACTTTCTTCCAGATTAAAACTGTGTGCCGGGCGGAGACTCGAACTCGGAACGTTTGCCCCCGACGCGGGCAATTGCTCTACCAGTTCTTCGTTTTAGCAAAAAGACTGAAACTGGGAGTATATTTTCCGCATAAAACTTGGAGCTAAGTGTGTGGCAGCGACTGACAGAACGTAATATGCAGCTATAACAGCAGCAAAAGAAAGAAAGAGAAATGAGGGTGGGTAAGAAAGCCACGAAATGAAATCGAAGGGTGGAAACCATGCCGCTAGTAACCGGTACAGCATTGTGCTCGGGACTGGAAACAAAAACCGCCGTGGATCCCTCCTCAGCTAACCCGAAAAATAAAAAGGGAGGACATACCGCAGCATAAAGCAAAGGTCATGAAACTCTCCCTTCTATTAGTCATCCAGGTATGACTTCTCGTACTATTTGGAAATTTGTGGTAAATTCTTATGGGACCATGCTGCTAAGGTCATCGGTCCCTAGGTTTACACACTACTTAAACTAATTTACGCTAAGGACAACACACACATCCACGCCCGAGGAAGGACTCGAACCTCCGTCAGGGAGAACCGCGAGAACCGTGTCAAGCACCTGAGACCGCGCGGCTACCCCGCACGGCATTTTTCGTACTAATCAACCAATACCCCACGTCGAATAGTGCGTTGTTCTACCATAATATATTATTTTTTGCTTCTCCAATCTGTAATGATCCATCTAAGAGTAGGGTCGTGAAGTGTACTCCATAAATAAATGGAGAAATATTGTCTATATTTTTTGGTTACGGAGGATCTTGCAGTCTCATTTCTCCAAGTAGTTTCAGAAGTCCAAAATGTCCTTGGTGTCGCCTTGAAACAAATAATGCACTGCGTACCCGAGAAGGCACGTACAGCATTGGGTTCAAATGGCTCTGAGCACTATGGGACTTAACTGCTGTGGTCATCAGTCCCCTAGAACTTGGAACTACTTAAACCTAACTAACCTAAGGACATCACACACATCCATGCCCGAGACAGGATTGTACAGCATTGGTTTTGGTACGCAGGTAACATGTTTTATCCGGGAAAGATATAGGGTCTCAGATTCCAGACGATTTGGTGTCACTTGAAGAAAGTACGCAAACATCTGCTTCACCGGGCACCACACTGTAGGCGACACGCCGCAGCTAAGACAATGTTCATTTTTGCCTTGGACTGCACAGTCCGTGAGCACTATGGGACTTAACTTCTGAGGTCATCAGTCCCCTAGAACTGAGAACTACTTATACCTAACTAACCTAAGGACATCACACACATCCATTTCCGAGGCAGGATTCGAACCTGCGACCGTAGCCGTCGCGCGGTTCCAGACTGTGGCGCCTAGAACCGCTCGGCCACTACGGCCGGCTCCTAGCTTCCGAAGTTTACAGAAGGTCTCCTGAAAATCTCCTAAAAGAATGCATATTGCGGTGACACAGCGTAGCCAGAGCCTACGGGATGTTTCTAGAATGAAGTCCCCCAGGCTGTGGATAAGCCACGTCTCCGCAACATCCATTCTTCCAGGAGAGCTAGTCCGGCAAGTTTCGCAGGAGAGCGTCTGTGAATTTTCGAAGGTGGACGATGACGTACTGGTGGAAGTAAAGCTGTGAGGACGGGTCGTGACTCTTCCTTGGGTAGCTCAGTCGGTAGGGAGGGCACTTGACCGCGAAAGGCAAAGGTCCCGCGTTCGACTCTCGGTCCAGCACACAGTTTTAATCCGCAAGGAAATTTCACTGAATAAGATGCTACCAGTTAAAATAAGTCCAACGACAGTTTTTCCGTAGTGGCAGCATTCGTTGCTAATATATTCTACAGTTTTCAGAACAGAGAACAATTAAATATGGTGTCCGGGAAGTAAGAAACGACGTAGAAGTGATCGTAATGGAAGGAGGGTGGAAGATAGTAAAAAACACGCAGAAAGGACGTAAGCGCATGTGCCTGAAGTGCCTAAAGCATAGAGAAGTGTGGAGAATGTGTTAATCCATAAGCGGTTGTCCGATTCTAATGGTGATTGTGAGAGGCAAGGAAGGCAGAAGGAAAAGTGAGAATCGTACATTTCAACGTTCCATCAGTAGAGGCGACTCACAGTCTTAATTTTGAAATGGGCCGCTGCCATTTTTGGGATTGACCTATCCCTTCGCTCTCAGAATAAATTTAGGAAAGCTGTGGAAACGTAAAATCAGGTCGGCCGGACGGCGATTTTAATCTCTCTGCTCTCGGGTACGAGTCCAACTTGACAACTGCGTCGTCTCGTCCGACCATGCGTGTGAGGTTGGTTGTGGTCAGAGGTAGCGGTGGTTTTTGAGCACTCGATGACACAGGCTTTGGCTATGACCCAACAGCTCGGGGTTCCCTCTCGTCACGTCCTTTCCGGCGAGCGCGGCTGCCGTAGCCGACGTTCCGGTAGAGACGCGCGCTGTTTTCGGGAGCGGAGTCACCTGCGATAGTGGGGCGCAGTGCAGAGTGAGGCGGCCGGCCGCCGAGCCCTCAGATAACCGGCCGTCCATCACTCGCAGCCGCTCCCACGCCGTGCAGAATTTACGGCCATCCTGCGCCTCTAGCGCCGTCTTTATTGTCCGCTCCCGCTCGTCGTAGCCAGTCGATTCCGGCGATCACCCTTATGCCTCAAAATCAACTGCATCGCGTTCCTGACGCCCATCGAAGGTTATAACATGAACAACACTTGTGTTTCATTAATGGTACAGCTAGTGTTAGTTACTACCTCTCTGCGCAAATTCATAAACACAGATGCTACAGAAACTGATAAAAACCTACCGGAATGATGGTAATTTCACAGAGTTTCCTGCGTTGGAAAGCTGCACGCTAAACCATTTTCAGTTTACTGACTATTTTCCTAATAAATCTTTCATCTTCCACTGAGAAACAGAGAGAATGTGGTACAGCTTTCCACACAGAAATAGACGACACACATTTATTGACAGCACTTCATGTTCGTTACCGTGTACACCCGTAAAAAATAGCTGAGACGTACGTATCCTAACATTCTGATAAATGCATACTTTCAGAACGATTCTAGCGTGTAGCAGAGTATCAGACTGAACAACCAACTACCACGCAGCAATGGCGTTTGAGCAAATTACGACAGACGAATTAATCACATTTTGCAGTTTGGACGCCTACCATAAACCATAAAGACAAACAGCGAGTTTCGTGTTTGACGCAAAAAGAGAAATGCAGTCTTGGCGAAAAAAGAAATGTTTAGGATGAAGCGTATGGGTGTAATTAATGGGCTATACGCTAGCGCGGGGAAAAAGAGCTGTATCCAGTTTGGTAATTATTATAGCCAGAAAACAAGGTACTAAAAATCAGAAAGAAAATATTCTCTCTTTGCAGACATCGGAGTACCTCCAAAAGGAACGAAAAGGAAAATCCGTAAGACAGCCAGAGCAAGTTACGATCCAGGCATAATTTAATATTGTGAACAGCACTGTAAGGTATTAGTTTACACAAAAAGTTACGGAGTCCATAGCTCAGTCTGACATTGGCTGTATTTCACTTTATCATCACGTAGGTTCTCAATCAGTTTCAGAAATGAACGGTTTATTCGAGTCCCTTGATGGTTCCGACGTCTTCTTCAGAAGGATACATGGTTACACCTACAATAGTTAACATTATATACATGTTGCGTACACTGGAAGATTTAAAGCTATTGCATAAGGAAGTTAGAAGTTACAGACTAGATTTGTTGGAAGAATTAGAAATTTTTGTGCATTTCACTTATAAAAATGGCTGTATTTTAAACGAACAGATGCAACTTAAAAACAGAAAATCCCTACAGTTTTAAGCCCTTATTCTTGACAACATAATCGTTCAGTTCACCCATTTACTTATTCTTTCTGTATATAAGATTACCTTTCGGTCTTTACTACATGTAATTTTACATTTTTACTCAAACATTTTTTGATCAATAACCCACAAAATGCCATATATTCGTTTTATCTTATGGTCACTAAATACCTTGTTTCTAGGTCATAGGTTTAATACTTTAATTGTTTTAAGCCATGTTAGGGCTATTCTTTTCACTCATTCTTGCACACACATCTCGCTCATACAAGTACTGCCCTCTCTCGACCGAAACTTTCTTTAATCCAAGAAACATCGGCGCGACGTCGGTCCACTAGTTACATTTGTGAAGTACTGTCTACTGACGATCGGCATGATTTGTATCGTTTTAGTATTGTGGAGGTAAATTTTTATCGTGCATTGGTGCTTTACGACTACAATTTTAACGTACCTTCGAAAAAATTTATGTAACCAGTAAGTTCAATTTTTCGTTGTATGATAGTGGGTTACTGTAAACTTTTTCTGTATACCTGTATTTTTAGATGCATATCATATTAACCATTTTAAGTGTGTCCATTGATCCTCCTGAGGAAGACGTGAGAACCGAGCTCAAGGGATTCGATTAAACATTTCGTTTTTGCAACTGACTGGGTGTATTGCACTGTATCTTCACGCAGATTTTATTCCACAGTTGCTGCATCCAGCCATATTCCATATTTTATTGACACTGAGAACGTAGAAAAAACGACAAAATAAACATCTGCTGTCGTCAAAAGTGAGACCCGAGGACAGCCGTGGGTCAGTACTAAACAGAATGAAAATATTAAACAGTGCTGTTCACTGCCACAATCGGTTTTCATTCTCGTGCTGGATGATTAAAACTGCGTGTAAGACTAAGACTCAGAACCTAAATCTTACCTACTGAGCTGCCCAGCCACGACTCGCTGCCTGTCTTCCAGGACTGCTGGTCCTGCATGCCGTCTGCCAAGTTCAGAAAGCAGAGCAGACCTGCTGGCAAACTAAAGCTCTATGGCCAGGCAGTGACCACGGAAGTAAGGGTTCCGGGTTCTATTACCGGTATATAACACAGTTATAATCCAGCGGGAAGTTTTGAGATTCGAAGCATTATTCACAGCAGCTGAGATTCCTTCCATATTACTTCTGGGAAAGCAAATAACGAGAAGAGGTCTACGGTACCGTGCCAGAAGCTATGTATCGCCCCTTCAGACACCATGAATCCGGCAGGGCTGTCCATAAATCCGTAAGAGTACGAGGGGGAGGCAAACTCCTGTGAACAGCACGTTGCAAGGAATCCCACATATGCTAAATAATGCTCATGTCTGGGGAGTTTGGTAGCCAGCAGAAGTATTTAAACTACGAAGAGTGTTCCTGCAGCCACTCTGTAGCAATTCTGGGCACGAGGGTTCTCGCATTGTCCTGTTGGAATTGCCCAAGTCCGTCCGAATGCACAATGGACATCAATGAACCCAGGTGATCAGACAAGCTGCTTACGTACGTGTCCTATCTAGATGTATCAGGTGTCCCATATCACTCTAACTGCACACGTTCCACACCATTACAGAGCCTCCCCCAACTTGAACAGTCCTCTGCTGACATGGAGGGTCCATGGATTCATGAGGTTGTCTCCATACCCGTACAAGTCCATCCGCTGGATACAACTTGAAACGAGAGACGTCCGACCAGGCAACATGTTTCCAAACAGTCCAATGTCGCTGTTGACGGCACCAGGCGAGGCTAAGCTTTAAGCTTACTGTTGTGCAGTCATTCTGGGTACACAAGAAGTCCTTCGGCTCCGAAAGCCAATATCGATGATGGTTCGTTGAATGATTGGCACGCTGCCACTTGTTGATGGCCCAGCACTGAAATCTGCTGCAATTTGCGGAAAGGTTGCACTTCTGTCACGTTGAACGATTCTCTTCAGTCGTCGTTGGTCCCGTTTTTGCAGGATCTTTTACCGGCTGCAGATGTCGTAGATTTGGTGTTTTACCGGATTCCTGATATTCACGGTACACTCGTGAAATGGTCGTATGAGTAAATCCCCACTTCATCGCTACCTCGGAGATGCTGTGTCCCATCGATCGTGCGCCGACCATAACAACACGTTCAAACTCACTTAAATCTTGATAACCTGCTATTGTAGCAGCAGTAACAGATGTGATAACTGCGCCAGACACTTGTTGTCTTATGCAGGCGCCCGCAGTGACGTATTCTGCCTGTTTACATATCTCTGTATTTGAATACGCATGCCTATACCAGTTTCTCTGGCGCTTCAGACTAGTATTCGTAGGAGGTCTCCCGTAATTTGTCTGTCCGACGATCCAGACTTAGGTTTTACCCGTTTTCTCAAAATCACTAGTGACTAATGCTACGACGGTTCTTCCAAATAATTTCGTTGGCCATTGCCGTCTGTTAGCAGAGTAAGTGCCCCGTGCCGTTAACGGGACGTTAAATTCTCTTATTTCCGAACATTTTCACAACTCGCTTCATAGAGACCTCATAAGAAAGCTTAGCGTGCGTCCACAGAAGACAGGTAATGGGTTATATTAAATTCTGCAAGTCTCCTAATTGGAAGTTGTCAGTTGGCGTGTGCAGAACGACAGGGGAAGAAGAGTCTCAACAGCCGGACGAACGAAGCACGAATCCCGCCTTTATCGACGTACAAAAATCTACTCTCGAGTCGCTAATTGAATTCAGATGCGTTGCGGAGCAGCTGGAAATTCCTGTCTCGGGGCAGCGCGCACTTCAGAGCAGTCAGTAAATGTTAAGTACACGAAACCGGTTGCGAGGGCCGCGGAGCAGCGCCGATCTGACGGGATAAACTTATAACGGCGCACTGCAGTACGTAAGCCTGCATGCGGCAATATGTTTACACCCAATTACGCTGCAGCCTTATGAATCAGCGGCGCAGAGTTTTTGGCGCGATACACGAAAAGTGTCGACAGGGCTCGGTGGCCGGGAGTCACCTTGGAAAGTCCCGGCCGCGAGTTCTTTCCGCGGCGGAAACTTCTCGGCGTGACGTAACCGGTGGCGATTCTGGCAGCCGCTGCCGCTGCCGCTCCTCATCCCAGTTTTCTTTCCTTCTCTTTTTTATTTGCCGCTCACGCGCTGAGGCCGATAAGTGTCGCTCAAAGGGCACCAGAAACAAGCTGATCTCAGTGTTTTCGTATCGTTCACACGCTATCAGTGGGAGTAGTAAATATCTACATTTTTTTTTTTACGGCTTCATCACGACTTGCGTGGCTGGGAAGGAGGCGAGGGAAAGAAAAGATATAAAACTTTCCGGGGAGCGGCGACTGGAGGAATGAGTGTTTCTCCCAGAGATTCATTACGCGTTCTTACACTTTGTTGCGAGACACCTCTCTGCTGCGATAAACAGGTCGAAGTGGAGCAGACGTAGCAACGTCGTGCGACGGACACGCTGACGTGTGTTCGTAATATCGCAAGGCAGTTTGATCGCCTTTTCATCTACAGGGGATGGACAAGAAGACCGCGGGAAATACATGGCTGATCGAAAATGCTGATGTTGGCAAGGCCTGTAGGTTGCGGTGTTCGACCACGAATGGCACTTGTGTAATGCCCCCAGTAATTTTCGTTCGTGGCCAAATCGCTGTTTTGTGTAGCTGTGAGTGCATTACGTCGGACCTGAGTGAAATCCAATGAGAGAGAATTGTCTGTGCTCGTATGGTGCGTGCTTTCGCAACCGAGGGAGCCGAAGTGTTTGGCGTATGGAAGATTTATACCGCATACATGGAAAGTGGAAGTAGCAACGCGGACGAAAGTCTGTGTTGAGTAATCGGGATGGACGGTCATTGAGCAGGAGTGTGACCAAAACTAAGACGACAGCAGCTGCAAAAGTCACTGCAGAACTAAATGTCTCACTCGCGAATATTGTCAGCTTCAATACACCACGGCGGCCGCGGTGGCCGAGCTGTTCTAGGCGCTTCAGTCCGGGACCGCGCGACTGCTACGGTCGCAGGTTCGAATCCTGCCTCGGGCATGGATGTGTGTGATGTCCTTAGGTTAGTTAGGTTTAAGTAGTTCTAAGTTCTAGGGGACTCATGACGTCAGATGTTAAGTCCCATAGTGCTCAGAGCCATTTGAACCATTTTTTCAATACACCACTATGGGAGCCCCATAAGCTGGGATCTGTAGAGCGAGCTGGAATTACAAAACCACTCATCAGTGCTGCGAATTTCCATTACAGGAAACCATAGTTCCGAAGCTACAAAACCTGGACTGTGGAGGAACGGGACAAAGTAATTTGATCGGAGGAGTCTTGTCTCACAGTGTTTCCAGCTTCTGGCCGACTTTACTGTCCAAGTGTGAAAAATGGTCGTGGTTCGGTAATGATTTGGGCAGCCATATCACGTTATTCCATGGCCTAATGGTTACTCTGCAAGGCCTCATTAGTGCCAATGATTATGTGATCATTTTAACTGATCACGTCCATGGCATGGTATAATGTTTCTTCCCCTGTCCTGGTGCTCTATTCAAAGATGACAGGCTCCCCCTTTCACAAAGCTCGCATCGTCCAGGACTGGTTTTGTGGACACCAGAATGAATTGACCATCGTTACCTCAACTTGGCACAATTCTGCAGAAAGAACAGCGTGAGACTCGTTGAAAACGATACAAGACCTGTACTTATCCATTCCTAGAAGACTGGAATTGTTTTGAATGCCACAGGGTTTACTACGTCGTATTAGGCATGGTACTGCATTAAGTTTCTCGTCTTTCCATGTTTTTGTCCACCCCTTGTATGTTGGTGCTTAGTAACCGTATGTCCACAACTAAAATTCGAATAGTTATTTTTTTTTTTCAAAAGTGCAATTTTTCTTTATATCTCTGCCCATGCATGTTTTCGCACCTATGTGTTCAGGAAAACCGCTGTTCACAGTTTCTCTAATTCTGTCTCATAGTTCAATCGTACACTACAAAGTGGATTCGGGATTAAACGCAGCAGTATTGATTCAAGGCTTTATGGTGTCACGTACAAAATATACTGAAACGACAAAGAAACTGGAATGGGCATACGTGTTCATATACAGAGATATAAAAATAGGCAAAATACGGCGTTGTGGTCGGCAACGCCTATATGAGACAAGTGTTTGCGGCAGTTGTTACATCGGTGACTGCTGCTGCAATGGCAGGTTATCAAGATTTAAGTGACTTTGAACGAGGTGCTGTACTCAGCGCACGAGCGATGGGAGACAGCATCTCCGAGGTAGCGATGAAGTTTGGACTTTCCCGTGCGACCATCTCACGAGTGTGCCACGAATATCAGGAATCCGGTGAAACATCAAGTCTTTGACACCTGTCCGGACGGAAAAAGATCCTGCAATATCGGAACCAATGACGGCTGAAGAGCATCGTTCAACGTGACGGAAGTGCAATCCTTCCGCAAATTGCTACAGATTTCAATGCTGGGCCATCAACAAGTGTCAGCGTGTGAACTATTCAACGAAACATCATCAATATGGGCTTTCGGAGACGAAAGCCCACTTTCATGAGTGCACGACACAAAACTTAAGGCCTCGCCTGGGCACTTCAACACTGACATTGCAGTGTTGATGACTGGAAACATGTTGCGAAGTCGGACGAGTCTCGCTTCAAATTGCATCGAGCGGATGGAAGTGTATGGTTATGGAGACCACCTCACGAATCCATGGACCCTGCATGACAGCAGAAGACTGTTCAAGCTGGTGGAGGCTCCGTAATCGTGTGGGGCGTTTGTAGTTGGATTGATATGGGACCCCGGATACGCGAACATACGCCTCTTACAGATGAGACGTAAGTAAGCAATCTGTCATTCACCTGCATCCATTCATGGCCACTGAGCATTCCGACGGACTTGGGCAATTCCAGCAGGACACTGCGACGCCCCACACGTCCAGAATTGCTACAGAGTGGCTCCAGGAACACTCCTCTAAGTTTCAACACGACCTCTGGCCACGAAACTCACCAAATATGAACATTATTGAGCATATGGCTCAAATGGCTCTGAGCACTATGGGACTTAACATCTGTGGTCATCAGTCCCCTAGAACTTAGAACTACTTAAACCTAACCTAACCTAAGGACGTCACACACATCCATGCCCGAGGCAGGATTCGAACCTGTGACCGTAGCAGTCGCGCTATTGAGCATATCTGGGATGCCTTGAAACGTGCTGTTCAGAAGAAATATCCACCCAGTCTTAGGGATTTTTGGACCGCCCTGTAGGAGTCATGGTGACAATGCAGTCCACCACTACTTCAGACATTAGTCGAGTCCATGCCACGTCGTGTCGGGGCACTTCTGCGTGCTCGCGGGGGCCCTACACGATATTAGGCAGGTGCACCTATTTCTTTGTCTCTTCAGTGTGTTTCGGTCAGTTGGACCAGAACTTGGTCTTCTATCTAGCCTATAAACTGGCTTTCTGGATAATCTAATTTTTTAAAGATATTTGTATTTACTGCCCAGTTTACACTCCATACACAGTGCTCATTCGCAGTGGCGTCTGTCGCTGACTTCTGGTGAGGCGTGTAACAAGCGCATAGCAGACCCAAAATATCACCCCGTGAAAACTGTCCCACTGCCGAGAACCAAACGGCTTACCTCTGCGTCTCGTGTTTTATCATCAGCATACTGTAGCGGAAAAGTCACAGATGCTGGTTGTCAGTCTGGCAGTTGGCTACTGGCGAGCACCACATAACCCGTAACTGTAATACAGGGTTATTCAGAAGGTACTTCTGAATAACCCTGTATTACAGTTTTCAGAAGCTGGCCGTGTTAAAAGTACGAGAGAGAGAGAAAACAGGCACATGTCGGTGGGCAGGACACTCTCCAAGCTTTTTTATATTCCAATTCGTGCATTATTTATTGCAAAGAAAGTACTCAAAAACACACGACAAAACTACAACTTTGGTTCAAACGTCCGCCATTTTATTATTTTTTCAAATTTCAAAAGCACTATGCTATTATTCCATGCGCAATATCCTATTTTTATTTCAGATAAGAGTTGCAGATTGCAGGACTTCCGTCACGGAGGGGCCTCATTTTGGACAGAGCAGCTTTAACTCGTCGGATGGGAAGCTTAATCACTACTTAATTTCGTTAAAAAAAACTGAAAATTTCGCCCAAGAATCAATAAATAATGTGCTAAAAAGTTGTTGCTTCATTAGTTTTCCAATAAGAAAAGTGAAGATCGCTTATTTTATAGGCTGACAGAGGGGAATAGACCCGCCAATCGCTGCTGCTGCCCGGGAAGGTGAAACGACAGCTGCCCGCTTCGCTGATCTGTTCACTGGGTTTCCTGCCTGCAGCCGCGAAATAATTCGGTGCGACACTAAGGTGGGTGATCAGTCTGTGTGATATGACAGGTGTGCCCCCTAGTAATGCACACAACAACGACGCCACGGCGCGTATTAAGAATCGAAACTTGGAAAGACGCTGTAACCACTCACACGCGTCATTCGCCTGAATGTCTCTGAATCATCTTCTGATACCCTGAAGGTAATTCTACTTGCTAATGGGTCCCGTATAATGTTGTAGGACTGTCCTGGAGCAGAACCGATTGTAGCGAGCGGTCGAGTGACGCGGTGCTGTATCTTGGCGCAGGAGCGATTAGAGACGGTGTGGCAGGCATTGGGTAAGCGCGCTACTTGTAGCCTCGGACCCTGGGGGACGCCGGTTCGTGAGGTCGCGGCGTGGAGCGCCTAGCGGCTGGCCGGACTCCAGGCGTGTCCCTGCCGACCCCGAGGCGGTCTCGACGCTGACAGAGAGAGAGAGAGAGAGAGAGAGAGAGAGAGAGAGAGAGGGTACCACCTATCCAGCTGTGTCTCACGTACTGGAAAGGCAGTGCTATAACTGCGTGATTCCATAGCTACAGAAACATTCTCGCTGTAGTCGACCAAGACTGTGACCATCGACGCCGGCCTTCTCTGTACAAACGCGTTTCAGTTTAACCCTCAGACCGAAGATGATGTAAACCGCGTGCAACGTCATTAGATTAAAACGAACGTCTCGATAAGGTGACTAGCGGTGGTACTCGTTTGCTGTAAACTCCATTACAATATTTTCAACAAATGTTTCATCATCACAACGGTGAAATCTTGTTCTGCGGTTGCTTGCATCGAAAGTGATGTCAAAGGTAGTGATATTCGTTCCACAAGTAAAGCTGGTTTAAAAAACACAAAAGAAATCACGAACACAATTTTCGAGAGTAAGTCAGAGAATTTACAGGCTAAAGAGTGGCGTCGTTACGAAGCAGCTGCGAATCTTCTTGCACTTGAGAGTATGTATCTATCTGTTTCCAAATATTACGAACTGAATGATAAGACTCGGGTTACTCGGCTACTGCCATGATGTGTAGATGTACGAAATTTGAACAAAATCGGTAATCATTATCAAGAACGTGCCGGGATACTCATGAGCGTTAGCACGCCACTTTCGGGATTCGGGGATGCACGCCGGCCACGGATCGAATCCGCCCCGTCTATTAGAAGGGACGGATTTTAGGCGGTTTCCCACATCCGGCTACGTGAATACAGGCCTGGTATCCACGACCTGCATCAGTTACTCGGTTCGCCAACTTTTACACGCTTTCAGATAGATAACACTAGACGCAAGTAGATGAAACACAGAATTTCCATCCTAGGGCGGAGAGGGCTGGGGGAAGAAGTGCGTGGCGACGGAAAGGACATCCAGCCACCACTCTGTACCAGTAACATGGCCACGTCTATGATTCGTTATCAAATCAAATAAGATAATAGACTGCAGTAAACATTATTACAATATTCACTGAAGAGCAAAAGAAACTGGTACACCTGCTCCATATCGTGTAGGGCCCAACGATTACGCAGAAGTACTGCACCATGAAGTGGCATGCTCTCGACTAATGTCAGTAGTAATTGGGGGGGGGGGGGGGGGAGAGCTGACACCAGTAATCCTGCAGGGCTGTCCGCAAATCCGTAAGAGTACGAGGGGGTGGAGACATCTTCTGAACAGCACGTTCCAAGGCATCCCAGATGTGCTCAATAATGTTCATGTTTGGGGAGTTTGGTGGCCAGCAGAAGTCTTTAATCTCAGAAGAGTGTTCCTGGAGCCACTTTGTAGCAATTCTGGACGTACGGAGTGTCGCATTATCCTGTTGAGATTGCCCAAGTCCGTCGGTAAGCACAGTGGAAACGAACGGATACAGGTGAACTGATAAGATGCTTACGTACGTGTCACCTGTATGAGTCGTATCTAGACGTATCAGGGTCCCATATCACTCCAACTGCAAAGGCCCCACACCATTACAGAGCCTCAAACAGCTTGAACAGTTCCCTGCTGACATGCAGCGTCCATGGATTCATGAGGTTGTCTCCTTACCTGTACACATCTATCCGCTCGATACAATTTGGAACGAGACTCGTCCATCTACGCTAAATGTTTCCACTCGGTGTCGACGTGCCCAGGCGAGGCCTAAAGCTTTGTGTCGTGCAATCATGAAAGGCTCCAATAGCCCATATCGATGATGCTTCGTTGAATAGTATGCACGATGACATTTGTTGATGGCCCAGCATTGAACCATGCATGCACTTCCGTGACGTTGAACGATTCTTTTCAGTCGTCGCTGGTCTCATTCTTGCAGGATTTTTTTCCGGCTGGAGCGATGTCGGAGATTTGGTGTTTTACCGTATTCCCGATATTCACGGTACACTCGTGAAATGGTCATTCGGGAAAATCCCCACTTCATCGCTACCTTTGAGATGCTGTGTCGCATCGCTAGTACGCCGACTATAACACCACGTTCAAACTCACATAAATCTTGATGACCTGGCATTATATCAAAAGCAACCTATCTAACAATTGCGCCAGACACTTGTCTTATATACGATTTGGCGACCGCAACGACATGTTCTGCCTGTTGACATATCTCTGTATTTGAATACGCATGTCTATACCAGTTTCTTTGGCGCTTGAGTTCAAATGGCTCTGAGCACTATGGGACTCAACATCTTAGGTCATAAGTCCCCTAGAACTTAGAACTACTTAAACCTAACTAACCTAAGGACATCACACACACCCATGCCCGAGGGAGGATTAGAACCTGCGACCGTAGCAGTCCCGCGGTTCCGGACTGCAGCGCCAGAACCGCACGGCGCTTGAGTGTAAGATTGTTATTGAGAATTATATCATACGAAATAATGACTCCATATACTGAAAACAGCATTCATACATAAATAGTTTACGGTAAATAGAGCTATTGGGTCAAGACGTGCTAAGAGTGCTATGTAATTCTTCGTTGTCCAAATGAGGACGAAGTGCAGACGACGCTATTCCCGCTGTGAAGTCTTAGCGCAACAGACAAACCAGCATAATCGCGCCGCACGTTTCTGCAGAAATATTCTCGTTATCGGAGTGAAATACTGGCAGACAACGAACTGCAGACGCGCGGTATTTACCTGCCAGGAGTTAGCAAGGCTGAGAGCCGCTCGCCTCGTATTCATATTTTTTTTAAAGGAGCACTTCGTTAAGGCGATTGAGAAAGCCGCTACAGAAAGCTGGATTTGCC
Organism: Schistocerca nitens; assembly: GCF_023898315.1. Classification (NCBI taxonomy): domain Eukaryota; kingdom Metazoa; phylum Arthropoda; class Insecta; order Orthoptera; family Acrididae; genus Schistocerca; species Schistocerca nitens. The sequence goes on from NC_064621.1 coordinate 70,066,068, forward strand.
GGTCGCGAGCTGCGGCGCGGCTGCTATGACGGCGCGAAGGCCGGCCGTGGGCAGAGCCGCGTGTACTGCAACGTACGCGTCGTACCTGGGCGGGCTCGGCCACCTGGGCAGCTGAAGCGCCGGCTCCTACCTGCCCATCGAAAGTGAAAGCCGCCGCCCGCGCCATCGCACCGCCGAACTGCACCGCACTGGGGCAAGGACTGCTGGAGCGAACCGAATGACGGGCGCCGCTCCCCGCATTGGACGGCGTTGCCCAACGCGGGCCGGTCGGGGTACTGGAGACGTGCTCGCACCGACGCGTTCTCGTCTTTACGCGTAGTCCGCGCTGGGCTACTCACACAGCTTGCAGAAGGTGGAGATCAGTGCCCGGACATCAATTTGGCTCGTGCATAACTTCCTGGTCCTGTAGGCGCTGGTTAGAATCACGTTGGACGCAACTCTTTCTTTTATTTTTGCTCAAATCGATACGTCAGTAGATGGTGAATCGTAATTTTTAGAGCTCCATACACCTGTCGGTATAAAAGAAACCCTTATAGGATAACTTCATCTACATCTACACCTACGTGATTACTCTGCTATTCATAATACAGTGCCTGGCAGAGGGTTCAATGAACCAACCTGAAGCTGTCTCTCTACTCCCGAACGGCGCGCGGGAGAAACGAGCACTTAAATTTTTTTGTGCGAGCCCTGATTTCTCTTATTTTATCGTGAAGATCATTTCTCCAAATGTAGGTGGGTGCCAATAGCATGTTTTCGCAATCGGAGGAGAAAACTGGTGATTGAAATTTCATGAGAAGGTCCCGTCGCAAAGAAAAACGCCTTTGTTTTCAAAATGGTTTAAATGGCTCTGAGCACTGTGCGACTTAACTTCTGAGGTCATTAGTCGCCTAGAACTTAGAACTAATTAAACCTAACTAACCTAAGGACATCACACACATCCATGCCCGAGGCAGGATTCGAACCTGCGACCGTAGCGGCAGCTCGGCTCCAGACTGTAGCGCCTAGAACCGCACGGCCACTCCAGCCGGCCGCCTTTGTTTTAATGATTGCCACTCCAATTCATGTATCCTGTCTGTGGCACTATCTCTTGTGGTACTATCTTTGTTATCGTCTATCTGTCCGCTCCTTAAATCCCACATTTCTCAGGGACGAGCAGAAGTATCGAGTCGAAATTTATGTAAAGTACTAAGGTCTGCGAGCCGGAGTGGCCGAGCGGTTCTAGGCGCTACAGTCTGGAACCGCGCGACCGCTACGGTCGCAGATTCGAATCCTGCCTCGGGCATGGATGTGTGTGATGTCCTTAGGTTAGTTAGGTTTAAGTAGTAGTAGACCATAGATGTTAAGTCCCATAGTGCTCAGAGCCATTTGAACCATTTTTGAACCCTCAGTGCGCAAGTCCTGCTCTGCCATGTCCCGTTTTGTTAATGAAATAACTTCTTTTTATTTTGCATTACTGTTTGCGTGAAAGTGCGAGTCTTCGTAATACACTAAAATTTGATGCAGTATAGCATAACATCATATAGAAAACTTTACACTTTCTTATTACGAATAAATACAAACACAAAACAGTAATATACATATGGTATCCCACCTAAGTCTGCCACCTCACATATTTCCGAACAACGAAACAAAATGTAAAATATACAATGAGCCAAGGATGCATGTAAATGAGGGGCTGACATAATGGGCAGGGATGCACAATCCAAAAATGTAAACAAACATGATTTCCAGCACAAAGTTACGTGTTTTTTATTATTATTAATGGCACCTCATGTATCTCCGAAACGAAACAAAACGTAAGGAAGCGCGATTGGCTATGTATGCACCTATATCAGGGCTCACACAGTGAATAGGAATGCACAGTGTATAAATGTAAACATCACATTCAACCCAAAGTTACATTTCTATGTTTTTTCTACGGAAAGGAAAATTAGAGCCATAATTAGTGGTAGCAGACTAGTTTTCACTGTTCTAGACGACATACCTTCTGAAATACAAGCACTTTAATGGCAACGGCGCCACAGTTTCTGCCGTAATGCGCAGGGCAAGGTTTGCCTACAGCAGGCTCGAGAGCAGTGCACGCAACCCGCAGTACGGGATTACGGCAGAAACTGTGGCGCCATTGCCATCATTAAAAGCCTACGTATTGCAGAAGATATGAGGTTTAGGGCAGTGAACGCAAGTCTGCCAAGACTAATTATGCCTCTAGCTTTAGTTTTCGTAGAAAAAACATACCGCTCCTATTTAAAAAATGTAACTTTATGTTGAAAGTGATGTTGGTTTACATTTATAGATTGCGCATTCCTGCTCACTGTGTGAGCCCCTGATAATAGGTGCCTACCTGCCCAATCGCATTTCTTCACATTTTGTTTCGTTTCGGAAATACATGAGGCGGCAGAGTTTTGTGAGACACCATATACAGGGCAAACAGTAATAAAACCGACCAACTGCAGGGACGGATTTCAGACTGGAAATGGAGGAAAAAAGGTTCTACGAACACAAGTCCGGAAATGAACAGTATCCGTTAAACGACAACATATCCTTCCGGAACAGAGTATGGAGCTGCAGCGCATCCCATGTCGTATATATAGCTCTTAGCAATAAGACACTTCCTATTTTTGTACCACATTTCAGTTCATTATGAATATCAGCATTTTCGTGCAATTAGTACGAGTAATTACGAGGTGTCTCAGAAAGTAAGGTCCGATTAGGCACGTAAGGGAAACCACTGTGAAAATCTGATGTAACTTTGCACAGATGTGTTGGACAGTGTCTTTAGTGTGCCTGTCGATCGCTTCACGTCGCTCTTTTCAGTTAAGAGCGCAAAGTGATCACGTGGAAATGCCTGGTGAGAGATTTCGCCCGAAGCTATGCAGCCCACATAACATAAATGTCATACGTTTGTTTCTTCAAGATAATTCTCAGACGCATTCTGCCGGGGCAATGAAGACGCTCCTGCAGCGTTTTCGATGGGAAGTGTTTGATCACCCACAATATAGCCCTAAATTGGCTCCCTCCGTTGCTCATCTCTGCTCGCATTAACCGCTGACTACAAAGACAACATTTTGGCACAGACAACGGAAGACAGAGCAGCATAGAGAATTGGCGGAAAGCACAGGCGGCTGCTTTCTGTGACGGGGGTACTGGAAAGTTAGTAGAATGGCACGACAAATGTCTAAGTCGGAGCGGTATCTGGAAGGTGTGGCGAACTGTTGTGAATACAAAAAATGTTATATTCACTAGTTTGCACTCCGCGACCGATCGGACCTTACTTTTCGAACAGCTCTTGTAAAACAAAGAAGACATTACTTCCTGGCGGATTAAAACTGTGTGCCGGACCGAGACTCGAACTCGGTACCTTTGCCTTTCGCGGGCAAGTGCTCTACCAACTGAGCTACCCAAGCACGACTCACGCCCCGTCCTCACAGCTTCAGGTCCACCAGTACCTCGTCTCCTACCTTCCAAACTTCGCAGAAGCTCTTCTGCATACCTTTCTTCCAGGAGTGCTAGTTCTGGAAGGTATGCAGAAGCGCTTCTGCGAAGTTTGGAAGGTAGGAGACGAGGTACTGGCGGACCTGAAGCTGTGAGAACGGGACGTGAGTCGTGCTTGGATAGCTCAGTTGGTAGAGCACTTGCCCGCGAAAAGTGAAGGTACCGAGTTCGAGTCTCGGTCCGGCACACAGTTTTAATCCGCCAGGAAGTTTCATACCAGCGCACACTCCGCTGCAGAGTGAAAATTTCATTCTGGAAAGAAGGTGTTATTTCGTTAAAAATTTATAACTAACATTTCAATTTGAATATAAATGTAGAGCTCAAATAAAAGTGTAAAAGCAGTTGCTTCTAATAAGATCACAAGACGTAGCTGCTTGCGGCTCTGCTCTCTTCGAAAGCTCGAATTTTTTTTATGGTTAACAGTGCTGAGAAATCTTCAAAGGGGGCAGATAGTTTTTTTTACTAGCATCGCACCCCTCTCCAGTTTCTGTAAGAGTGAAGAAAAGTGAAGAGTGTCGGTTGGTAAGGTCCCCAGTGAACTGCCGTTAGTTAAGTGATGGGCTCCAGAGCTGCTGCGCGGACGTTGGGACAGGGCAGGTGGCGAGTCGGTGTGGGAACGCTCAGCGCGACTCTGCACGGCGCAGTCCCTGGCGGGCCCAGAGGCGCAATCACACTTGCGGTCGCGGGCGGGCCTCGCCGCGTCCTTGCCGGCACCGCGGCACGCCGGCAGAGAGAAAGGAGTCGAGCTGGGGGAGGGGGAGGCGGAAAGGTAGTGCGCGCAGTGCCGCGCCGCGCCGCCGGTGCTGTCATTGGCCGCAGCTCGGTTCTCACGCCGCCGCATCCGGGTAGCGCCCAGGTCCTTCGTCACTTCCTTAGCTGGCCGACCTAGCCTCTGGCCGACACGCTCGGAACGGAGTCGTGATCGTCGGGCTGTGGAAACAGTTCCGGACACAGCCCCACTTGCCTATTTCGACTCGCGCAGCCTCGAAATAGCTCGGTCTGTAGCACTGCGCGAAGCCGCGATGAACTCCCACTGACATGTCTGTTACTCGGACAAATGAATATCACTATTCCGCTCCACGTGTATGAGTTTCCTATCACTTATGCCACTTGCAAATCCTCAGCAAAGTGATTAACATTTTAGAAAACTATCCATTGCTCGATAACACGACTGCAAGATGCACCCTTCTTACCTGCACTCATGACCACTTTTCGTCAGTCTAAGGATTACTTTATAAGTCGTTTTGGGTGGTCATCACAATGAGTACTGTTCTGCACTGTAGATTTCGGGCTAAATGTGGGAGTGTTTGGCTGGTCCCGGCTGAGGTTCGAGTCCTCCGTCGGGCATGGGTGTGTGTGTTTGTCCTTACGATAATTTAGGTTGAGTAGTGTGTAAGCTTAGGGACTGATGACCTTAGCAGTTAAGTCCCATAAGATTTCACACACTTTTTATTTATTTACTTATTTATTTATTTATTGTGGGAGTGTTTCAGGCAAGGGAAACAAAAGCGCGGAGGTACAGGGCGGGGCAAATAAAAGTGGCGCGGATGACTGGATACGATTGAAAGTGGATGTATGCACATAACCACACGGTGTGATGAGCACATCACGTATACGCCCGCTACGTGAGCCACAAAGGTTCAGAGCGTAGTGCGGACTGTGTCAGTGTGAGTGGAGGAGTGCAAAGCGACGGTGGTACTCACGCTGGAGCTCACAGTCTTCAAGAACTGCAGCAGAACATTTCGGATGAGATTGCAGCAATTCCAACAGTCCGGCTTCGATCCGCCCTCAAGCAATTTGCTGACCAGGGCCCAAAAGTGCCAAGGAGGTCACTTTCATCTGCTATAGTCAGTACTGTGTTTCCTTTTCTCTGCCGCTGTTCTCTGAGCCACTTTTATTTGCCCCAAGCCTGTATTTCCATATATCTCTCTCTCTTATTCTCAAATGTTTTGCTTCTTCCGGAATATGAGTGTTCTTAATTACTGACATGGCTAAGCATCATCCCTGCACACAGGCTCCAACTGGAGAAGAATAAGGAAGGAAATCGGGCGTGCACTTCCAAAGGAATTCACCTTACGCGAAAGCCAATTACCGAAAACCAAGTCCAGTGTCTTATGAATTAGCTAAATCACCACGATGAGAAAATTCTAGAAAGTAGAGCCAATACAGAGGCTTACCCACAATCATTCTTCGCACGCGGCATTCGCGAGTGGAACAGGAAACGGGGGATCAGATTGTGGTAGCATACGTGCCCTCTGTTACACACTGTCACGTGACTTGTGGAGTATTGATGTAGATACAGAAGTAGGTCTACTCCCAAGATTGACATCAGTTACATGTATAAACGACTTAATTACCGTTCGAAGACGATCTACAACTGCATCTCGTTATCTACAAGCTATTGCAATGTTTTCCGACGGAAAAAAATGGTTCAAATGGCTCTGAGCACTATGGGACTTAACATCTGAGGTCATCAGTCCCCTGGAACATAGAACTACTTAAACCTAACTAACCTAAGGACAGCACACACATCCAGGCCCGAGGTGCGGATTCGAACCTGCGATCGTAGCGGTCGCGGGGTTCCAGACTGAAGCGCCTAGAACCGCTCGGCCACACCGGCCGGCTTTCCGACGGAAACATTGTAGGAAATAAGAGGAGTGTTTACCGCCCCTTTTACCTTCTACCCACTCCACATTAAACAATGAAGGGAGAGAGAGAGAGAGGGGGAGAGAGAGAGAGAGAGAGAATTAACTGAGTAGGTGAAGGATGGAGCAAAGAATCGACAGAGTCGGTATAGGAAATCATCTCTAGTTTCAAGATCACGAAAGACTCAAGCTACCGAGCGGTCGAGTGAAGTAGAAGCAGATCTCTTTCTGACACGCCCTCAGTCCTAGAAAGTGTGTCCTATCGATCTTTAGATCGTTCACAATTTATCCGACGTGTCTTTTAAACGGCCATCTTTTTTAGGTGTACCTAGATTTCGATCTTAGGCTGAAAGCGAAATTTTGTTGCGTGACGATATACAACAGTTGCTGCGACGAGTTTTTAGTAACCAGACAGGAAGATGGTCTATATTGGCTGAAACCGGTCATGGATAACAAGTAATACTGCGATCTAGATTGTGTTACTCAGGCAGTACGAATATACAATCACTGTGGTATCTCCTCGACAGCATAATGCCATATTCAGTAAATTCTGTAGGTATGAGAGATTTTGAGATCCCTCGTACGCCATCGTCACAGTACGTGGGGTGGATAAGCCGTGTGGTGGCGACCTTGCTGAAGGATCCGTGGAGGCATTCATTTCAAATTGTTTGAGGAAACGATCGTAAACCTGCGTCAATCTACGTCAGCTCACCTAGTGGTTCCAGCTCGACCACCTTCAGTTTTCTGCAAGTTTATACAAAATGTACCTAAGGAGCCTATATCAACTTACACCACGTTTCACATCTATCTGTAACTAGGTGTACGTATTACGAGGTGCATTCAAGTTCTAAGGCCTCCGATTTTTTTTCTAATTAACTACTCACCCGAAATCGATGAAACTGGCGTTACTTCTCGACGTAATCGCCCTGCAGACGTACACATTTTTCACAACGCTGACACCATGATTCCATGGCAGCGGCGAAGGCTTCTTTAGGAGTCTGTTTTGATCACTGGAAAATCGCTGAGGCAATAGCAGCACGGCTGGTGAATGTGCGGCCACGGAGAGTGTCTTTCATTGTTGGAAAAAGCCAAAAGTCACTAGGAGCCAGGTCAGGTGAGTAGGGAGCATGATGAATCACTTCAAAGTTGTTATCCCGAAGAAACTGTTGCGTAACGTTAGCTCGATGTGCAGGTGCGTTGTCTCGGTGAAACAGCACACGCGGAGCCCTTCCCGGACGTTTTTGTTGCAGTGCAGGAAGGAATTTGTTCTTCAAAACATTTTCGTAGGATGCACCTGTTACCGTAGTGCCCTTTGGAACACAATGTGTAAGGATTACGCCCTCGCTGTCCCAGAACATGGACACCATCATTTTTTCAGCACTGACGGTTACCCGAAATTTTTTTGGTGGCGGTGAATCTGTGTGCTTCCATTGAGCTGACTGGCGCTTTGTTTCTGGATGGAAAAATGGCATCCACGTCTCATCCATTGTCACAACCGACGAAAAGAAAGTCCCATTCGTGCTGTCGTTGCGCGTCAACATTGCTTGGCAACATGCCACACGGGCAGCCGTGTGGTCGTCCGTCAGCATTCGTGGCACCCACCTGGATGACACTTTTCGCATTTTCAGGTCGTCGTGCAGGATTGTGTGCACAGAACCCACAGAAATGCCAACTCTGGAGGCGATCTGTTCAACAGTCATTCGGCGATCCCCCAAAACAATTCTCTCCACTTTCTCAATCATGTCGTCAGACCGGCTTGTGCGAGCCCGAGGTTGTTTCGGTTTGTTGTCACACGATGTTCTGCCTTCATTAAACTGTCGCACCCACGAACGCACTTTTGACACATCCATAACTCCATCACCACATGTCTCCTTCAACTGTCGATGAATTTCAGTTGGTTTCACACCACGCAAATTCAGAAAACGAATGATTGCGCGCTGTTCAAGTAAGGAAAACGTCGCCATTTTAAGTATTTACAGCAGTTCTCACTTTCGCCGCTGGCGGTAAAATTCCATCTGCCTGCCGTACGGTGCTGTCATCTCTGGGACGTATTGACAATGAATGCGGCCTCATTTTAAAACAATGCGCATGTTTCTATCTCTTTCCAGTCCGGAGAAAAAAAAATTGGAAGCCTTGGAACTTAAATGCATCTCGTACAGTCGTTTTCGCATGGGCCACTTTTTTTCGTAACCTGACACGTTCAGGAATCCATTGTTCCTGGCCTAGTACAGCTACGATCCAGCGACTTGCCATTCTGACCCAAGTTACTCAGCTAAATATTGATGGTTGCCGCAACCATGAACTCTCTCTTGTTTTGTGGTTCCCCTTCTCCTAATTTTCACTACCTGTTCATTTTATGCTTTGTATCTACATTTTTTTCGCCATCCTTCTGTATCACAGAGTTTGAAGTAAATTCATTTTGCTAAGCATTTTCCACTTCTCTAGCTGTTTCTTGCCCACGTTTTACTTCCATCCAATAATACTAAGCTCTCATGCATTTCCCTCGATGCTATGGCAATATTTTCCTTGAAAATAAAAAAAAAATTCTTTTCCCGATGACATAGTGCCGATGCCTTAGTCCCGCCCTCCTCGTATATTCCTACTTGTTACATAGCTGTTTGCTTTCACTTCTACTTGGCCTTCCAAATTTACACGTTTAGCAAGTCGCGTTTCTCGTTTTCCTTCTCTTCGCAGCTTTGGTATTTTTTATTGCACTTATGCAGAAAATTTTTTTTTGGAAGTAGTCTGTCTACTTCATAGGGATGTTCTTCTTACCTTTCCTTTCATGTGTTAACCTTAGCGATTGGAACACGTTCTTCTACACCTCTGCACCTGTTCCGAAATTTACTTTAAATGGCCGTAAGCTTGAACCTGGGCTGCAGCCTCACTTGAATTTGTACTTTTAATGTGCTGACCTCTAGTATTTTCCCGTGTCGATTTAAATTACGAAAGAATTACAAACGCTGTTTTAGCTTCATTTGGAGCGCAAAAACGGAATTAAATGTTTCGGAACTACTAGATGCTCCGCGGGTCGGCGATCACACGCCCGCCCCCCGAAATGCGCTCCGGCCAGCTCCAGAGGCGGCCGCGACGCGGGGGCGTAATGTAAGCCCGACTTGGGGCGAGCGGCGGCGCCGGGCTGTCAGGAGGCGCGGCGCACAACTGACGTCTGGCCCGGCGGCCTATTAGTCGCGCAGACAATGGCCTGCCCAGCTGAATAACCTGCCGCAGAACAATGCGCTAAGGTGGCCGCCGGATATCGACCGGCCAGCTGGCCACTGGCTCACTGTGACTGCGCCGTCTTCCCCCAGACAGCGGGAAAGTGCCCACGTCACCACCACTGACCTGCGTTGCGTTGTTGGATCTGAAAAAGACGCCCGCGCACCGGGAACAGCGGTGGTTTGGACGCCAACAGAACACCGAAACTGAAACTACGCTGTGCATAACTTTTCCGAAATATCGTAACTGTCTCCCATTGCGGCGACGGCCGGAGTGGCCGAGCGGTTCTAGGCGATTCAGTCTGGAACCACGCGATCGCTACGGTCGTAGGTTCGAATCCTGCCTCGGGCATGGATGTGTGTGATGTCCTTAGGTTAGTTAGCTTTAAGTAGTTCTATGTTCTAGGGGGCTGATGACCTCAGAAGTTAAGTCCCATAGTGCTCAGAGCCATTTGAACCATTTGAACCCATTGCGGCGCACAGTTTGAAATTTGGCTCAAAAATACGTGCAACGTTTCTCTGTAATCGAGCAAACGCGTCACGCCTCCGACATAATCCTGAGGCTCAACGACACTTCAAACACCAAGGTGTCGAAATATTAGAAAAAAAGATCGGACCTCAGGACCTCATGTGACATGTAAGGTGGACGTGTCATACGATGGGAGGGTCGTCATATCCTCTCTTACATTTCACTCCCTATGCGATGGAGGTCAGAACCGCGACGTACATCGTTGAAATCACCGGTTTTCTTATGAGTGGCCAAGAAAAACATTTCTGACACGCCGCCGCTCAGTGTCAACGCGATAAGACCTCATACGGTGGTATAAGGGCGGCTATGAAACGATCCATTTCCTTGGGGCGTTGATTCCCACACATTTCGCGGTCGAAAACGACAGTTTGCAGAGCCGATGACAAGCAGGACTACGTTCTTGACAACGTTTGGCACTGCTGACGCCCCCGGATTTTTCAACCCTTCTCTAAGGGCATTATGGGGCTACATCCCCATTGAGCCGCGCGGGGTAGCTGCTTTGTCACGGTTCACAGGGCTGCCCCCCCCCCCCCCCCCCCGTCGTAGGTTCGAGTCCTCCCTCGGGCATTAGTGTGTACGGCAAGGTACCAATGAAACAAATGTTAAAATGTGTGTGAAATCCTATGCGACTTAACTGCTACGGTCAGCAGTCCCTAAGCTTACACACTACTTAACCTAAACTATACTAATAACAAACACACACACCCATGCCCGAGGGAGGACTCGAACCTCCGCCGGGACCAGCCGCACAGTCCATGACTGCAGCGCCCTAGACCGCTCGGCTAATCCCGCGCGGCAGGGACCAATGACCTGAGCAGTTTGGTCCCAAAGGAACTTACACAAATTTCCAATTTCCATCCCCATTGAACGTAATCACATCTCTTTGGAGTGCTGTGCGACCCCAATGTTTGCTCTCGTGCACAGGTTGGAATCACTTAGGACCATTCAAAACGATTTTCCGAAATTGGAAACTCACCCGAAGTAGCAAAGAGTGTTTATGTGGCGTGATCATGCGTGTGTTCGACATTGACAAATTTGTGAATCAAACAGTAGGCTTCCCAGTTTGGCAACACCCTCTCACCTTTACCGACAATTTTAAAAATGTACCTGTAGGGAGACAACCCATTGAGTAGTCATAGGCGCCTGCAGGCAGGCATCTGGAATTGGTGAGGTGTCAAGGGGTTGCCTGCCTGCAGGGGCTTAGGACTGTCACAGGGTTTTGCAGAACGGATCCTTCAATTGCGTTCTGCAGCTACACTCCTGGAAATTGAAATAAGAACACCGTGAATTCATTGTCCCAGGAAGGGGAAACTTTATTGACACATTCCTGGGGTCAGATACATCACATGATCACACTGACAGAACCACAGGCACATAGACACAGGCAACAGAGCATGCACAATGTCGGCACTAGTACAGTGTATATCCACCTTTCGCAGCAATGCAGGCTGCTATTCTCCCATGGAGACGATCGTAGAGATGCTGGATGTAGTCCTGTGGAACGGCTTGCCATGCCATTTCCACCTGGCGCCTCAGTTGGACCAGCGTTCGTGCTGGACGTGCAGACCGCGTGAGACGACGCTTCATCCAGTCCCAAACATGCTCAATGGGGGACAGATCCGGAGATCTTGCTGGCCAGGGTAGTTGACTTACACCTTCTAGAGCACGTTGGGTGGCACGGGATACATGCGGACGTGCATTGTCCTGTTGGAACAGCAAGTTCCCTTGCCGGTCTAGGAATGGTAGAACGATGGGTTCGATGACGGTTTGGATGTACCGTGCACTATTCAGTGTCCCCTCGACGATCACCAGTGTTGTACGGCCAGTGTAGGAGATCGCTCCCCACACCATGATGCCGGGTGTTGGCCCTGTGTGCCTCGGTCGTATGCAGTCCTGATTGTGGCGCTCACCTGCACGGCGCCAAACACGCATACGACCATCATTGGCACCAAGGCAGAAGCGACTCTCATCGCTGAAGACGACACGTCTCCATTCGTCCCTCCATTCACGCCTGTCGCGACACCACTGGCGGCGGGCTGCACGATGTTGGGGCGTGAGCGGAAGACGGCCTAACGGTGTGCAGGACCGTAGCCCAGCTTCATGGAGACGGTTGCGAATGGTCCTCGCCGATACCCCAGGAGCAACAGTGTCCCTAATTTGCTGGGAAGTGGAGGTGCGGTCCCCTACGGCACTGCGTAGGATCCTACGGTCTTGGCGTGCATCCGTGCGTCGCTGCGGTCCGGTCCCAGGTCGACGGGCACGTGCACCTTCCGCCGACCACTGGCGACAACATCGATGTACTGTGGAGACCTCACGCCCCACGTGTCGAGCAATTCGGCGGTACGTCCACCCGGCCTCCCGCATGCCCACTATACGCCCTCGCTCAAAGTCCGTCAACTGCACATACGGTTCACGTCCACGCTGTCGCGGCATGCTACCAGTGTTAAAGACTGCGATGGAGCTCCGTATGCCACGGCAAACTGGCTGACACTAACGGCGGCGGTGCACAAATGCTGCGCAGCTAGCGCCATTCGACGGCCAACACCGCGGTTCCTGGTGTGTCCGCTGTGCCGTGCGTGTGATCATTGCTTGTACAGCCCTCTCGCAGTGTCCGGAGCAAGTATGGTGGGTCTGACACACCGGTGTCAATGTGTTCTTTTTTCCATTTCCAGGAGTGTATAAAACTAGAAGGAAGGTTTGCTGTATGTAGGCAAGCTAAGGACACATGTGACGAAACATGCAATGTGCAGCCCTAGCTTTTAGTACCTCTTCTGAAACTGCAGCTACTTCTGTTTTATGAAACTTGCATCTTTATTCTGATGGTCAAGATGGAGCAGTCATTTATTACCCATGTCTTAGTCTTCAATAATTGTCACACAGGCACTTATCGTTTGCCAATGTTGATGTGGCATGCAATGATGTACTTGTATAGTTGGCAGAGATTATAGCAAAATAAGATGCTAAAACCCAGAGCCATCACATAGCCTATTCTACTTATACAGAACCAAGTGAAGCTGCGAGCGTAATTCCCCCACCTGGCGGATGGATAACGAGTTATAGTGTCACATCCCTCAAGCGAAAAGGGCGAAGACGTTGTACTTCCATGCCCAGTGGTACGGGTATTCAGATCGCCGTTCATCATTCCTCATACGCCTTTTTCGTTCTTTCTCTACATTTCTGCACTCTCGCCCAATCGAAAAACTCACCGTGTCAACGGATCTCGCAGGTAACATGCGCTTCTAGCTTCATGATAAACAGTAAGAGAAGTGACGAAGTGGTTAACTCATTGGACTCTTATTCGGGAAAGCCCTGTTCAAAAATGGTTCAAATGGCTCTGAGCACTATGGGACTTAACTGCTGCCGTCATCAGTCCCCTAGAATTTAGAACTACTTAAGCCTAACTAACCTAAAGACATCACACACATCCAAGGATTCGAACCTGCGACAGTAGCGGTCGCGCGGTTCCAGACTGTAGCGCCTAGAACCGCTCGGGCACTACGGCCGGCGCGGTTCAAATCCTTAACCGGCCATCAGAATTACGTCCTCCTCAGTATCTGCAAACTAATTACTACGAATGATAGGATGGTTCATTTGACTGGGGACACGACCACTTTCGTTCCCCGTCCGTGTCCTATCAGAACTTGAGCTGTGTACGTAACAGTTTCGCCGGCGACTGGACGTTAAACGCAGATCTGCCTTCCCTTTCCCGCGTGATACACCGCGGACAGGACCGGGGCTTAACCCAAGATTCTGAAGTATAGTCACCATCTTTCCTCCTCGTGTTGTTTAGCTGCATCAGAAATTTATTTTTTATGCGAAAAGAAATTTCTTTAGAAACTGCACGCAGTGAAATTTCCGCCAACAAGGAAAGATCCACTAACGCCCCTGTCCGAACTCTGCAACGTATTCGGCAGCCAGAAGGCCCGAGGAGTCTTACGTGGTGTTTTACTTCTTAACAGTTACTAACGAAGAGTTTTGAACAAGAACTGTAGTGCTGAAATTTTTACGGACAGAGCTGATCACAATTTACATACTCGTATTTTACAGGTCGAAGTCTCTTCCTCTTTTTCCCTCTTCTGAGCCCGATTCAGAGCCATTATGCTATTCCAAGCAACCAAAGCACAGTCTCTCCCAATGTAGTTCTCTTTATAACAGATGAAAACGTTCATAGTGGTCACACGCTTTACCGCGGATGGTCTTCGACATATACCCACCGAACTTATAGACACACAGTAACACAAGACGTCCGAACTGAGTACTACGAAAATTAGTGTCGTACTATGGGAGGATGTTCAAACGGACGACCACTGGGGTGGACGCGGACTCTCAGGGTGCAGTAAGGCCGTGCCTTAGTGAGCAGGTAGTTTCCGGGAATACTGGACGCAAATTTCACAGATTTTCGTGTAGCCACCAACGTCACTGGGTGCAGTTTTCATATATGTGAGTTTAACGTTCCGTTGACAACAAGGTCATCAGAGACGGAGCTAAGTATGGAGGAGGAAGTCGGTCGAGCTCTCTCAAACGAACCATTCCGGAATTACCATAACTTATTTAGGGAAATCACGGAAAAACTACATCTGGATCTCCGGACGGGGTCTGAACTGCCATTCTGCCGAATGCGGCCCATTGTGTGTCACCGCTGCGCCACCTCGATCGGTCATCTTTCGCCCGAGACGCACTTGAGGTTAGGGCGCACGTACATGGCAAAAGCGACAGAGGAGACATGCGAAGAGCACTCACATATATCGCTGCATCCAACCTTCCATATGCGTCCAGCGCTGTGTAGCGGTCGTATTATGCGCTCCGTGTGGCAAGTCGGATGTTTACAAAACCGGTGCCCATTGTAACAGCGAAGCCGCTTCGCTGCTGCAGCGATAACAAAGGTAATCCGACCAATGAGTGAGTGAGTGCTGAGCCCTGTGACAAAGCAGGACATCACAACGCGCCGCACTCTAATCTCTGTCTCGTCGCCGCTGGCTGGATCGCAGGGAGGGCAGCCCGCCCAGTGGATCCCCGCCACCAGGCCACAACCTCATTACGCAAATCCTGATTCCACGCCTCTCTCCCGCCAGTATGACTGCTGCTCCGCGGTGGCCCGGACAACATCGACGTCGAATAGTGAGGTCCCATCGCACAGAACCACAGGAATATACGAGGGTTATTCAATAATTAAAGAGACAAATTGGTCTGGAGAAAAAACTATTAGTAGGGCAAATTTGATACTTTTATGGCTTTAAGTTGGCATCACTGGGATGAGCCCTGATCAGCTGACGGTTCAAATGGCTCTGAGCACTATGGGACTTAACTTCTGAGGTTATCAGTCCCCTAGAACTTAGAACTACTTAAACCTAACTAACCTAAGGACATCACACACATCCATGCCCGAGGCAGGATTCGAACCGGCGACCGTAGCGGTCGCTCTGTTCCAGACTGAAGCGCCTAGAACCGCTCGGCCACACCGGCCGGCGATCAGCTGATGTATAAACACTGTTTTGTTTACAACCTCAAAAATACATTTCAAGATGGCGAGCCCGCTTGAAACGTCCACATTAGTTGAACAACGTTCTGTTATTCGTTTTTTACTTGCTGAAGGCAAGAAACCAGTGAATATATACTGCAGAATGTCTTATGGTGAAGGTTGTATGAACCGTGTAATTTTTTACAAGGGGGTGGAGCTGTTCAGAAATGGTCAAGATAAAGTGACTGACGAACATCATTCTGGCCAAGTTGCAGTTTCACCTCCCTCACTTGAAAGTCGAATGGATGTCATTAATCGTGCCGACCGCGTGAGACTGTGGAAATGATAGTTGATAAGGTCCAAGTTAGTACTGGTACAGTTCATAACACGTAACTTGCTGAAGTACAGCAAAACATGTGTAAGATGGGTCCCAAAGGAGTTGATGCGGTTACACAAGGAAACATGGTTGAGAGTGCACACACAGCTAAAGGAACGTTATGAAAGAGAAGGTGAGCACTTCCTCAACAAAATTTTAACTTGCGATGAAACTTGGGTTCACTATTCTGAGCCAGACTCAAAAAGACAAAGCATGGAGTGGAAGGACACTAACTCACCAGTCAAGAAAAGATTCTAAACCCAAGAATCAGCAGGAAAAGTCATGTTGACAGTGTTTTGGGATGTTGAAGGTCCAGTTTTTTGTGATATCTCGAAGAGCAGCGTACAATGAACATCCAATACTACTCGGATTCGCTTTTAAACAAGGTGAAGCCAGCCATGAGAGAGAGACGTCGTGGATGTCAGAGGTGTGATTTCCAGCAAGACAACGCACGGCCTCATATTGCTCAATTAACCCGCGAAACCATTGACAAAATGGGCTGGAAAGTACTGCCTCATCCCCCTTACAATCCCGATTTAGCACCTAGTGTTTTCCATTTTTTTGGTGCACTGATGGAGGCATTACGTGGGAAGAGATTCCAGGACAACGAGGCCGTGAAAAAGTTTGTGAAAAATTGGTTCAAACATCAAGATAAATAGTTCTTTACAGCCGGAGTAAAACAGCTTGTAGACTGTTGGAACAAGTGGATAAATGTTCAAGGGGATTATGTTGAAAAGTAGAAAAAGTATTGCGTGTGATCTTAAGCTTTCCCGACGAATTAACTGTTCGTACTGTTTCGGGTCTGTTTCATAACAGACTGCACCCGGATAGAGACCCGAGAACAGTACAAACAGAAAAAGTATTGTTTTGTAAAAATAAACGCTTTTTCCTCCAACCCATTTGTCTCTTTAATTATTGAATGACCCTCGTACAAAATACTATGTGACTGTGGACAGTTTAATGTCGGACAGATTGTGCGTACCGTTGAAGGGTACCTTAAAGAACACGAGAAATGTTTCCGCCCACTGTATCCTGACAAATCAGCGGAAGTAGAACATACTCTGAAACAGGACACCGAATTGCAGTCTACGAAGCATCTGTTATGAAACAGATAAATTATTTCTGGATAACATTATAAAAGAAGCGATCGGGATAAAAATCTCTGACAACACGCTCAAAAAGAAAGGTAGTCAGGTGTTAAGCACGACTTGGGACCTGGCATCGAAGAGAACACTGCGGATCTTACTATTACCTTATGTGAGGCTGGACTGGGCACCAGTGACGTCACAGGCGGTAGCGCGGCTATATAAGGACTGTCACCATTCGGCGGTGGCCGGGGAGCCCTCGGTCGAGCGGGTGGGTTTTAAACCACTTCCCGAGGCTGGAAGCTGGAGATGTTTACGGTGCTCGTGGCGTGTGACCTGGCCGGAGGCGGCGGCGGCTGCCCGTTGCCCGCTCTGGCCTGTGACCTTCTTGCAGAGGAGCGCCGCGGGCGCAGGTGTACCGGTTGCAAAGGTCACCGGATCAAGTTCCCGCCGGCCGGCCTCACCTCACCTCGCCTCGCCGCCCGGTCCGCCACGCGCACGCCACACCACGCCATCCACTCCCACTCCCAAATCATACCTTGTGCCTCCACCTGCTGCTGTCCCTACCTGGCCTTACCTTTCTTTCCAGCCAATTAAATATTACATTCGGAAACTTCACGCAGAAATAACGCACGAAGGATGTCGACGTGCACGCATGGATTATGAAGGCAGTTTTCATCCATGATTTCATTTCATGCAGTTCGACGCATCGTCGCGAAAACCTTGGGTGTCATAGTGTCTGCCTGCGATGCACAGGGTGGTTATAACTAACCTTTCTCTAATTGGGTCAGTGTGGACGGAAAACAGTGCACGAATTATGTCACGACAGATGAAAATTCCATTGTCCACCATTCGCTGGGACAGCAGTGGAGCAATTTGTAATGTTCGGCTGTTAAGTATTCCTGCAGGATTGGTTTACACTGACAGTGTCGACCAGTTGGGGCGAAGAAGGCCAGGCTGTTCAGCGTCAGTGTTCCATCTTCCGACTTCAAGTTATGAGTCGGGAAATGGACGAAAACCATGGGCAGAGAACTGACGGCATTCAGTCTGCCATAAAGATCAAAACTACGCTGTGATCCAATCAGCAATTATAACAGCACCTTAATACAGCTGGAGGAATTTCGTCATTTTTTAACATATATTATACTAGAATGAGATTTTCACTCTGCAGCGGAGTGTGCGCTGATATGAAACTTCCTGGCAGATTAAAACTGTGTGCCGGGCCGAGACTCGAACTCGGGACCTTTGCCTCAAAATCTCATTCTGGAAACATCCCCCAGGTTGTGGCTAAGCCGTGTCTCCCCAATATCCTTTCTTTCAGGAGCGCTAGCTCTGCAAGGTTCGCAGGAGAGCTACTGTAAAGTTTGGAAGGTAGGAGACGAGGTACTGGCAGAAGTAAGGCTGCGAGGACGGGGCGTGAATCGTGCTTGGGTAGCTCGGTTGGTAGAGCACTTGCCCGCGAAAGGCAAAGGTCCCGAGTTCGAGTCTCGGCTCGGCAGACAGTTTTAATCTGCCAGAAAGTTTCATATGTTATACTAGCTGACCTCCCAAGTCGTCCGTTTCAATTATGGATATACGAAGATACAATGCAATAGGTGAACTGCTATGTTATGTCTTATAATTTCACTTAGTCTCCTTCCAGAACCAAAGTTTTGATGGGAAAAGAATTCTGGAAGTACCAATGCCTGGGAAAACTATCAACTTACCAGTTGTTCAGCAACCGAATATGCATTTTTAGTTCCCTTTCAAGCATCTTACACGCACAAAAGGAATAAAGTTGTTCCTCCTTTTTGAGAACCGGTTACAACGCGCAGTTTTGAGTCGAAGCGAATATTAAATGAGTCGAACAAGGAAGCGAGGTTATTGTACTGTGCAAGCTACGTTTCCTGAAAACTCGAACGCTTGAGGCATGTGGAGCGTAGGAGAGCAGATCACGGAGGCGAGCAGCCGGCTGCTGCAGGGGTGGGAGTGGCGAGCGCCGGGGGAGGAGTAATTTGATCTACACGCACAGCGAAAATCGGGTTTACTGCGGGGAGGGGCTCTGCCGCCGCGAAGAATAGGCTTGTCTAAAGAATAACATAGAGCACCTAATAAAGGGTTAGCCTCTGATTAACAGTGCCGCCCGGCTCAAAAACCTGCCCCAGTCGGGCTTCGGGCCTCTCCTTTGTGGGTGGAAAGAAGGGAGGGACAGGGGAAAACAGCACTGAACTCAACGAGAGAGGACTTACACTGTCTGGTCCGAGGGCAGCAGTTAAAACGCAGCACCTGAGAGGTTCCTGACTTAGCCATGTGGGTGTTCAGTATTCTGTGTCGCAAAAGAATTTCCGGTAGTTGCTGATTAGGGAAGAAAAGTTACTTCGCGTATTGTTACGCGCCTGCCATTTATGAGTGATGGACACAAGTAGCAAAGCTACTCGGCTGTAGCGTAGTTGACGACATCGCAAAGCTTTCTCTGGTGTCGTATCAGCAGAGACATGGCGCCTAAACTGTTGAAGGATGTAGCCTCGAAAGGATACTACGAACAAATCGAAGACATTTTTGCGGAGCAAAGGGTCAGTTCTAGAAGGGCAGTGGATGGGGGAAGGTGCTAAATCCTCAGAGATTTGTATAAAGTAACGATGAAGGCATTTGCCTCATACGAATTACGGAAAGCAGCTTAAAGCTAAACAAAGAGGGCCAGGCGGGAATTTGAAGTCCGCCTTCAGCATCGGCATTACTGTGTGTCTCCACTCACAGAGATGGGGAAAAGACGGACGGGTTGCACCCAAATGTAACTGCTTTCCTAACCGTCCCCTTTGTGAGAGCGTTACCAACATTCAGTCTACAACTGCTGTACAGAATACGCAGCTCAGTCTCATCAATAACGTTGACACTAAGTAATTCAATCTAATAAATTATCGCAACTAATTACCTGAGCTTTTATGTAGCAGTGTAAGAGACTGAAGGGAATTAATTTTGTACGGGGCAGATGTAGTCGCAACCATATGTCCTGCATTTAAATTCATTACACTGTTTTATTTTCATGTTGTACGAAAGAGTTTCTTTACACCATACTTGTAGACTTCGCAATTCATCTCTTAGCTGGAATACAAACATTAGTGTTTGAGGAGAGCTGTCATTCATACAGGAAGTACAAACATATCCAACCTTGGTGCACATATCTTTAGTACTACCCAGCCAGCCGCTGTGACCGAGCGGTTCTAGGTGCTTCAGTCTGGAACCGCGTGACCACTGTGGTCGCAGGTTCGAAACCTGCCTAGGGCAGGGATTTGTGTGATGTCTTAGGTTAGTTAGGTTTAAGTAATTCTAGGGGACCGATGACCTCAGAAGTTAAGTCCCATAGTGCTCAGAGCCATTTGAACCATTTTTTGGACCGCTACGGTCGCAAGTTCGAATCGTGCCTCGGGCCTAGGGAGACTGATGACGTCAGATGTTAAGTCCCATAGGGCTCAGATCCATTTAGTACCACCCAACAACTTAAAAGGGCAATCACTGAGCCGCTGACCCTATCTGATAAATCTTTTATGCACGAAAACTATTAGTCCGAAGGACCAAAAGCTAAAACAAATATAAATATCAGGAATGAATTATGTAGATGTATAATTTGCATACTTTGCCTGTTGTTCAACATAAGCACCAAGGCTACTTGAGTATCTATCGTAACATTCCTACTGTACAAAATATGGAGTCTGACTGTGGAGCTATTTTAGGTTAAACAGCTCCCGCCAGGGTGGAAGGCAGGTGACGCCAAATCCAGACAGCACGCAGGGGTCGTCAGGCATTGTTGCGAAGCGGAGCGGTTCCTGACGGACAGAGACGTTGCTTTTCAGTGGATCTGGATCGCTTCTGCAATGCCTCACATTGTGTGCACTTCGGTTAAAGTAACTTTGTAATGGCGTTTCAGCAAGGCGAGTGCTAGGGGACAGTCCCCAAGCCAGTCGCTCTTCTTTCTCTAACGCCACCTGCTCCCTGGGTTGCTCTTTTGTTTTCTAGAAATACGCAGAGCTTTATCGGGCATAGCTAGCTGTAAGTGCGCAACAATGGCACCTCCTCTTACCCCCACCACAGTGTGTCAGCTACAAATTTTCTTCGAGCTTAGCCGCACTCATTGTTGACTACACGGTGAACTCCAGTTCGAAAGAGAAACTGCAAGGAACCTTCATGGTTTGGGCCAACAGGAAGACACTATTGCAAAGCGGCGGGAAAGCTGGTACCCTCTTATGACAAATACCCCAATCACCATAGAGGTTACGTTGAAAAAAAAATAGTCAACAACTACATGTTTTGCCTCGCGAGATTAGCCGAGCGGTCTAAGGCGCTGCAGTCATGGACTGCGGCTGGTCCCGGCGGAGGTTCTGAGTCCTCCCTCGGGCATGGGTGTGTGTGTTTGTCCTTACGATAATTTAGGTTAAGTAGTGTTGTGGATTGGCAGGAGAGCCAACCCAGGAATTTTAGAGGAAGCCGAAAGGCTCGCGTTTAAGCTCACGCAGGCTGGCGTGAGGTCTGGAACAGGACAAGGAAATTAGAACTTATCCATTAATGTTGAACGTAGGCTCTTGTCTGTACATTATTTACAATATCAATAGTAACTGAACATGGCGCCTTGCTAGGTCGTAGCAAATTACGTAGCTGAAGGCTATGCTAACTATCGTCTCGGCAAATGAGAGCGTATTTTGTCAGTGAACCACTGCTAGCAAAGTCGGTTGTACAACTGGGGCTAGTGCTAGGAAGTCTCTATAGACCTGCCGTGTGGCGGCGCTCGGTCTGCAATCACTGATAGTGGCGACACGCGGGTCCGACGTATACTAACGGACCGCGGCCGATTTAAAGGCTACCACCTAGCAAGTGTGGTGTCTGGCGGTGACACCACAAGTAGTGTGTAAGCTTAGGGACTGATGGCCTTAGCAGTTAAGTCCCGTAAGATTTCACATACTTTTTTGAACCTACATGTTTTATACATGCATAAACAATTTGTGATATTCACTTTTGTCTTACAGGTCTGTCTGAGGCTAAAAAAAAAATTAAAAATAAAACTAGGCGTCGTTTATTGAGAAGTCTATCGGCCCAATAATGATTTCCTGTGTGGCTCCCGGAGTAGCTTTTGATTCACCTGAACATTCAGTGTATTGTGTTTTACTTCTCAATCATCGTTCGAATCCATCACGTACTTGAGAAGACACTTCGTACGATCGTATCATTGTTGCGAGCTCTAGGAGTGGGAGGGAAGAATTGCCGGAACTGTTGGTCCTCGCGTGTTGAAGCTACCATACATAGTCAAGCGGGCAAGCGCGTCAGCACTGTGCGAGCAGAAGTGACGAAGTGATGAATTCGAGACAAGTGAACGCTGAAAGGCGAGGCCCGTCACGCGACGTTCCGTTAGCGCCGGCGGGTTCGCGTCGCGGCGCCGATTTAGTTGTGGGAACTGACAAGCCATTCAGAGTCGCCCGTATTGATAGCGCGTATAGACACACCTGCCTTTGTCTTATTTCACTCTTATACCATCCCTAATATAGATTTATATTATGTCGACCGGCGTTGCGGAGTCGAAAAGTAATTAAGTAAGTGCGCGAGAGGAAAAAAATAAAAATATGCGTATATGTATACATATATATACACACACACAAACATACGCACACGCGCACACACACACACACACACACACATTCGTATACTCGCACGGAGTCAGGTACGTAACAATGCGTAGTGCACGCAGGGAGAGAGAAGAGGCAGGTTCGATTTCTGCCGTGGGAAATCGTGCGCCAGGCTTCGGCTTAATTACGTCGTCCATTGTTTGTGCAGAAACAAATTTGAATCATGGCTCATTATGCGCGCGTTTCACGTGCTTTAATTCGTGTTATTCGATAACGGGTTCGCAGTGCGGGGTATTGCAGACACGCCTATTGCTCTCGGACGCAAAGCGGGCGGAGCCGATGCGTGAAAACTCCATGCGGAATAAATGCGCTGTGGAAGAGCGGATATTGCGCCCGCCGGGAATTTCTTTTTAATACGCCGAGTGGGCCGCGCGCGCCGCCGGCAGTATTACGAAACTACCTGCGGGATGCGACGTGACTCCGGGGCTGGTCGGCGCTGCATCCTCTGGCAGTGCGCTTGTTTGGCGAGACGAAACTGTAATTCCCCTGCAAGCGGATCTGACGCAAATACTCCCCGTTCACAATTGAACGGACGCCTAATTGTCAGAGAGGCGCGGTTTGAACTTTCACACAAAGTACTGAAGGAACAATAACGGGATTACATTAGTTTCGCCCCCGTCTAACTAAACACGCATAAAACTGGTTCCGCAGTATCTAATAGGAGCTGTGCAAATTTATTTTTTTTTTTTTTTTGCCTCAGTTGTGTGTCTTATGTGTGTCTCAGTCATTGTATGGCTGGCTGGGCACCGAGAAGCTCTTCACTATAGCAGGAACATTTACTTGTACAATAACACCACAGAGATAGTTAAACATTATGAACTAGTACACTGGTGAAGCATCTAGTACTGTTGCCATAAAACCGTCTCTGGTTTCCACCTACACTGAAACGCCAAAGAAACTTGTACAGACATGAGTATTCAGATACAGAGATATAGAAACAGGCAGAATACGGCGCTGCGGTCGGCAACGCCTATCTGGCGCAGTTGTTAGATCGGTTACTGCTACTAAAATTGCAGGTTATTAAGATTAAAGTGAGTTTGAACGTGGTATTATAGGCGGAGCACGAGCGATGGGACACAGCCTCTTCGAGGTAGCGATGAAGTGGAGATTTTCCCGTGCGACCATTTCAGGAGTGTACCGTGAATATCAGCAGTCCCGTAAAACGTCAAATCTCCGTCATCGTTGCGGCCGGAAAAAGATGCTGCAAGAACAGGACCAACGACGACTGAAGAGAATCGTTCAACGCGACAGAAGTGCAACCCTTCCGCAAATTGCTGCAGATTTCATTGCTGGACCATCAACAAGTGGCGGTGTGCTAACCATTCAACGAAACATCATCGATACTGCTTTCGGAGCCGAAGGCCCACTCGTGTACCCTTAATGACTCCACATCACTATGCTTTACGTCTCGCCTGGGCCTGTCAACACCGACATTGGACTGTTGCTGACTGGAAACATGTTGCCTGGTCTGACGAGTCTCGTTCCAAATTGTATCGAGCGGATGGACTGGTAAGGGTACGGAGACAACATCACGAATCCATGGAGCCTGCATGTCAGCAGGGGACTGTTCAAGCTGGTGGAGGCTCTCTAATGGTGTGGGGGCGTGTGGAATTGTGATATGAGACCGTTGATACGTCTAGATACGACCCTGGCAGGTCACACGTACGTAAGCATCCGTCTGATCACCTGCATCCATTCATGTCCATTGTGCATTACGACGAACTCGGGCAATTCCAGCAGGACAATGCGGCACGCCACACGTCCAGATGTATATTCTGTGATGTGTGCCTCTCAAAGTGCTTTCACTGTGGCGTGTTCTGCAAAAGTTACGGCACACAGTTTTATCGGAGAACTGTTTAATGCGTGTGTATGAGGTCACACATTATTTCCGAAGTGGACTCCAGCCGCTAAACGCGTATGTAAGACGATACATGGATTCACTTAGGCATTACCAACACTGTATCAACAGTATCTCAATACAGCATCAAAAATCAATTGCAGTCGCCGCCAAGAACTTCTGGACAGTCTAAAAGTGATCGTAGTTATTCATTCACTGGATCCAGGACTGGGCCAGAGTTAGACAGATTGACGCAAGAGGGCACTGTTCATACTGTCATTAAGCATTTTAATGTTATTATTAATTAATTGAGGCGCTCGGGGCTAGATAATGGTAAGCCAGAGACAAAGCAATATTGAGATTTGTTCACTTTTTGTATCTACTGGAGGAAAGCGAGATGGTGTCTTGCACAGGACACATAGTGAGTTGTTCATATGAAAAAATGCATTGTGGAACAGATACAGAAGCCAGTTGTTTTGAGTGTGAATCCAAGTGCGATGACAGAGTTGTAGATTTATATTTTCATAAACATCCATGTTATATTGCAGCAGCATAAGAGGTAAGAAACAACAAAATAGAATTTCTGGCGTGGGATGCTACAACACGTGACTATGTAGGTTAGCATGACAGTGCGGTACACGTACTTCTCTTAAATAAAACTACTATTTAATGGAACCACGGACTATGGGACAATTTCGTACATATTTATCTGGAGCCCTAGCCGTGAATGACTGTTATACTTGTGATGGCTATCACTAGGTACCCGATATAGGTGCTATTGTGACTTGCAACTAAATAGCTGTTACATTTCCTTATTATTCAGTGTGGTTTCATGAGTTCATACTATTAGTAATTTGTGTATTTTTGTTTCTTCGGTAAGGAGGAAGACTTAATTCCTAACATAGGAAAAAGAAATATAGCAACTGATGGACAAACAATTAACTTTTCAGAAGCAACAGTGTTTAAATTTTTGGCCTTAAATCCTGATTCAGTTTTCCTAACAATGCCACGAAATTAATGTCAAGAAGTGTGGCCATCCTACGCAGATATGAATTACGACCTTAACACTAAATCGATTAGTCGTCCTACTCCTAAACTGTCTGACATCATAGACCTGCTTTCCTATACACATGGGGAGCACCATGGATATACGGATTTATTTATCCCTCACTCAGTAAGAAGCCACGGGGCAGGCTGATGAACCAGAATCAAATGATGGCATTGTCTCATATTACGCATAGAGCAACGTAAATAGTGGTAAGTGAAGGCAAATGTAGGCACTAAAACGTTGGTGATATACAATGACGAGCTACAAAATCATATGTACTCCTTGTACTTTTTTTACTATGCGCAGTATTTACAAACGTTGTATTTCGTGTCACAAGAATACCTTAATGTACGTTGTGTCCTATAATACAGCAAACGTACCTATTCTGTCCATCACATCATTTACGAAATATTTTGAATCTTGACATGTCACTCCTGCAAAATTTGATAAATGTGGCTTACCGTTATCTAGCCCCGAGCGCCTCAGTTAAGCTGTTGCTAATTAGTGTCGCCGCCATTCTGTCATAATGCTGCCTAATCCCATTTGTCACTGAGACTGCTGCGTGCAATCAAGCAGCAAGTACTTTCGGTGCTAGGTGGTTCTCTTCGAGGCACATTTATATTTTTCACCTCAAGAGTATCTGGTGAATTTAACTTAAAACGCTGTCAATAGGACTTTGAAAGGTAAATAAATATTTTAGCTCTGAATAAGGTACTTGTGGGCCGGAGTACGGCGAGAAGATCGTAGCAGAGGCTCATCAGAGTGTGTGTGTGTGTGTGTGTGTGTGTGTGTGTGTGTGTGTCCGCGTCTGCAAATCAGGGTGGAGGTGGCGCAGGTGGAGGTGGGGAGTCGGTCACTTCGCTTCGCTTCTCGTTCCCCTCGCCCAGCTCGCTGGCTCGCTAATGGTTTGCATGCTAATGAGGATTTGGCCGGCGCTGCTGGCCGCTACATCTTCCACTTAACAAGGGACACGCAGCTCTGCTTCTGTTCGAAAATGGTGGCGGCCGTCGGGGGCGGAAGGGGGCAGAATTTCGCGGAAATTGTCGCCGCTCCGCGCGACATCCCTTACTGCCTCTCGTCTCTTCTTTTTTTTTATCCTCCCACGTACACTGCGAAAGGGTAGGAGGAGAAGTAAAAAAAAAAAAATTGCCGGATCGGATGCGCGGTGTGGGGCCGCGTCAGGAACAGCAGCGGGCGTACCTCGTCGCATACGACGCGTCTTGTTGTGACCCGACGTGGCAGGTGCGCCGGTGACCCTACCAGACGCGCCACTGCCGGCGTTAACGGACTGCCCCTTCTGCCCTAGTTTTCTGAGCTGCCTAGCGGCATTACACCTCTTAAACATACGATCTAACGCTGGAATTAGCACCAGATCGGAGACTGAATTATAGAGGCAGTAATGCGGTTACAAGACAGGCTGTCATTCAGATGGCTCTCCCGAAAGAGATAATTCTGTGACGTCGCCAGCGGAGAAACACAGTACTTCCGAGATTATTGGTTGGTTGGTTCTGGGGAAGGAGACCAGACAGCGTGGTCATCGGTCTCATCGGATTAGGGAAGGATGGGGAAGGAAGTCGGCCGTGCCCTTTCAGAGGAACGATCCCGGCATTTGCCTGGAGTGATTTAGGGAAATCACGGAAAACCTAAATCAGGATGGCCGGACGCGGGATTGAACCGTCGTCCTCCCGAATGCGAGTCCAGTGTCTAACCACTGCGCCACCTCGCTCGGTCCCGAGATTATTGATCCTGAGGTTATTTTTCTTCAGGAAAACTAACTGATTTTGTCCCTGTTTGCTTGAACGATAAACAGATTTTGAAATTTCAAATTTTTTTTTTCTCTTTATGTGGTGTCACCGCCAGACAGCACACTTGCTAGGTGGTAGCCTTTAAATCGGCCGCGGTCCGTTGGTATACGTCGGACCTGCGTGTCGCCACTATCAGTGATTGCAGACCGAGCGCCGCCACACAACACTTTATAGGTGGTAGTAAAGTTCGTGAACAGAAAATAGACGTGCTGAGATATGCTGACGATATCGCAGAGTCAACTGAAGGTGCAGAACAACTAGAAGCGATGCTGGCCCAGCTCTTCCTACAATATGAAAATTAATAAAAATAAAACAAAAATCTTAGCGGTAAGCAGACAAAACACAGTTTCCCAATGGTAACTTAACAATGAGCGTCTGGAGACTGTCGAATCCTTTGCCCACCTAGGGAGTAAAATCACATTAGACGGAAGGTCAAGGAAGGTTATTGTGAGCCGAATCCACCAGGCAAAAGCTGTTTTTAACAAGAAACCATTTCACAACCAGCAGCATAGACAAACATCTCAGGAACAAAACCGAGAAAGACGTTTGTTTGGAGTTTTGGAGTGTGCTGGTGTACAGAAGTGAAACATGATCACTCGGAGGAGCAGAAAAACATAAAATAACAGCATTCGAGATGTGGTGCTACCGCAGAATGCTAAGATTTCTTGGGCATACAAGATGTCAAACGAAGAAATCCTCCACAGAGGGTAGGAAGAGAAGCCTCATCTCAGGAAGCTAATTTTACACAGAAGGGCCGGGCATCTGCCGACACATGACGGTATCATTAAAAGTATCATTGAAGACTGAGTAGAAGAGAAAAATACAAGAGGCAGGCCGAGACTAGAATAAACCAACCAGATCGTGGACAATACCAGGTGCACCACCTATACCACTCTCAAGAGGAAGACCGAAGACAGAAATTAATGGCGAACTGCTGCTAACCAACCTGATGGCTGAAGACCTTAGAAGAATGTTACACCACCATCTGCGAGTTTGCCTTTGTTTTATTTAAAACCGCATTTTGTTATCCACGTCGCTGTCCGTCTTCTTCAGTAAACACAGTTAGTCATCAGCAGTTTTCTTGGTGGTGGCTGAGGTTTCGAAGTTGTCAAACTTCTTTGATCTCCTCAGCTTTGTCACTGTAAGATACAGGTAGCTTTGTTTTTTCTCTAGTAGCGAGTGAAATGGAACAAAAGTATTTATTTCCTCTGCCTACAGTACCAGGTTTGATGTTCCGTCTAGCCAGTTCTGATTTACAGTTTCTAGGATTTTGCTAAACCACTTCAGATGAAGCATGCGATGTTTACAAGTAGAGTTTCACAGCCAGTTCACCTAGCCTGCTCCCTCCATTGATCTTCCAAGATGAGTTTGTTCCCTTCATAAAATTTACAAATGAGAACGTAAATATAATAGGCTGTCTCTTCCATTAACTTCCTATCCAAAGATTAGCTTTTTTTTATTTTTTTGCAGTTTTCAGTCCCTATTCTTAGGGAGGTGGGCGAGTTGTTCGAAAGCTTGCGTGTATGTCCTTTGCAGTCAGCAGGATTGAGCGATTTGTTTCGATTTGCACCCCTTTGAGGAACATGAGTTGCATGGGATAAGGGCGGCGGGTGGGAGTGACTTGTTTCTCGGTTGAGAATCCGAACATCAGCAGTGGCAAAAGACATGAACGTGAAATTGAACCACCTGCTGAAATATCCACACTAATATCTTCCAGTGTTCTTAGCGCCTTAAAACATAATGTGAAGAGCAGTAATAAAACATAAAACGAGAGTGGAAATGTGGGAAACGGTGAAAAAAATATTTGGTCACAACTCTGAAGGAGTGTAAAAAAGAGCTTGTGAACATTTCCCGTTGCGTATCATTCAGTCTACTTTGAACTGCGACTTTCCTATCCTCTGTTACAACACTGTGTCTAGATTTATACTGTGTCTTATATAAATATCTGATTAATAAATATCACTTTTCCTTCCGTCACCTTATCGACTACGGAATGAACAGCAGAATGTTATTTACGAACTTTACTAGGAACTGGCTACGTAGTACCACATCTCGAATAAGACGCGTGCGTTTGTGAGAAGGGGGCGTAGCTGTGGAACCTCATTTCGTCACTGGGATGGCATTTCGCCTGTGAGCTACAGGCACGTGCAGTGTGGCTGTATTTTCTTCTTGTATGTGTGTGTAACACAAGCCGCAGGGTACTTGCGCAAGGACCCGTGCTGCGGTGAACAACAACCCAACGCGAGGCGTACATCTGCGCGAGACGCATAACTGGTCCTAACGGGGTCACCAGCTTCTCCATTGTCCACTTGACGCGCAGATGTTCCTGATAGCGCTGGAGCGCGCATCATACTGCTAGCAGTCGGCCGCGTTTTCAATTCCGTGAAACAGCCGCCATGAAGCAACACAACGTAGCATATCTCATTCCACGCATTGTATTTATTTTTTCATTTTCCTCGCGTGCAGAACGTCGCATTCCCAATTTTAAACATCTGGCGCAAAAACACCGTTTATATCTTTAACACGTGGCCGGTCGTACCTAATGTCTTTGGAAGCATTAGTAAGAACACTTGTTTCCTTTTGTCTAGTCAGTTATAAACAGAGACTTAAAGGCTACAATTACTTCCATCCACGCTAGATTTTCCAGTGACAAAATCAGTTTAGTATGTACCATCTACTTCAAGGTATACAGTTTCTCGAAAGATTTACAAAACCAATTTGGTGCCTTACGACAGGGTATTGTGCCGCAAACTATAGCAATTTAGTATTTCGGTATATTATCCAACAATACTTCCTAGGAAAAATATAGCCTGTTCGTCAGTATTCGTAGACAGAACAGTATTGTGAATAAGTAAACAAGCTCCACCTTTTTGCACGACTCAGTACATATACCGTGGTCAGAAACAGTCTGGAAAGCTTGTAAGGATGGTTCAGGGTAACTTGTGCTGAGAAATAATTGCTAAGAAAGAAATTCGGTACGTTGCGCCGTTTCGAGTTAATTAGCATTGAATTTAACCAATTAAGGCACTGAAAACGGCCGGTGTGGCCGAGCGGTTCTAGGCACTTCAGTCTGGAACCGCGCGACCGCTACGATCGCAGGTTAGAATCCTGCCTCGGGCATGGATGTGTGTGATGTCCCTAGGTTAGTTAGGTTTAAGTAGTTCTAAGTTCTAGGGAACTGATGACGTCAGATGTTAAGTCCCATAGTGCTCAGAGCCAGCCACTGAGCGCGAAAATTCAAGCAGCCCGCCAGATACATTTATTGTCAGTTGTTCACATAGAGTAGATGATATCGCACGGGACTGCTCAGACTTTGTCTCGGTTTCGCCTCATGTCCAATTTTTGTATCGCTCTCTCATTCGATTTTAGGAAACCAAACGAATAACACGTTTGGAGATACCGTCTCTCGTGGACTACTTGAATATGCACGCGCACTGTCGTGATTAGCTAAATTCAATGCTAATTAACTCGAGAAAACGGTACAACTTATCGAATTTTTTTCTTAACTATTATTTCTCAGCACAATCTGGCCTGCAACAGCCTATAAGTTTTTCAGGCTGTTTCCGATCTGACCACAATGTAGATACTGGGTGTCCAAAAAAAAAAAAAACACCGAAAAGCTCTAGGGACAGGTTCCTTACATTAAAAAATAACTTCTGAGGTCATCAGTACCCCTAGAACTTAGAACTACTTAAACCTAACTAACCTAAGGACATCACACACATCCATGCCCCAGGCAGGATTCGAACCTGTGACCGTACCGGTCGCGCGGTTCCAGACTGTAGCGCCTAGAACCGCTCGGCTACGCCGGCCGGCCCTTAGATTAAAACAAGAAATAAAATGTTTCGTAAACATGGACTCTAAAATGCATAACTTGAGAACGAAGAGCACTCGTTAATCGTCGCTGGTGTGAAACAAACACACCTCTTTTACTGAACAAATGCTCTTATGGTAAGCATTTTACAGCCCATGTCTACTCGATATTCTTTCTTGTTCTGGTGAAAGCAACCTGTGTATATATATATATATATATATATATATATATATATATATATATATACGAGTCATTCAATAATTAATGGGACAAATTGGTCTGGAGAAGAAAGCGTTTATTTTTACAGAACAATACTTTTTCTACTTTTCAACATAATCCCCTTGAACATTTATCCACTTGTTCCAACGGGCTACAACCTTTTTTATTCCGGCTGCAAAGAACTCTTTATCTTGATGTTTGACCCAGTTTCCCACAAACTTTTTTACGTGCTCGTTGTCCTGAAACCTCTTCCCACGTAATGCCACCTTCATTGCACCTAACAAATGGAAATCGCTAGGTGCTAAATCAGGACTGTAAGGGGGATGAGGCCGTACTTTCCAGCCATTTTGTCGATGGTTTCACGGATTAGCAGAGCAATAGGAGGACGTGCGTTGTCTTGCTGGAGAATCACACCTCTTCTCCGAGATCCACGACGTCTCTCTCTCAGGTCTGGCTTCACCTTGTTTAAAAGCAAGTCCAAAGAGTAATGGCTGCTCATTGTAGGCTGCTCTTCGAGATAATCACAAAAAAACTGGACCTTCAACATCTCAAAACACTGTCAACATGACTTTTCCTGCTGATTCTTGGGTTTAGAATCTTTTCTTGACTGGTGAGTTAGTGTGCTTCCACTCCATGCTTTGTCTTTTTGATTCTGGCTCAGAATAGTGAACCGAAGTTTCATCGCAAATTAAAATTTTGTTGAGGAAGTGCTCACCTTCTCTTTCATAACGTTCCTTTAGCTCTGTGCACACTCTCAGCCTTGCTTCCTTGTGTAACCGCGTCAACTCCTCTGGGACCCGTCTTGTATACCTTATCAACTATAATTTTCACAGTCACACGGCGGTCGGCACTAAAAATGTCATCGATTTGACTTTCAAGTGAGGGAGTTGAAATTGCAACTGGTCGGCCAGGACGATGCTCGTCAGTCACTGAGTCTCGACTACTTTTGAACTGCTCTACCCACTTGTAAAAATTTGCACGATTCATACAACCTTCACCATAAACTTTAGACATTCTGCAGTATATATTCACTGGTTTCTCGCCTTCAGCAAGTAAAAAGCGAATAACAGAACGTTGTTCAACTAATGTGGACGTTTCAGGCGGAATGTTGATACATGAAGTGATCAGGGCTCATCCCAGTGATGCCAACTTAAAGCCATCAAAGTACCAAACTTGCCCTACTACCAGTTTTTTCTCCAGACCAGTTTGTCTCTTTTTAATGAATGACTCTCATGTATATACATATATACACTCCTGGAAATTGAAATAAGAACACCGTGAATTCATTGTCCCAGGAAGGGGAAACCTTATTGACACATTCCTGGGGTCAGATACATCACATGATCACACTGACAGAACCACAGGCACATAGACACAGGCAACAGAGCATGCACAATGTTGGCACTAGTACAGTGTATATCCACCTTTCGCAGCAATGCAGGCTGCTATTCTCCCATGGAGACGATCGTAGAGATGCTGGATGTAGTCCTGTGGAACGGCTTGCCATGCCATTTCCACCTGGCGCCTCAGTTGGACCAGCGTTCGTGCTGGACGTGCAGACCGCGTGAGACGACGCTTCATCCAGTCCCAAACATGCTCAATGGGGGACAGATCCGGAGATCTTGCTGGCCAGGGTAGTTGACTTACACCTTCTAGAGCACGTTGGGTGGCACGGGATACATGCGGACGTGCATTGTCCTGTTGGAACAGCAAGTTCCCTTGCCGGTCTAGGAATGGTAGAACGATGGGTTCGATGACGGTTTGGATGTACCGTGCACTATTCAGTGTCCCCTCGACGATCACCAGTGGTGTACGGCCAGTGTAGGAGATCGCTCCCCACACCATGATGCCGGGTGTTGGCCCTGTGTGCCTCGGTCGTATGCAGTCCTGATTGTGGCGCTCACCTGCACGGCGCCAAACACGCATACGACCATCATTGGCACCAAGGCAGAAGCGACTCTCATCGCTGAAGACGACACGTCTCCATTCGTCCCTCCATTCACGCCTGTCGCGACACCACTGGAGGCGGGCTGCACGATGTTGGGGCGTGAGCGGAAGACGGCCTAACGGTGTGCGGGACCGTAGCCCAGCTTCATGGAGACGGTTGCGAATGGTCCTCGCCGATACCCCAGGAGCAACAGTGTCCCTAATTTGCTGGGAAGTGGCGGTGCGGTCCCCTACGGCACTGCATAGGATCCTACGGTCTTGGCGTGCATCCGTGCGTCGCTGCGGTCCGGTCCCAGGTCGACGGGCACGTGCACCTTCCGCCGACCATTGGCGACAACATCGATGTACTGTGGAGACCTCACGCCCCACGTGTTGAGCAATTCAGCGGTACGTCCACCCGGCCTCCCGCATGCCCACTATACGCCCTCGCTCAAAGTCCGTCAACTGCACATACGGTTCACGTCCACGCTGTCGCGGCATGCTACCAGTGTTAAAGACTGCGATGGAGCTCCGTATGCCACGGAAAACTGGCTGACACTGACGGCGGCGGTGCACAAATGCTGCGCAGCTAGCGCCATTCGACGGCCAACACCGCGGTTCCTGGTGTGTCCGCTGTGCCGTGCGTGTGATCATTGCTTGTACAGCCCTCTCGCAGTGTCCGGAGTAAGTATGGTGGGTCTGACACACCGTTGTCAATGTGTTCTTTTTTCCATTTCTAGGAGTGTATAACAAAATGAAGCACCCACTAAATAGTGTACAACAGAATCGTAATGATTATGGGTATTAAAATCCAGAATTCCTGATTTGTGTACTATACTGCATACGAGGTCAGAGAAACCTAAAAGACTGAATCATTTCCATGTGCTTGTCACTCGCAGAAACGGACCATTATTCCCAATAAACGTAATTCACAGAGAATTGCTGACGAAATATTGGAAAGTCGCAACATTAAGGAAACAACACAACAATTACGTTCGTTACTACGACAACTCTGTTGTCGCAACTTCAGCAGTACAACCACTAACTCAGTCTCCGAAGTAGCTACGACTATATAAATTCTGTTTCCGACTTCGCAGCACCTGTAAGTGTTTACGTAACGTTCTCACTTTTCACTGGCCCCGTATACCTCCGAAACTCGCAGGAAGCTGAATATGGAGGGGAAGCGATCGTCTGATGCTGAAGGCAAGAGGCCTCACTTTAATATCGTCCGTAGTGTGTATTCCTGAAACGAAGCACCTGGCATAATTGTTATGTACGGCAGGTGATTACTGCTTAAATTTAAATGCTTATAGCGTGCGCCGTTAAATAAACTTTAGAGTTATCTCCATAATCTTGCGGGGCAGCGAAAAAGAGGTGACAACAGGAACAGCCGTGGCGTGTTAATAGCGCCGGACAAACCCGTCGCATAGGACCAGTTTTGGTCCCTAAAACTGAGCGTGCCAGGGTGAATAAATCTTGATCGTGGGAGCCTAATTTTCTTATTATAACACCCTGTGAACGCACTTAACACGTTGAATGAGCTAGTTTCTGTTTTATTTTTGGACCATTTAAACACCATCTTCACAGCTCTTTACCTAGAGTGTAAAACGGCGTAACGCTGTGAGAAAACGCGTGAATATGTAAGTCTGAGTCGCAGTTAGCTCCTTCCTGCTTCAGCGCTGAGAACAAGACAGAAATTACTCTCATTTTACACTTTCCGCTGGATTATAAGACGTTGATGACCAGACGGTGCCAAGAACAAGTACGATATTTCCTTTTTCCCATGTTGTACATTCCATACTGTGCAGTAATTTTATCATCCGCTGTTAAGTTGTAAAGAAATAGTCTTCCACATCGAGAGTCAAATTAATTAAAACTCTTTTACGTGTAATTCCGCGTCTTACTGTGAAAATTAAATTAGTGAGATCGGATATTTCTACAAACATTCTACGGTCTTTACCAGAGCGGCAAAACTGATGTTTCTTAAAATGGGAGGTCCTCGAGATTAATATTTTAATGTATTCTGGAGCTAGAGGTTTGACGTGTCGAAAGTGACTGTTAAAGTCATTCGTAGCGACGACTTTTTTATGTGCCATCTTTGAAATAGTATTAGGCGATTTCGTACACAGTATTATTCTTATTTAGTTGCTAAAGGTTGACTTTCTTAGGAAAATCAGATCTATTTGCGACAGGCATGTCGAATTTTCTGAAATATACATGTAAATCATATTATACAGTATTGTAATTTATTAAGTCATTTAGATTACTTCGCGTATCTCGAAAAGAATTGTCTCATGTTAACATCACATTAAGCCGTTAGCTATTAATTCCAGATTCTTCATTTGCATGGAAATGAGAGATCCGAAGATAGAATCTTATCTCATCCAATTGCTGGAAACGCAAAAAACCGATAACTGGTCGCTTTCGACATTCTCCCAAGAAACTATAAATTGTTGGATCGAGATTGCGAGTTAAGCCACTGATTATGATGATTGCATTAATGAAAATAAATACAGTCACAAACAGTGAATTTACACTCTTGTAGAGTATTATACCTGTTTACACTCTTGTAGAGTATTATACCTGTTTACCTTCTGACTCCTGAATTTACAATTTGCCAGCTTGTACGTTAATAAAATTAATTTCTTTTTCTATTTATTAAAATGCTTTTTTAACCTTGCCTGACTTTGCCGTATTTCTAGTCTGTGAATCGTTTACTCCTGTCCTTTTCTAAGCGAAGTAAAGAAAATGAAGTGTTACAGTTTGCCTGTGCATGTGCCCCAAGCTCTCTAATCTCATTTTCATAGTCTCCACGGGAGATACACGACGGTGTGTAGCTGAATAATCGCACCATCTTCCTCGAATGCTGTTCTTTAAATTTACCCAACAGAGTTTCGCTAGAACAGCGTCCCATTTCTTCCAGACATTACCATTTAAAACTTACTGGCAGATTAGAACTGTGTGCCGGACGGAGACTCGAACTCGGGACCTTTGTCTGCCAGGAAGTTTCATATCAGCGCACACTCCGCTGCAAAGTGAAAATCTCATTCTGATTACCATTTAAGTTCACAGAAAATTGCAGTTACACTTCCATATGCTCGAGGCTGACCTGTTACTATATTGGTAACGCTTCTGTGGATTCGTTCGGCATCTGTCGTAATGCTGACTTTATGGGGACTCCAAACACTGGTACTGTAGATAAGAACAGGTCGTACAAGTGACTGGTATGAGACATCCCTTACAGGCACACTGAAAATTCACCGAACTGTTCCAAGGTATCTTAGTCTTCCTTTTCCCTTCGTTCTCTAATACTGTTTCACGTTGCTATGTCGCAAATATATTTTTGACACTTGCTTTTCGCAGCCGCTGACGTAATGTACGTTAGACACACTTTATTCTAAGTTTTATTTTGTTTTGAATTGTGTGTATGTATCTTACGCGACTACAGAAATTATATTTCTCTCTTTTAATCACGGGTGATCACGGAGAGAATGTGTGAAGCGTTTGATGACGGACCGCGCTCTCGAATATTTGTTCACTGGCCGCAACCTGCTGAATGCCATCCTCCATCAGAGCAACGATTACACATTGTCCCTGTTTCTCCCGTGAGACTTTGATCGTGAATTCCTGTATGGCGTAGATGTAAGTGGATAATTTTAGTTCAGTTATTATCAGATATTAGTGAGGCTTTGTCAGCGTAACTTCGAAGAGAATAAAAGTTAAAGCTGAGCGAGAGCTGGTGATGTTTACTGGCGTGGAGTTATATATTAATGGAATGTTATGTACTGATTTATTAAAATGACTAAGATTTTTTTTTGCCAAATGATGTAGTTTATTTTTACCAGCTGAGAAGACAGAGAAAGATAAGATGGTTACAGGATATTTTAAACGGAAAACGATGGTTTATTTGAAAGACCTGGTGTGCATTTTACGTGAGGGAAGAAAGGAATTATTAAACCATGTATAGGAGTCCTGTGCCGCTAAGCGACGATATGATGAATGCTATTGATGGCAGGTAGATTCGAAGCTCATCAACGTCTTCATCCATGCTCTAGTTATGTTACTACATTTTCCTTTTCACGCTTTAGACAGGCGAACCTGTAGCTCTAAAATTGGAAATTAATGTTATCAGTCGATGAAGAATTTTGGTAAACAGTGGACATAGAACCCTGATTAAGATTATTTGCTGTCTCGTTTATTATATGGTGTTCAACAAACTTGGAATAAATAAAATATAATAAGAAAAATCAACGACACGACGACACACCAAAATGTGATCGTCCCATTTCACACCGGTTCTCAGTATTAACGTTACGGAGTTATGTGATGTGACGTGCTCAATACGGTTACCACTAATATTGTAATCGGATTCGATCGGAAAAAAGTGAAATCATTAGGAACGGAAAAATAAGCTCGAAAAATGCGAAATGATTGAGAGGAATGCAGACCCTGTTCTTCTGAAAGGAGCTATACTAAAACGATTTAGGGAAACCGCAGAAAACTTATGGCTGGCGGAAAGGGGATTTGAACCACCGTCCCTCGAAATGGGAGTCTAGTGTATTAACCAATGGCCACCTAGCATACTCGTTAGAGACGGAGAGGACTAGCTCACATGAGGATGGTTGGGAAAATTTAGGGAAACCTCGCGAAACTTAAATATAGGAAATGAATCACGGTTCTCCAGAAAACATACCAGTGTCTTAGAAAGTGCGCCACCTCTGTCCCATGTTGATGGTTTTTGTGGCTCGGTGTGACTTGGAGCGCTTTTTTTTATGTCACCAGATTTTTGAATGGACTGGTGGCGTCTGCCACGAATTCCTGTTATCTGCCACTCTCTTCATCTCAGAGTAGCACTTGCCCCCAGTTACTTGTTCGATATATTCTAGTCTCTGTCTTTCTCTACAGGTTTTAGCCTCTAGTACCGCGCACGTTATCCTCTGATGCCTTAAGACATATCCTCTCTCCCTGTCCTTTCTTTTTCTTCTTCTTCTTCTCTCAATCTTCTCCATACATTCGTTTCCTCGCCGGTTCTGCGAACAACCTCCTATTTTCTTATCAGTCCATCTAATTTTCGACATCCTTCGATAAGCGCAAAATCTAGAACGCCCGATTCCCTCCTTTGCCAGTCTTCCCACAGCCATGATTCGCCTCCATTCAATACTATTCTCCAACGGTACATTCTCAGATATTTCTTCCTGAGATTAATTCCGATGTTTAATGCTGGGAGACATTTTTGACCATGTATGCCCATTTTGTCTCATTTTATGTCCTCCCCGCTTTGTATGAGCAATAGGTGCGAAACACTGCAGCTCTATCTCGTATCGTTTCTAATCCGAGTACTTAGTTCTTGTTCTTCAGTTATTAAGTGTCCCGCGTGGTTCTTGTGCGTATTGCATATCACCTGTCATTCTTTATAGCTCGCACGTACCTTTCTGAGAATTGCAAACATCTTGTACCATTTTGAAAACTCGAAAGCTTTCTGTAGGTAAACAAATCCAGTGAACATATCTCGAATTTCCCGAAATCTTGCTTCTGTTACCAAGCAAAACGTCATAACTATCTCTCTGGTGATTGAGAGACTAATGCTTGATGATAAGGCTAACAAGAAGATTTTTGAAGATCAGGGTGCACTGGAGAAAGTTCGTATAGCCTGCAGCAATAAGATGGGTGC
This sequence comes from Schistocerca nitens, assembly GCF_023898315.1. NCBI lineage: Eukaryota > Metazoa > Arthropoda > Insecta > Orthoptera > Acrididae > Schistocerca > Schistocerca nitens. The sequence goes on from NC_064621.1 coordinate 70,104,842, forward strand.
TTTTGATTTGAATCCACAGAGGGCGTCTGGTGTACCTTGGCGTAAATATACTAGAAGGAATAGGTTTAAGTTTGTAACGTATTCTAAGCCTGATCTGAGCGCTGATATAACGTAAGTGAAATCCTGGACAGATCTAGATAAAGAGTGTAAGGTTAAAAATCGACTGTTTCAAGGTACTAACCCATTTTATATTGGACTACAGATTGCTGGTGATGAACAACCTGTAGCCAAAAGCGTCGTCCTCTAACTGTTTTGGGGCAGTATTGCCAGTTTTTGGTGAAAGTCCAGTACCAGTCGCTAGCTCGTGACATCCGCCAGTGTGCAACACCGGCTGGCTGCCTGCTCGGAGCGGGACACGCCCACGGCCGGGGCCCGCACTCCCCTGCCCGCCGGTGGCTGCGGCGGTGTCGAAACGGCCGGGCCGCGGCAGTATGGAAAGCTCGCGGAGAGCCCGCCCACTATCCCGCACTCACTCGCTGCTCAATAGCCGGTGCTGGCGGCCAGCGAAAGTGGGCGCCCGTCTCGCCGTTCCCCCCACTCGCCGGATAATCGCGAAGAGCGCGGCCGGCTGATTTACGGCCGCCACGGCCGCGTACGGCGGAAGAAAAACAGCGCTTCGCCTGCGCGAGTAACGAGTCCTTTAAATTGCTGCGCGCGACCGCCGGCAGTAAGTCACGTGCCCGCTAACGAGATGCGCCTACTCGCTAGCGACCATCGCCGCCCCACATCGCTTCCGAGTGGTCGCGCTCTGCAAGGAAGTTCCTAACGGACCGCGAACGTGTCACTGCCCGTAGTCCGCTGTCAGTCACACGTGCGAAACTCTTTCCCACACGCCACACTGCTCACTGTCAGGGGACAGTAACAAGTACTGACCGCCACAATTCTTTTTCATACTAGCTGTAACCCCGCACTTTGCTCTGGCTCACTCTGGTTAAAAGGAAAATGAAAAAAAGACAAGAAACGCGGTTTTAATATGTATGGGAATGGGATGTAACATGTGGTGTATTGGGGGGCAGCATATCACAAGTCACTGTGTTCCTCGAACCACTCCATCACACTCCTGGCCTCGTGACCTGGCGCATTATCTTGCTGAAAAATGCCACTGCTGTTGGGGAACATAATTGTCATTAAGGGGTGTACGTGGTCTGTAACCAGTATACGGATACTCCTTGACCATCGTGGTGCCTTGCACCTTCTCGAACACTCGACAAGTCGTGCAGTTCCCGAAACGTTCGTGCCGAGCCTCTGGGCCATCACAATCTGCCCTCGGTCACGCTCAGGTATCTCGCGCGCCTTCCCCATCCTACACTTGGGCAGTGTATATCTTCTTCTTCTCCTCCTCCTCCTCCTCCTCCTCTCTCTCTCTCTCTCATATATATATATATATATATATATATATATATATATATATATATATATATATATATATCGTTTAAGAAGGGATTTTCCGAAATTCCAACCCTAAAGAGGTGAAATAGGGGTGAAGGGTTCTTTTGAAAAATGTCGCTATTAAGGCAGTTTTGAAGCTAGACCTTCGAAAATTGATATTTTCTTTCTCAGTCAGAAATAAAGCAACACATGTTTCAGCATTCTTTGGAAATGGGGGTAAAATAGAGGGTTAAACATTTATTTTGAAAACATTTCATTATTAAAGAACTACTGAAGTATTTTTAAACCTATGTCTATGAATATTGGTATTTGGCTTCTCGGTTACAAATAAAAAAATACGTGTTTCAGTGTTTTTGCAACTTCAACCCCTAAGGGACTGCAATAGGGGATGAAAATGTTTAAGAAAATATTTCTTTATACTGAAAAAATTTAAAGCTAAATTACTTAAAATTGGTATTTCGCTTGTCTTTAGATATCAAGAAATATTTGTTAGTGGATGAAAGTTGGTATGAAAATATCAGCACAAGAACGCAAAAGCCATGATCAACTTTGTGCTCATACTATCAGATTGGCTTTATGATCAGAAGGACATTCGGAAAGGACCATGCTAATATGGCTAAGCGTGGAAAGGTTTCGCAATTTGTGAACAACAAAAAAATTCTATTAAATAAAAACAAAACAAAAAAACTTTGCAGGCCATACAGTTTAAGCGAGCGAAGCAGCGGTCGCGGAGATAGTTGAAATACATAGCCTATGTTCGTCCAAACGTGTAAACATTTGAAGTAAATTGGCCAACTGCTTCTTGAGACATTTATTAACAATATTTCCCATTTATATATTACATATATTTTTGCGTATTGTACATATAAAACAGATATAGCCAATTTTCAATCTAAGTGTTCATTAGAGCATAGTGTAAAATTTTAAGAAAATCTGTCAAGGACGTATCCAGTTTTTTGATGTCCAAATGTGTGTGGAATCTCATGGGACTTAACTGCTAAGGTCATCAGTCCCTAAGCTTACACACTACTTAAAACCTAAATTATCCTAAGGACAAACACACAAACCCATGGCCGAGGGAGGACTCGAACCTCCGCCGGGACTAGCCGCACAGTCCATGACTGCAGCGCCTCAGACCGCTCGGCTAATCCCGCGCGGCCAGATTTTTGATAACAATATTTCACTTTATACATTATATATAGAGTTAGAAGGTATATGTATTAAAAGTATGAAGACTATGTCTATCCCAATGTTCATTTTACTATCGAGCAAAATTTCAAGTGAATGGGTCAAGAATTTTTCGTGATTTAAGGTAACAACGTTTGCCCAGGTGTATAAGAGCACGCCCGTATTCTAATGCAACGTTGTGTCAAAATTTCAAGTCAGTCGACCAGATAATTTTCGAGTTTCACGAGCACAAACATACGCAGGCGGAATTTTTACATTTCAGGATAAGGCAATTCATTATTGCTTACAAGGACAGAGCTTAGCCACTTCTGCCGGGACCCTTACCGTCGCGTGGGTTTGGTTTTTATTTTTGTCTGCCGGACTGAGTCTCTTTCCTTCCTTCAAACCAACCTGCAAAGACTCTGCACAATCTGCGCTACGCATTTCTCTGGTTTACGTTGCCACTCGACACCAGTCGATCGCTACACATGTAGCTGAGTTTTAACAGAACGAAACCACCACGCCGTTGCCAGGTCGAAACTTGGTAATTACTTTAAACTTAGTTGTTTCGTGGGCCGGTTGTGTACTGTTGTTTGGAAAGGATTACAGAGTGCTGTAGTATCGATAATTGATAGTAATCTGATGTTTACGCGCGGTAGCTACGTGTCAAACTTGTACTTCGGTTAACTTTGACTTAGGTGTTTACTGTGTAGCTCCAGCTTTGAACTGACCGCTAGTGTGTTCGGCCTATCACTGGCTTTAGGCACCCCAAAAAGACAAAAATATACGAACCTAATCCAACTTCAGATCTGGAGAAGCGATACATCTCTATCGAATAAAAGTAAAAAAAGAACGGTCTTTTATTCGTTGCAGGTGCTCATTATATCAGATACGTTGCAGTAAATCAGAGGAAAATTAACCTAAAATAAAACCTAACTGCGTTGAAGGGGAAGAGTGGGAAAGGTATATGTGCGCGCTTTACTGAGCAGCCGGAAAAGAAGAAGAAGGAAACCAGAAGTAAGAAGGAAACACCAGAGTTATCGAAGGTATCAGATGTTTCTACATATGTGACGATGAAGATGACGGTGCTTGCTACAACCAGGTTACTGGCGCATTGAATTCCTCCCTATATCGAGTAAAGAATGTAATGAGTAATGCTGCCGTGGGGAGAAATAGTGACTTTTTATCCAGCAAACTCACACTCCAAAAATTATTGAAATGTGCAAATAAAAGTGATTAAACGTTCCATGTTGCTCTTTAAATGATCCCATTATTATAATTTTCAAATAGAAACTGAGAAATAGTTTCAATAATGTATACTCAAAATAAATTTCTCTCTCAAGAACACGATTACCCAATCATTGGTGATAATTACTCCATGGAGTACGGAATAGGGCACAACCACATCTTTGTGGTATTTGCAGTTAAACTTCATTGTATTACGTTTTAAATCGGTTAATTATAGTAAAGGTAGAGAAACTATAGCACTAGTACGAACAATTGGTTTCAGATTACTTTCTACGAATGGGCCAAATTATTAATAATTTCTGCTTATGGGCGCACTTTCACCACATAGCTGTCGAAGCGGAAAAATGATGCTGTCGGTGACGCTTAAAAGCCTTTGACACGGTGGTCCAGTGCATACCGTTAAGTAACGCAAAACGAAAAAGGTTCACAGACATGTGAGTTGCTAGAACACGTGAGAAGTAATAGTACCCAGTACGTTATCGTCGATGGCGAGTGTTCATCAGAGACAACGGCATTGTCAGGACTACCAGGGAAGTGTGATACGGCCGCTCCTGCTCTCTACATACATAAATGATGTAATGGACAGGATGAGCGGCAATCTGCGGTTGTTTGCTGATGATGCTGTGATGTACGCGAAGATGTCGTCGTTGAGATGACTTACACAAAATTTCTAGTTGGTCTGATGAATGGCACCTTGCTCCAAATGTAGAAAAATTTAAGTTATCGCAGATGAGTCGACCACATGGATTGGACGAAGACGCCGAAGCAATTACAGGCGGGCTGCTATATTTGTTACCAGTAGGTCCGATCAGCACGCGAGTATTACGGAGATTCTTCGCGAACTCATCTTGGAATTCCTCGAAGGAAGACAAGGTTCTTTTCGTGGAAGAAAATTTAGAGAACCAGTATTTGAAGGTGACTGCAGAACGATTCGAGAAATCAAAAAGAAAGGAGGAGAAAGGTTACTTACAACTCAAAGTACACGTAATGAACGTGCAACCGGGCCCGTGAGGCTTTGCGGGGACGTTCAGTAAATTCGACGGTCGCAAGTAGGGTTGTACTAGATCAGTTAGGCAAACAGTCATAGCTCTGGATTGCTCAGGGGTGGGATCGAAAGGACGGAGGGGGAGGGGGTAGTGCACGTACAGGCCGGCCGCGGTGGTCTAGCGGTTCTAGGCGCTCAGTCCGGAACCGCGCGACTGCTACGGTCGCAGGTTCAAATCCTGCCTCGGGCATGGATGTGTGTGCTGTCCTTAGGTTAGTTAGGTTTAAGTAGTTCTAGGTTCTAGGGGACTGATGACCACAGATGTTAAGTCCCATAGTGCTCAGAGCCATTTGAACCAGTGCACGTACAGAAGGATACTGTCAAAAAAAAAAAAGGTGTAGTAGATTCAGGACGAGCTAGAAGATTCACCGAGCGCAAATCATTTGGTATTATCGCGACGAGTAGGATCGAGGCAGCAAAAATTGCAGTGTTGGCAAAAGAGAGGGGGCAACAGGTAGAACGAGCATCGCGTCTGATGGATAAGCGCCAGAAGAGAAAGAAACACTGGGAGAACGAGACGGACGTGCGATGTGTAATAACACAAACTACCAGATAAGGTGTGCGAACGGTGTGGAAGCGTCCCGACGTGACCCGGATGGCGACAGTAATGGTATTGGCCGTCGGAAGCCTGTGTGGGTTAGCCGGCGGCCGCTACCTTGCAGCGGCGGCGGCGTGATTGAGAGAAAAAGACAGGTACGAGAGAGGAGTGGAGAGGAGCGTGGAGAGAGAGAGAGAGGAGAGAGGAGAGACGAGCCGTGAGGTCAGCCGCGGGTCGCTGACCTTGCACGCGCCCCGGGCGGCCGCCGCAGCGGCAGCGGCCAGCCGCTCCGCTGGCCGAGGGATGGGCAAAGTGGCGTCGGCTGCAGGCCACCGCTCCCATTCATTAGCCCACACTCACAGCTCGCTCTACCCACTTCCTAATCGCATATTTCCTGTCTCACTCAATCACACTACTTCTTATCGCTCCTCATTTCGTGGCCTACGTTCCAAGGATCATTCTACTGTCACTTGCCCCGACTTCACATATTTTAGGAGAAATTGGCTCTGAGCACTATGCGACTTAACTTCTGAGGTCATCAGTCGCCTAGAACTTAGCACTAATTAAACCTAACTAACCTAAGGACAGCACACACATCCATGACCGAGGCAGGATTCGAACCTGCGACCGTAGCGGTCGCTCGGCTCCAGACTGGACCGCCTAGAACCGCACGGCCACTCCGGCCGGCTTGGGACAAATAAATGAGGTTTCAATAGTTTACTGTCATTGCCAAAAGCTGTGCAATACTGCCAACAGTGACAAAACTTAGGTGTTCATCTCACATCACCTTTCACTAATATCGCCCAATTTGCTGTACATGCCATGGCAGCAAACTGCTCACATCTGTTGAAAGCTCAAGGTGATTTATGAAATATGTACGGTTTGAAAACTTTTTTATTTTCCGGTAGCCATACTGCTTATTCTTGAGCAGAAATAAACAGTGAAATAAATGGAAGATCTAATAATGAAGCCCGCCAACGTCTTCTTTCAGTAGCATACACCATTCGTGAAACATCATTTCGGAGCATGGCTCAATCTTCAAAGCATCCGTTGGCTATCATACGACGTCCAATGTGATGTCAACGCGCCTTATCCTGCATATGACTCCCAGCGAAGTTTCTTCCACACGTTGAAAATGACAATACAAATACTATTGCTAAGTTTTCCATAGAAAAGAATTACCATCTGTGGCATGTTGACTGAATATGAGCACAATTATCCTGTTGAGTCAGTTACATACAGGGGGCGACACGTATAAGTGCTAATATTTTTGTATCATGAAGTTGAAGTCAACATCATTACATCAGTATTTACTTTATTTGCAGATTAATAATTACAGCTGTCAGAAATAGCTATTCGAAGTAGTATGTTTTTAGGTCAGGTAGTACCTCCAAGTGCATGTGGTAAGGGCACACCATCAATGCTTATTTTCCCCTGGGAAACAGATCAGGTGCTGAAGAGTGATGCATAGACACAGAACGGTTAGTCTACACTGACAGGCATAGCCCACTTAGTGGTGCAGCTACAGCCATGCAGAAAACATTAGGTTGGAAAGTTTGTTATGTGCTTGCGGGAATACTGTTCGACACAGAGAAGAAACAACCAGCAAACTGTTGTTTGTACATAACATACCACATATAAAAATATCTGCACTTATGTCCGTTACAGGAAGTATTTATAATACCACAGTAATGTGTAATTATGATATCCAAGAGTAATAGTTGCATAAAATCAAGAAACGTTTTGAATGAGCTCTACTCATCATCATATTCGCTCTTAAACTCAAAGTTCGCCTACATTAGCGCAGTATGCACCGACGATCTGCTTGAAGGAGGAGGAGAGGGGGGGGGGGGGGGAGCTCAGAGCCGCAAATTTAAAATTACCGGTATTAATACAGAGTTTCTTCATTTCGCTTTAGGATCCTGTAAGCTAATCCAGCAACTAATGATATGATGCTTCCTCTGAGACTGCTAACATATAGCTAAATAAGGATTTAATCGAGAGAATTTTACTAACGAATGGCACTACGAACATAATTTTTGAAGAAAGCCCAATTTTACGAAAGTAGTTATTGAGGAAATGACTGCATTACTAATATGAGAGTCCATTTCTCTGAACAGCTATTTCGATTTAAATTGATTTTAAGGTAGCCTTCAACACGACGGTCAGAGTGTTTTACTAGCAATGGTCCCGTGAAAGAGGATATGCCGTTGTCTTCGTGACACGCTCGAAAGGAGAATAAAAACAATAAAATAAGTACCACTCTATTGCTGAAAAAATAAAGTGAAGATTTATCCAGTACCGTTTTTCCCGATTTAATGCCTACATTTAGGAATTAAACTGGGTTTTTATTAATTTATAATTATTGTTCTTTACGTCTAATTTTGCAACGTATTTTTGTTTGAAACACCATCGCAGCTTTTTATCGAACGGGATGGAATGCCCGCTAAGGCGATACTGGCTGCATTCCGTGCAACGGGGGTTGATGGCAGCCGGGTGCAGCACCATTTCTGCCCCGTTTTGGATTGCGCTTACATCGACGGGAATCTCGTTAACAAAGATCAGTCCCTCGGCCGTAAATCAGGGACACTCTTAACTGTATTGGCGAAAATTCTCGTTCATTTGGAGTATTTGTCAATTCATCACTTTTTTAGCCAGCACTTGGGCATGTCAGCCGATTTATTAAAGTGGAAGCTTTTATCCGAACGCTTTTCAGTCAAGGTTCACCACCGGTGAGGCACCGCTTTTAGATGCCTCCGTTGTTATGATTACGCTCGAGTACAACCGACATGCATCGCAAATTCTAAATTTTCATTAAGCTTAAACCACATTACTTTCACATTTTCGCTTCCCCTCCATTTTTCCTTGATGCTGGCAAAGAAGACATTCAAGAATGACTCGTGCAGTAGCTGACTTAAGCAAGCGAAAGTACGAAAAGGGAAAAAATTTTTCTGCGTAAGGCGAACTTTTATGTGACTTTCTGAGCGCAGACAGAAGGTTAAATCAAAATGGACAGAATTAATTTTAAATTCAACAGATAGTACTGAGATGGTATATTTGAATACAGACTGTAATACCTCATGTTGGCGTTGTGTACTTACGCACGAAGACTACAACACGATCCATTTGCGACACTCACCTGAAACAAAAGAAAGAAAGCATTAGCTCCGTCGCCAAGTATAGTGAATCACAGAGTAACATTCGTAATGCTATGAGAATGCAGCTGGTCACGTTGTGAGAACTCTTGCGGACGGCCGTTGTCGTAAGCGAGAAAACGTTGGCCTGGAGAAAGAGGGAGGGAGAGAGAGAGAGAGAGAAACTGAGAGAGAGCTCACGGCGGGTAACGGCGAGACACTATAGCCGGCTAGCCACCTGCAGGTGGCCCACACAGCACGAGGGCCCAGCGAACCACGGCGGGCACAAGCAGAGCTGACTCTGTCCCTCTGACTCATCCTCCGTCCGCATCCTGCCACTGGCTTCAAATGGTTCAAATGGCTCTGTGCACTATGCGACTTAACTTCTGAGGTCATCAGTCGCCTAGAACATAGAACTACTTAAACCTAACTAACCTAAGGACAGCACACACATCCATACCCGAGGCAGGATTCGAACCTGTGACCGTAGCGCTGGGCTCCAGACTGTAGCGCCTAGAACCGCACGGCCACTCCGGCCGGCCCATTGGCTTCAGTCTGTGTCGAATATTCAGCTCGCATCGTTTGTGAGTCCGCCAAGAAAGCTACAGTTCGCAAAAAAAGAGGGATTATCCGAATTGGTCGAAAACCGGTGGATGCAATTTACATGCACGGACAAACAAATGATTACAATTTCAAAAAAATTAGGTGGTTGTGTAAGAGAACGCGCTTCACAAACTGAATAAGTAAATAACGCGTGGGTCCACACCTGTCCCTTATCCAAACAGTTATTGGGCTTGGTATTGATTGATAGAGTGGTTGGATGTCCTCCTGAGGGATAACGGGCCAAATTATGCCTAGTCGGCCTGTCAGATCGTCAAAATACCGAGCTGGCTGGAGAGCTCGGTCCATAATGCTCCAAACGTTCTCAATTTGGGAGAGACCCGGCGGCCTTGCTCACCAACGTAGAGTTTGGCAAGCACGTAGGCAATCAGTAGAAACTCTTGACGTCTGCGTGTGGCATTATCTTGCTAAGGTCTAAGTCCAGGATGGCTTGCCACCAAGCGCACGAAAACGGGGCGAGACTGATGGCCCAGTAGTTTGATCCCTTTACTCACTACACCAACCAACTGTAACGTTGTTACTTTAATTTGCTATGAAAGCGGTACTGCTAGACAATAAAAGCGGGTTAAAAGCTGTGAGCTGTCTGGGGAAGTTAACCGTGCATTACTGCGCAACTGTTTCACCAGGTATCTAGTCTACGTTTACCAAATTCCCAAACAGACTAACATTAATTATAATCTTTTAATAGTCATACAACAACCGGTAATATATATATATATATATATATATATATATATATATATATATATATATATATATATAAAGAGAATTTAAATAAAAAGAAAGAAATCAGTTTATATTTGGAAATTTATTTTAAGATTGATCATTGAAATTTCAGCATATTAAACTCGATTCATAACTAAGCTGGTGCCTTATTTAGGATTGTGAAAATGTGAGATTGTAATCTTACGGAACACATCAAATATGGAGCCAAGATTGGGAGACTGCATACAACACTGCATTCATAAAATAACACACGAAGAACGTTGAAACATATGCAAGCGGAAATTAACCACAACCAACCGATTCAATTTTCACCCAAAGAAATTACATTCGTAGCGCAATCCTGTCCGTCATGTAATTACCACACACTGGTATACTAAATTCATACTAACTCTCTGTGAAATCTTCCCAAAAAGAATAGCTGAGGGCTACTTTGATGATTACACCACATGCTTCACGTGGTCAACTTGGTTTACACAAAGCGTATAACTCCACAATAATTTTGATAATTGAAATAAATTAGATCGAAAAGCAATTTTCAAAAGAAAAACCTCGAACTGGTTACTAACGTCTTACTATTAACCTGATGGGTTGGTTGGTTGGTTTGTGGGATTAAAGGGACCAGACTGCGATGGTCATCGGTCCCACCTGATGGGTCAAACAGTTATATAAGCACGTGGTACTGGTCTCGCAAAGTACACCCCACGTGGGTTGAACATAAAGAAAAGTTGCTATATTGAAAAATATTGTCAAGACGAGACGTTATAATCACACAAGCATTCGCATTTAAGATTGATCTTAGTTAGAGTTACTGATCAACACGTGGTTCCACTTTACTCACAAAGTAGTGACAAAGCAACTACCGGAAAATAATCTGAACTTCACACGAGAATTACACTGTGCTGCAATTTAAGATAACATTAGATATTTTAGAGCTAAACCTGAAATAAAGGTGATTAAATTTTCAGTTAGGCTGAACTTAAGAAATCCATTGTCCTACGGACTTAGCAGACACGCGCTTAGCCGGAGATCTTACCACTTCAGACGCTCGCCACGGACCGACTGACTGGTCCCTTCCTGAGGGGTGGCTCACAAATACAAACGGAAGTGGCCAGAGGGGCAGCTTCCTATACCAACATGACAACGGACGGACAGGACCATACTAAGGATAGAAACCTCTTTGCTTTTAGAAAGCGTAGCTACCTGTTCCGACGTTGGTCCTACTGTTCTCTAGCAGACAGCCTTGTCTGCTACCCTCAAGCATGCAACTATAAATACATTTGCTCATTCATCCTCTCACACAGAAGGGAAGGGGGATGACAGTATCTTATCATATACAGTATATAAAAGAAAGCGGATGTAGGTTCCGTATGAGACTGTGTGACATGAATTACATATAAACTGTGTTTTAAAGTGTAGTAGTGTGACAGATCGTTCTTGTTTATGTGTAAAAGTAACACGTTCCACTACTCAGTCTCCTCCCAGATAGTCAGAAACGCCACAGTAAATTTAGAAGAGGAATTTATGCCGTAAATGACAACAGATTTAAGAAATTAAACATCAAAGGAAACCAACAGAGACCTTTCACAAATAACCAACCAAAACGCAAAACGGGGCGTAGAAATATCGTCGACCTACCTCTGTACTGTAAGTGTACCGCGGATGACAACCAAAAGTTCATTGCTATGAAAAGAAATGACATCCCATCATCAATGAAATTCGCCAATAGCTGTCTAAATGAGATGTTATTTTACTTTATTTTGACTACCAGTTTTGGCATTCCAGTATTCCATATTCACGACCACGTGCATCTCTCAAAAATAAATGATATTGTCATAACGTGCCATAAATTCCTGGTTGTCGTGAGTTCAAAACCGTTTCCCAAGTGCTCCATTCTAAGACTTGTTGCAACACCTGGTTATCGGGCCGTGTGGCGGGCAAAGGTCAGGTTGCTACCCCACCACTGTCCGGGGCGTTCCCAGACACTTGATGGCTGGTCATCGGGGCTCAGTTCTTAGGATGACTCATCACTGAAGACAATTCTACTCCAGTCAATGAGATTCCAGGCAAAGTCGGTGGATCTTTCACCAGTCCAGGAAGTTTGGAGCATTACCGGCAAGTCCCTCCATCCAACTCGGGATTTGGGAGGATATGCTTCGAGAGGACACCCAAAAGCTCCGTTAATGAATGCCAATCCGAATAACTGCTTCCATAAGAGGTGGAGCAACGCGTTACTGACTTTCTCAACTTGTGAAGCTGTTTCTCTTGAATAAATCAGCCAAGTTTTCGGAAATTGTAGTCAGTTCTTTGCAGTACATGTACATCACGTCTACTGATTTCCATCCCATTCGGATAATTCGTTCATGGCGTCGTTTTTTGTATTAGAGTGTATAAAAAAAGTGGTACTGTCATCACAGTGATATCGACTTGTAGCTCCGTCGATAATGCAGTAGCTCAGGCAGTGAAACAATAAAAATAAGTACTTGAATAAATTAATTTGACAGTACAAAATGAATCATTAACTCTGCAGCGGAGAAAGCCCTGGTTTGAAGCTTCTGAAGCTAAGATTAATAGGTGGTGACATCCTTACATTTGGAAAGAATAGAGTAGTCAGCGAAACGGTACAAATAAAACAGTATCTTGTTTATTTCGCCACTAAGCGTTCGATAGTTCACATGTTTATTCACATGGCTGGTGTTGGTGAAGAGTACAGACATCTTTTCTCAGTCGCAGACAAAGGATAGTAGGTTATTTTGAGTCTTTTCTGAGTCGCGGACTAAGGATGGTGTAGGTAATTTTGCGTCTTTTGAGCGACGGTAGTAAAAAGACGCAAAATAACCCACACTGCACTTGGTCTGCGACAGTGAAAAGACGTCTGCACTATCACCAACGCCAGCCATGTAAATAGTTCTCCATTTGAAGATGATGGTGCGAACTATCGAAACGCGTAGTGGCAAAATAAACAAGTGACTGACGCAGAAACTGTTTTATTTGTATTGATTGCCAGTCGCAGCCCTCATAATGCCGTCCCTTATGGACGAAATATTCATCAGCGAAACCCTAATATGTTAAAGACAGCCTTCCCATCCTGCAAGACCTGTTCATAATTGATTAATATCACTAAACCGGTACTAGTTGCAGGTTCCCTATCTAACAGTTTCAGGGGCAACACATTTTTTCTGAATTTTTGCGTAATTATCGACCAAATTTAAAATGCTGTCATAATCTACTCATTACGATGTACAATCTTATGATAATCGATTAACACCATAAGACAAGTAATAGAGTTAGAAACGTGTTTGTCGTGAGGAAACGCGATAGGGGCGCAAATACCTGGAATAAGTATTTATTCATTTTTCTGCGAGTGAAAGCACTTAGTGGTTTCCAAAAGACTTTACGCATAATTTAAAAACTTTTACTCGTTGGCACCTCCCACAACATGATGATGGCAAAAAAGTTTACCACTTACTAAATTTTCTCTGCCCACGTAGTCGAACTACAGCATTACGGGTGACGTTTTGATTTATCACTTCTTTGCTACTAATTCTATCGGCAACACATTTTTCTGACAGTATCCAATGAATGTAGCCGAAAGTTTGCATTCCTATACGACCGATAGTTGAGGGGATATGACGTCGTAAACAATGAGATGCGTGAGAAATTGACTTTTCCTTAAAATGAAGTGCAAATAGACTATATTCATATTGTTTCTTAATGAGAGCACATAGCGGCTTCCATCACACTTTAAGGACAATTTCGAACCTCTTGTAAACTTTTCGTCGTTTATATGCTTACAAATGTTTAACACATAACTCATAAAATAATCAGACATTTGAAGATATTATGTACATGGGGGTTCACTGGTGTAAATGTAACAGTGGTACATAGAAGTGCGAAAAAATGGCTCTGAGCACTATGGAACTTAACATCTGAGGTCATCAGTCCCCTAGAACTTAGAACTACTTAAACCTAACTAACCTAAGGACATCACACAAATCCAGGCCCGGAGTAGGATTCGAACCTGCGACCGTAGCAGTCGCGCGGTTCCGGACTGAAGCGCCTAGAACCTCTCGGCTACCGCGGTCGGCATAGAAGTGCAAATCTGGTTTTTGATGTTTACTGCTGGTGCTGTAAATAGTTGAATAGTTTGGACTGCGATTATGTATGGGAAGTGACTAGTGATTTCTTAGGTAGTAGGCGGAGTAAATCTAACAACTGTAACAAGATACAATAATAAAGGATGTAAAATATAAACCACAGAGTAATAAAAGCAAAAAGAAACAACATTTGTTTACATAAATAACACGACCCCCGTAGTTCCGTAAGGAGAATTTTTCGATGTGTATAATAAATGTAAAAAAAAAAGAAAAGGATTTCTACCTTTGTCCTACTTTGAAGTCTTGTCGGAAGTTCTGCTGCTACCGGAAGAAAGGATACCCCGAAGAAATGGTTGAGCTAATATCTAGGCATTATTTACTGAACGAATCTCTCTGCTGAGATCAACTGGTCCATGGAGGCATGCACGAAAGCTCCTGACCAGTTTAGAAACTAGGGAAGAATGTACTGGCAGAAGCAAGCTGCGAAGGGCACTGTAGGTCGTGGCTGGACAGCTCACTTGGTTAGAGCCTTGTCTGTTAAGGGAAAGTCCTGGGTTCGACCCCCACTCCGGCCTCAGTTTTAATATGTCAGGTAATGTCGATGGCCTGTGGGATACGTCCGAGATGGAAGCATTTGTTTGGACGCTGAGCGCCTTTTATCTAGAAGGGATTTAGCACCAGTGTGTACTTGTCAGAGGCGTCTGATGCTTGGCGAAGAGAAAGCGATAGTCGTGCTGACAGGTGAGCTGAGCTGAGGTGAGGTGAGGAATGGCCGAGGGCGCAGCGAAGTGTGCCGCGGTCGGTGGTCGGTGGGCAGCCAGCAGCAGGAGCTGCAGCACGCGGCACGCAGCTGCCCCGGCGGGAGATGGGATCTGCGCCGGTAGCCGTCCGCGCTCGCTGGCCCGCCGCGCCGTGGTCTTTGCTCCCTGCGGTCAACGGCCGCGGGCTGGAGCCCGGAGCCCGGAGCCTGGAGCCTGGAGCCGCGGCGGAGGCGGTCCCGCCTGCCCGCGCCGGATTCCGTATTGTGCGCGCGCCCGAAACTGGCCCGTAGCTCGTGCTTCTGTCCGCCCCTTCATCAGGGCGCGTTGTTTTTAGACAAGCAGCCCAAAAGTCGACAGTTGCAAAATATACGCTGGTGGGGTGGAGGTCTGACCGGAGGGAGCGCCAGTGCGAAACGACTTCTGCTTCATCCTCCCCCTCCCCCCCAATACGTTGTTACACGATTCTTCTTTGGCTGTGGTTTTACGCAAAATGGCAGTGTACCTTAGAAGACAGATTAAGGAAATACAAACCTACGTTTCTGGTATTTGTAGACCCAGAGAAAGCTTTTGACAATGTTGACTGGAATACTCTCTTTTAAATCCTGAAGGTGGCAGGGGTAACATACAGGGAGCGAAAGGCTACTTAGAATCTATACATGAACCAGATAGTAGATATAAGAGTCGAGGGGCATGAGAGGGAAGCAGTGGTTGGAAAGAAAGTGAGACAGGTTTGTATCCTATCCCCGATGTTATTCAATCTGTATATTGAGCGAGCACTAAAGGAAACAAAAGAAAAATTTGGAGTAGGAATTTAAATCCTCGGAGAAGAAATAAAAACTTTGAGGTTTGCCGGTGGGATTGTAATTCTGTCCGAGACAGCAAAGGACCTGAAAGAGCAGTTGAATGGAATGGACAGTGTCTTGAAAGGAGGATACAAGAAGAACATCAACAAAGGTAAAACAATGATAATGGAATGTAGTCGAATTAAATCAGGTGATGCTGAGGGAATTAGATTAGGAAATGAGACACTTAAAGTAGTAAAGGAGTTTTGCTATTTAGGGAGCAAAATAACTGATGATGGTTGAAGCGGAGAGGATATAAAATATAGAATGGCGATGGCAAGAAAATCGTTTCTGAAGAAGAGAAATTTGTTAAGATCGAGTATAAATTTAAGTGCCAGGAAGTCTTTTCTGGAATTTGTATGGAGTGTAGCCATGAATAAATAGTTTAGACAAGAAGAGAATAGAAGCTTTCGAAATGTGGTACTACAGAAGAATGGTGAAGATTAGATTGCTAGATCACGTAACTAATGAGGAGGTACTGAATAGAATTGGGGAGAACAGGAATTTGTGGCACAACTTGACTAGAAGAAGGGATCAGTTGGTAGGACACGTTCTGAAGCATGAAGAGATCGCCAATTTAGTATTGGAGAGAAGCGTGGAGGGTAAAAATCGTAGGGGGAGACCCAGGGATGAATACACTAAGCAGATTCACAAAGATGTAGACTGCAGTAGTTACTCGGAGATGAAGAAATTTGCACAGGGTAAAGTAGCATGGAAAAATTCATCAAACTAGTCTTTGAAATGAAGACCCCAACAACAACCTCTTGCAAGGTTCATCTACAGCGACACTTCGAAGAATGAAGATGTATGCTCAGTGCGATGGCTGTTCGTCATATTGTAATGAAACTCAAGCTACTTAAGAAACTAACAGTCCTGGCAGCCCTTCAAAGCGCCGAGGAGCACGTGTGCTAGAAGTTCACTATCATTTCTGACTCCAGATCAACGCTAGAACTGTTAACATACATGTACCCTCGACAATCCAACCTTCTAATAGCATAAGGCATTATGCATCTGATATTACAGATCACAACTAGGAATCAGGAAGTTACCATGTGCTGCCTAAAAGCGCACTTTGACATTCCTGACGATGGAATACTCGATAGGCTTCCCAAAGCAGCCGTCTATGAAAGAGAAAGCGGAGAAGTCGAATTGCCAGGAGCAAACCTTTTGAATATTACAAGATTGATAATCAGAGAGCAGTGAAACAGATGATGGCAAGAGACCTCCTAATAAAAAGGCACGTATTATGCCAGTGAGCTTGGTGCTTATTACTAACTTCTGGCACGAGAAACTTCAGTGCTCCAGGAGACTCACAAGCACTATGAGGCGCCTCTTATTCAACCGCGGCTGCTGCAGAAAGCACCTATATCTTAGCGGTCTGGTCTCAACCTCGCTGTGCAACTAAGGCGAACAAGATGATGTCACCCACATCTTTTTTGGCTGCTCTAACAGATACAACACCCGAAGTCATCTGCTACAACATACCTGGTTACCATAATTTTCTGCCTACCGACATGTATTATCGTACTGCTATTGCTCTTACGGTATGCACTTTACAGCCCATGTTCAGTTTTTCAGTAACCCTTTAAGTGAAGCCTACTTATGATTCATTCACAGTCAGCTTAGCACTTTGCAGCATGAGATAAAGGAAATTGAGGGAAACACGAAAAGTTTAATAGTGGTAAATGATGTTTTGAAAAATACTCAGGAAACTGTTACTAAGAGGAGAGAACAGCAGTTCATTCCTTTTAATGTTAAATCTGTCCTTAAAAGAGCAGAAGTATCAGAAGCAGCGGAAATGAGTTTTAGAGAAGTAGTTAATAAGTTCTATGACGCTTGTATATAATACCTCAGGAAGTGGAGCGCCTCATATTTACCCTCATCGCCGGTGTTTGATTGGATGCCAAAATGGGAAAGTGTTGAAGAGACAGTTTCTTATTTGATGGTTCAAATGGCTCTGACCACTATGGGACTCAACTGCTGAGGCCATTAGTCCCCTAGAACTTAGAACTAGTTAAACCTAACTAACCTAAGGACATCACAAACATCCATGCCCGAGGCAGGATTCGAACCTGCGACCGTAGCGGTCTTGCGGTTCCAGACTGCAGCGCCTTTAACCGCACGGCCACTTCGGCCGGCCCGTTTCTTATTTGAAGAGTAAAGAGATTGAAATCGATGATTCCATTCTCTTTGATCAGTTCGGCATACTACAATATTAAGCTCCGAATGATCGTTGCTGTCATATCACTTAATATTGAGAATTCCTCCTGGGACACCCTGTATGTACGCTGAGACCCTCCCGGATGCTAATTAAAAGCAGAAGTCTCGTTGCTCGGCACTGGAAGAAGCAAGAAAGGAAGATAGGGGTAAACCCTTACAGTCAAGAACGACTTCATTAGAGACAGAGCGCAAGCTCGGACTAGAAAGGGTCAGGTAAGGAAGCCGTCTGTATCCCCTTCGAAATAACCGTCCCGCTATTACCCTTAATCGATTGAGGGAAACAGCAGGGAAGAAAATTCTGGATGGTCGTACTGCGATTCGAACCCTTCCGCTCCCTCAGTGAGCGGCATTGGAAGGATCTGTTCTCTCTGGTTTTTTGGATATGATTTATAGTGTACTTCCGGGTGTTCAGCTAGCCTGTATTTTCACTTTCGCACAATATACCGACGACCGACCCAGACCCCTTCTTAATGTGCTGCGAGTTACGTTGTTGGGCACTCGCTGCCTGCACTCCAAACAGAGAACTATTGTTGGTCTAGCATAGGGTGACCAAACGTCCCGGAAAACCGGGATTGTCCCGGTTTTCATCCTTGTGTTCCGGTGTCCCGAAAATTGTTTTCGTGACGCTCAAAAGTCCCGGAATTCAGTTTTTAAATACATTTCGTGAAACTTTCTCAAATTTTTGGGATTTCGCTATATTAAAGGAAATACAACACAAGAAATTAATATATTTTAGCTTATTTGTCTAAAACCTCCATTGTCCCATACTAGTAATCACAGTATCAGTATTGATACACTCAGGCAATAATTTACTTTCAGCGGTACTTTGGCCAACAAGTAGTGAGTTGTATTATTGTAACAGAGCAATGAAACCGTCCGATTGTCGCGCCACTTACACACTCATTGTCAGTACAGTGTAGTAGTTGACGTTTTGTCAGACAAACTGCAATAATTTTTTCTCATATTAGTGGTATTATTGCTGCAGTACTGTGAAACGCAATGCCGAAACGTGCCTGCAAGTTCAGTGACTGTTATTCCAAGGAATGGAATTTCATTAAGAAAGCTCGTTTTGATTACGAAGCAGAGTGTTCCGTATGTAACTGTTTTATTAGTATAAGTCATGGTGGACGTTCCGACATAATTGATCACATCAGGTCAAAGAAACACATTAACAGATACAGTGCACCGAGCTGCAGTAAAACTCTACAAAATTATTTTGCGAAACATGAGTCAAGTGAAGAGACGAAAGTTCGAGCAGCCGAGCTTACGCTAGCCTACCACACAGTAAAACATCACTAAACTTATAGATCTAGTGATTGTACTAATAAGCTTAACAGCATTATGTTTGATGACTCTTCTTCCATTGCAAAAAAGTTTAGTTCAACAAGAACTAAAGTGTCAGCCTTACTGAAAGGAGTTATTGCTCCCCAGAGTGTAAAGGAAAGCCTTGAAAACATCAAAAAGGCTTCTTTCTACGGGATATCCACTGATGCCAGCAATCATAAGGCCACTAAAATATTTCCGTTTGTTGTTCAGTTTTTCGATATTAATCAGGGAATTCAGACCAAACTTTTGAAGGTGAGTTCCCTGCCTCATGAAACATCTGACGAAATTTCAAGATTTTGTATGAATACTTTCGAAATGTTTGATCTTGAGAAAAATAAATGTGTGGCATTTTGTGGAGACAACACCAATACAAACTTTGGTGGTTTAAAAAGACAAGGCAAATGCAACGTATTTACCAAATTAAAGGCAACATTGCATGAAACATTGAAGGCATAGGGTGCCCTGCACATGTTTTACACAATAGCGTGCAGACATCTGCTGACAGTTTAAGCTGTGATGTTGAAACTATCGTCATGAAGGTATACTCACACTTTTACATGTATAGTGTTAGAACGGAGAGGCTTAAGGAGTTCTGTGATTATGTGGGAACTGAATATATGAATGTAATGTGTCACTCGAAAACTCGCTGGTTATCACTGTTTCCAGCAGCTGAAAGAGTAATCCGCCTGTTTGAACTTTTAAAAGATTTTTTCCGAATTGAAGACAAATCCCCCAAAATATTGGTTCAGTTTTTCAGTAACCCTTTAAGTGAAGCCTACTTATGATTCATTCACAGTCAGCTTAGCACTTTGCAGCATGAGATAAAGGAAATTGAGGGAAACACGAAAAGTTTAATAGTGGTAAATGATGTTTTGAAAAATACTCAGGAAACTGTTACTAAGAGGAGAGAACAGCAGTTCATTCCTTTTAATGTTAAATCTGTCCTTAAAAGAGCAGAAGTATCAGAAGCAGCGGAAATGAGTTTTAGAGAAGTAGTTAATAAGTTCTATGACGCTTGTATATAATACCTCAGGAAGTGGAGCGCCTCATATTTACCCTCATCGCCGGTGTTTGATTGGATGCCAAAATGGGAAAGTGTTGAAGAGACAGTTTCTTATTTGAAGAGTAAAGAGATTGAAATCGATGATTCCATTCTCTTTGATCAGTTCGGCATACTGACAAATTTTGTTGAAGAAAGTCTTCACAAGTGGGTGAGTTTTTTTTTTTTTTTAAAGCTGTGACTGTCTTCAGCATTACTCTGAGTTAGTAATAATTGCAAGGTATTTATTTGCAATCCCAGCCCATAATGCCAATGTGGAAAGAATATTTTCGTTCATGAATATCCAGTGGACTGATGAAAGAAACAGAATGGAGGTGGACTCTCTTGAAGCAATCCTACAGATCCTGTACAACTACAAAATGGATTGTGCCGAGTTTTATCACTGTGTCTCAAAGAACAAAGACATGATCAAGAAGGCTGGAGGCAGTGAAAAATTCCCTTTTCTCCAAGGACAGTCAATTCCATCTACAAGTGCTCAGTAATATTAAAGCTCATGTTAATATTAATTGATTAAAAGTTGAACCGTAAAATTTTATAAAATTGTAATACATTTCTTTATTAGTGTATACGTTTATTAAATGTCATTAATTATACAGATAATCTAGATTATATCAATCTTTTGTATCCTCTTATTAGTTATAATAATCGGGTTAACAAAATGTATCAATGTATCAATGTAATATTTAAAATTAAGAAACCTGGGTACATGTGGAATGAGGTGTCCATTGGCACCCGGGTGAATGTGTCCCGGTTTTCACCGAAAATAATTTGGTCACCCTAGAATAACACCACTCTTTATTCCTGATTTTGAGTCCCGACGCCCATTCGCCTTTCATGCTCTCTTGTTTCTCAGAAGCAGCACGGATATTCCGTGATACGTACATTCTGACGGCGTTTCGCATTTGTGATAGGTACGGAATCTTAATAGTGGGTGCCGGACTCCAAGTTCAGATGGAAATCTCCAACACTTTTTATCAGGATTGCCGACATCATTCCTTCCATACTCTTATTAATTACGCAGTTCCAAAAACGTGGCGTTTGCAAACCATAGAAGCTGTAGGAAAAAACTTGAATAAAAAAATTTGGGAATTAGGTTATTTAAAATACATTCTACGATACTGGTCTCATCGTATTTCATCTCGTGATTTTATTCGAAGCACTGCTCGGCGACAGCTGATATGCTTGATTGGTTTAGTCGAATGTTTCGGTGATGTTCAAAGCGCCCTCTTCGTCTATTGTGATACTCCGCTCCAGGAAAGACATGCCACTTCGGCCTTCGGGGTACAGAATGTTTTTAAAGGAATAAAGAACACTTTTCGTCTTTGTTGATGGGAATGAAAAGCGATGGTTGCAATTTTTCCCTGAGAGTTTGCCGACTTTTTCGGATATTGGGCCGGCGTAAGGCAGATAAGCGATTCGTAGCTTATCTTTGCTTGTCTTAGTCTGAACCTCTTTCCCGGGCGTTGTTGACTTTGACTTCAGTACCCGCTGATTTTTACGATCTGAGTAACTGTTCCTTCAGAACACTATTTGTAGGTGGTGTCGTTCTTCGTCGAACCTCTCCTTGTGTGGAAGTGTTAGACATCAGCTGTGCATCGAATTTCTTTGTGACGGATTCGAGGCAAGTTAAAGTGTGCGGGTTTTCTGTATACAGTGTGACCCAAGGTTCTGTCCACTCTGCTCTTACCTAGCACGTCATGCAACGGTAGCTGGCCCTCATTTTCAAGTTGCAGCCGGTACCTGCGCCTTTTGAGAGTCGCTGCTTCTTCAAGCTACTCGCGGATTGTGAGCTGATTTGGAGCTTCCTAGGTGATAACAAGCGTGCGCCGGACCGGTTCTTGAATCTGGGACCTTTCTATTTAGCGGCCAAGTTTTCTACCGAGTCACCTATCAAATCACGACTCGAGACCCACCAGAAAACCTTATTTCCGTTAGTACCCAGTCTGTAGAGCACTTGCTCACGAAAGGCGAAGGTCTCAGGTTCGAGTACCGGTCCGGCACACAGTGTTAATGTGCCAGGAATCTTTAAAACAATATTTATTCCAGAACAATGAAGTTTTGTCCTATGCAAAGCACGAAATGTCAGGTAAAAGGACACCAACAGACTTTTGTTTAGGTTTTTGGCATCGCAACACTACGAGGAACATTGATTTTTGCGTACTGTTTTGAGAGATATAGTTTTATTCGGTTAACTGCATAAGACACGTTTAGCACGGTCATCGTGTTCATTACGGGCCACCCGCTCGGAACACTGTGCGCAGGCGCGCGCTCGCCGGGTTGCCTGCCGGCCGTATTTCAGGCGCTTCTTATAGCGGAGCCGCGGCAGCGCGGGCCATAGCGCCCCTGGGGCCGGCGCCGGCGAGTTTAGATAGCGGTTATGGCGCATTGTTGCCAACAATGCAGCTAATGGCGAATTCCTTGGCGCTCCACGACCCTCGCCGAGCATTGTTCCGGTGGCCTATCGCGGCCGCCATCTAAGTAAGGCGGCCAAGTTGGGCGGCCGCGCCGGCGGGCCTTTTGTGGCGCCGTCGATCTGTGCGTGGTCATCGCTCGCCGGCGGAAGAGCGCGCCGCGGTGATGGCAGCAGCGGCGATAATGCACCGGCCCGAGAATCTCGGTGCTCCTGCACGCGGGGTCGCTAGCGCTCGTTATCCGCCGCCGCAGCTGTGGGGCCGGGCGGAGGTAATAGCCCACCCCCGCACCCGAACTGCTGACGGCCGCCGCGCACTGAAATTGACGACAGCTCAACTTATCGGAGCCACACATTGTTTAAGAAGCGAACAACCTGCCTATAATTGACCGTTTCCGAAGTCAGCTGCATGTATCGACCCGCCCTACACAACGAGTACAACGATACTATATTTAACGTTAGGACGCCTAAGGGGGGGGGGGGGGGGGTCCGTTGAACCCACAAATTTTTTACGTCCCCTGCTTTTGCCCAAGTAACTTTCATACTACATACTCCCTTTGAGTTATTGTTTGTTGGCTATTTTATGAAACGTTAGTGTCAATATATTTTATAGAAAATTCCTGCTCTGAAAGAAAAAATAAATAAACTTATTATGGGTCGTCCAACAACCCCCCCCCCCCCCCTCAGGCTTCCATGCTATAGAAAATTTCCCTTAGTAGGATTTCGTATTTCTCATCTCTGCAACAATGCAAGTTAGTTTCTTGTTGGTTGGTACTCTTGATATTCTCAACAATCGGTTTACTTTCAGAGGAAGTGATTGTTGATGTCAGTGAGCTGATATTTATCTTGTAAACTTGCAGTGAGTTAGGGCAGTTCCCAACATGTAGGCCTCCAGTAACTTTTGTGTCTTACACAGCAAAAACGAAACCAAGTAAAAACTTACTGATGTTTGGCAACAGTGCACCAAGATAAAGGCACTGTTGGAGGAGAGAAGAATAGAACCGAGATAAATGCATATTATAATTCCACTAAATGTGGAATAGATACCATTGATCCAATGGCGCGTATGTACACCTGCAAGAGAGGAACAAAGAGATGGCCTCTATCTGTATTTTACTCTCTCATCGACATTTGTGATATCAGTGCAATCACCACATACATCCAGCAACATCCAAGATGGAATGAAAAGAAACACAACAAACGGAAACTTTATCTTCTGCAAGCTGGGATGGAACTAGTGAAATTGCAGGTAGAAGAAAAAAGTTCCAATGCAAGAGGGTTATCTAACCAAATTGTTCAATCAATGGACACTATTCTACAAAAGAAAATCAAAGGAGTGACAACAGAAGCACGTCAGCCTCCTGCAGGGAAAGGTCGGTGCCATATTTGTGTAAGAGAAGCTAAAACAAAGAAGCAGAAGTACAACAATCTAAGTAAACCAAAACAGTATTGTGGGCAGTGTCAGAAACATGTGTGTAGCACACATTCAGAAAAAATTGTGAAGTGTGTCTCTTGCCTTGAAGTTTAGGACTCAGAGTAGTCTATTGTATATGAACACATCTGTATTTTGTATTGCAATACGTCAGTTTTTTATTCACTCAATCCAATATTTATAACAATTAACAACATTTATAAACCGACGCCTTAGTTAAAATACATAAACCATTTCGAAAGCTGTAATTTTTCGTCAGTAAACTTATTTAATACCTTGGGCTCGCCGAACACCCCCCCCCCTCCCGTCCCCCTCAGGCATCCAAGTTAGAAAAAAAGGCTTGGGCGTCCTAGGGTTAATAACTTGTTCAGTGTACGGAAAGAAGATTTTCGACAAGTAATAATAGTCTGCTGGTAGTGCAGCTGCTTTATGGAGGGTGTCCCATTTATTTTGATCACAACAAATACCACGGGTGGAACCGTAATTGTGGCAACTATACTGAAGCGCCAAAGAAACAGGTATAGGCATGCTTATTCGAATTCAGAGATATCTTAACAGGCAGAATACCTCGTTGCTGTCAGCAACGCCTATATAAGCCAAATGTCTGGCGCAGTTGTTAGATCGGTTACTGCTGTTACATTGGCACATTATCAAGCCTTTAAGTGAGTTTGAACGTAGTGTTATAGTCGACGCACGAGTGATGGGACACAGCTTCTCCGAGGTAGCGATGAAATGGGATTTTCCCGTACGACCATTTCACGAGTGTACCGAGAATATCAGGAATCCGGTAAAACATCAAATCTCCGACATTGCTACGGCGGGAAAAGGATTCTGCAAGAACGGGACCAACAACGACTGAAGAGAATCGTTCAGCGTGACAGAGGGGCAAGCCTTCAGCAAACTGGTGCAGATTTCAAAAATGGTTCAAATGGCTCTGAGCACTATGGGACTCAATTGCTGTGGTTATCAGTCCCCTAGAACTTAGAACTACTTAAACCTAACTAACACACATCCATGCCCGAGGCAGGATTCGAACCTGCGACCGTAGCAGTCGCATGCAGATTTCAGTGCTGGCCAATCAACAAGTGTCAGCGTGCGAACCATTCAACTAAACATCACCGATACGGGCTTTCGGAGGTGCAGGTCCACTCGCTGTACCGTTGATGACTGCACGACACAAAGCTTTACGCCTCGCCTGGGCCCGTCAACACCGACATTGGACCTTTGATAACTGGAAACATGTTGCCTGGTCGGACGAGTCCCATTTCAAATAGTATCGAGCGGATGGACGTGTACGGGTATGCAGACAGCCTCATGAATCCATGGATCCTGCATGTCAGCACGGGACTGTTCAAACTGGTGTAGGCTCTGTAATCGTGTGGGGCGTGTGGAATTGGAGTGATATGGGACCCCTGATACGTCTAGATACGGCTGTGGCAGGTGACACGTACGTAAGCATCCTGTCTGATCACCTGCATCCATTCATGTCCATTGTGCATTCCGACGGACTTGGGCAATTCCAGCAGGACGATACGACACACCACACGTCCAGAATTGCTCCAGGAACACTCTTCTGACTATAAACACTTCCGTTGGCCACAAAACTCCCCAGACATGAACATTACTGAGCGTATCTGGGATACCTTGCAACGTGCTGTTCAGAAGAGATCTCCATCCCGTCGTACTCTTGCGGATGTGTGGACAGCCCTGCAGCAGTACTTCAGCCATTAGTGGAGTCCATGCCATATCAGGTTGCGATATTTCTGCGTGCTCGTGGCGGCCCCACAGGATATTAGGCAGGTGCATTAGTTTTTTTGGCTCTTCAGTGTAGTTATTTACAACTTATACAAAACAGATAAACGTTTCAAAGTTTTATTGTCCTTCAGAATAGTCACCAGCAACGTACATAACCAGTTGCCAGCGAGGTAGAAGTCACAGGACACTTTTAGCAGTCACAGGATACTTTTAGCAGCGCCAGTTGTGTTGACAGTTCGAATGGAACGATTTATTGCCCGAAGAATCTCTGTAACAGTTTTGAAGCAAATACCATAAAGTCATTAGTGTCTTATATGGTAGTTGCACTTAAGGTTGCTCCCAGTACTTGCTTCTAGATATTTTACGGCAGATACTGTTTCTAGCGGATTGTCGTCAATAACGCAACTATACAGTAGTGGATTTTTTTTCCTACGTATGCGCAAGATGTTACATTTATTAACGTTCAGGGTCAACTGTCAGAGCGTGCACCATCTATCAATTCTCTGGAGGTCATTCTGCAAATCGTTACTATCTTCTGACGGTGGTACTTTCTTATAGACAACTGAATCATCTGCGAACAGCCTTAGACAGCATCCGACGCTTGCTACTATGTCATTTGTATATATGGTATATGGTAAACAGTAACGGTCGTATCACCCTTCCTTACTTTTACATCTGTCGATATTTTTCCGTTGAGAGCGATGTGTCCTCCCCCAATTCCCTGCATAACCTAACTGACCAGTTAGTGTTGCCTCAGTAAGTGCCCTAACTAGAGATCTCTTCTTTTATTTGAATTGTTACAACGCATAGTCTCTAATTCATGGATACATATCAGAACCTAGGGACTCATCGGTGACACTAGCCCACAGTCCATCAGATACTGGGTATAGTTTTGAGATTTAATCCAGGACACATGCGTACAGCCTGGAGATGTCGAATAGCTTACCAGTCAAGGAGGCTGACTGTTTAAGTTTTCTTCCCTTTGTTGGCAACATTTCCTTCAAGATTGAAAGAATCCTCCACGGTTTCGAAGTGAAAGTAATTTTTCGTCCACCATCGAAGATTTCCGACGACAAACATTGCGAACAGTAGAAGAACGTTGCACTGAACATCAACGCTGTACTCGCCTTTTGCAACCTAGCAAGTCTGCAATTGCTGAGCACTGCATTTCCACTCGACACTCAATGGAGTATGACAACAATTTTGGCCACAGCAACATCCTTTTGGGACTCCGTCATAAAAGAATCAGTGGAAATTCGCATGATAGACAATCTTATCAACAGTGACAATGGCTATCAGCTAGATAATGCGTGGAATCCCGTCATCTCTAAGATCTGCTCCAGACGAAGATGTCAGAGTACTCCGATGGCCGCGGCAATTGACAACGCCGAAGATAGCTGAGTTCTGCGAGGGCGCTGTTGGCGAGCGTTGTGGTTCGTCTCTCCATATGATTTTGACGCATGCGCGGAATACTCGCTGCACGCTATATATTACGGAACGGAGGGCGTCTTCGTCAGTCTTCGATGGCTCACCTGAGGATGGCTGGCAGTTGTGCAATCGAAATATCGTGGATGGAACCTAACGACGACCGGCTGCAAGCCGGAAATCTTTTTGAATGTTTTGCCATGTTGACCTGTTACTGTTGACGCGTGAATCTGTGTGTGTGTAGAGAGAGAGAGAGAGAGAGAGAGAGAGAGAGAGAGAGAGAGAGACAGAGAGAGGAAGTAAGTTTTGCGGGGAGCGTGCGAGGCCCTGAGTGGGTCTGCCGGGCGTGGGCTCCTGCCGTGTTTCCGGACCCCCGGCCACTGCATCGTTCTGCCTGCCGCAGAGCCGCCCGCGAGGCAGCAGAGCTTACCCGCCTGCGTCACGGGCCAGCGACGCGCTCCGCCAAATGTCACCAAATGCCAGGCAGCAAGTCGCTGCACTGGCCACTCTGCTCTCACCGCATTCAGGCCTGTTAGAGTACCGTGTTACTCCGTCCATTGTACGGCTATACCCGTTCTTGTGCATTTTCCAACACCGTATTCCACTGATTACTCCATGTTGTTAAAGTTAATCCCGAGTAGTGACTGATTTTAATCTATCGTAGTCCATCTACTCTGAACGCAAGTGCGTGGCATAATCTGAAAGAGTCCAGTTTGAACGTCAGCTTCGTCTTGAAGCGACGTTTCAATGATTCGCCTACACTTGAGGCAAGTGCTATTCTGAGATGAAGCGGTTTCGACAAGACAGGAATTCGTGGAGGGCCGCATCAAGGTGATGACCTGGACATCCCCTGAAATCTAGAATGAGATTTTTACTCTGCAGCGGAGTGTGCGCTGATATGAAACTTCCTGGCAGATTAAAACTGTGTGCCCGACCGAGACTCGAACTCGGGACCTTTGCCTTTCCGCGGGCAAGTGCTCTACCATCTGAGCTACCGAAGCACGAATCACGCCCGGTCCTCACAGCTTTACTTCTGCCAGTACCTCGTCTCCTTCTTTCCAAACTTTACAGAAGCTCTCCTGCGAACCTTGCAGAACTAGCACTCCTGAAAGAAAGGATACTGCGGTGACAGGGGTTAGCCACAGCCTGAGGGATGTTTCCAGAATGAGATTTTCACTCTGCAACGGAATGTGCGCTGATATCAAACTTCCTGGCAGATACTGGCAGAAGTAAAGCTGTGAGGTCCGGGCGTGAGTCGTACTTCGGCAGCTCAGATGGTAGAGCACTTGCCCGCGAAAGGCAAAGGTCCCGAGTTCGAGTCTCGGTAGGGCACACAGTTTTAATCTGCCAGGAAGTTTCATCCCCTGAAATGTTTCTTCGAGACGACGCTGGCCTTCGGCTAATGATCCGAGGCGATCATAGCACTGGAACAGAGGAAGAATGCACTCTGATAGGGTTCCTACACCACAGATGCATCCACTATCAGCCGCAAATGACCGACGCCCAGGCGATAGTGTCCTCGTTAACTCATCTCAAATGCATCACGTGAACTGCTTGTTGGCTGTGGTAAGGTGAATTCTACACTCTCACTAGCCCCTTTCAAGCGGAGGGATGTAAATTTTTGCATCGACGAAACGGAAGCAGAAGAAATCACTCCGTTATAGTCCTAAAGAGTGCGGCTGCGTTGCGGAGGAGGCTGTGTCTCCGGCTGAAGTGGCAAAAAACATCGTCGCCCTCTACAGTTTAGATATTCCAGTGGTTTTCGTGCCTTTCCAAATTGGTCTCTTGAAGTCAACTGCTGTGGTGAGTTGTATCGTTCAGACGCGTCGAGCTACATCTGACTTGTCGAAGAAGATACGTAGGGAGAACATACGCCGCACGGAAAACACAAAATAGGGTTGCTTTTGCGTTGTCATGTACGATCTTAATGACAGTGGCGGATGATGGTTGCATATATCAAGCAAATGATAAACTGTAAAAGAAATTACATTAGTTCTACATTAAAACGTATTTATCTTAAAGCAGCAAGCAGAAACAAGAAATAAACTAGCGAACTGTATCCTTAGTGTAACCGGGAACTTTCGAGATTGATATGTAGGTCCGAAAAAGATATTCACAAAGAAACTGGTAAATCAATATGCTAATCTGCTCTCTCATGTCGACTAATGTACAAACAAATAAACAAACGTATATAGTCACACAACACACATATGTACATATGTTCAGTTAGCAAACGCACGTCTAATAAACATCAACCTGCAATTAATATTGTTTTACAGGATATCGCTGTGGATAACGTATTCATTCAGAATGGAGCACAGGCCGCAGTGTTTGCCTCGGAGTATAATGAAATGCAAAAAATTGCAAGTTGTGCAACTCACCACATAATTAGCGACGAAGGTGTAACTGCGTGATAATGTTGCTTTAAGAAATTCGCGAAATAGTAATTAGACAGTTATGTATCTGTAATGCACATGCTCCATTTCCAGCATGGCGATTTTCAAGAAGGCAATAGTGCATATGTCTTCATCGTAAGGTGAGGATCGCAAATACGCACTGAAAAAAGGTACTGCCTCGTGCTGTGAGAGTTAGGGGTTCGAGAGGAAAGAAAAAAGGGCTATACCGAGAAAATTTGCTATTGGTCTTTTCACACAAGTTGCCTTTCTCTGACGATGGCTTAATCCTAACGAGAGGTATCTGGTACTTGTAAAGGTACTTAACATTGGAACTAGCAGTTGAAACTGCTATAAAATAAAGTTGAGGAGGCAGAACAGTGGAAAAGCCGAAGAACTGCAGTCTTTCACAGTTGGAGAGGACAAAGTGCCTTTCACAAGGGGCGTGTCCCGGTGGAGGAAGAGTACGTTGTTATTACTGTAATAACGCTGCAGCCAGGTCGCGGGCCCCAGCCGACTGGAGAAGCAGCTGATTGCAGAGGGCGACGGCAGAGTGGACTGCTGCCTGCCATCACGGGTGGTTTGCGATTACTGGGCAGGACTGGACGACTGGCGAGAAGACGCCCCTGCGCAACCTGCTTCCTCCTTTGAGGCAGTACTGTGCTTTCTCTCCACTGGCAGGTCTCCAGCCACTTCGCAGGGAGATAATCTCTGCCTGTTTTCCAACGATTGCCAATCGCTCATTATACACAGAGTGTTGCAAAGCGATAGCAACGAACTTCCAAAGGTCGCAAAGGGTGAGTAACAAACTGAGAATAGGAAACAGTGGCCAGAAATACACTCCTGGAAATTGAAATAAGAACACCGTGAATTCATTGTCCCAGGAAGGGGAAACTTTATTGACACATTCCTGGGGTCAGATACATCACATGATCACACTGACAGAACCACAGGCACATAGACACAGGCAACAGAGCATGCACAATGTCGGCACTAGTACAGTGTATATCCACCTTTCGCAGCAATGCAGCCTGCTATTCTCCCATGGAGACGATCGTAGAGATGCTGGATGTAGTCCTGTGGAACGGCTTGCCATGCCATTTCCACCTGGCGCCTCAGTTGGACCAGCGTTCGTGCTGGACGTGCAGACCGCGTGAGACGACGCTTCATCCAGTCCCAAACATGCTCAATGGGGGACAGATCCGGAGATCTTGCTGGCCAGGGTAGTTGACTTACACCTTCTAGAGCACGTTGGGTGGCACGGGATACATGCGGACGTGCATTGTCCTGTTGGAACAGCAAGTTCCCTTGCCGGTCTAGGAATGGTAGAACGATGGGTTCGATGACGGTTTGGATGTACCGTGCACTATTCAGTGTACCCTCGACGATCACCAGTGGTGTACGGCCAGTGTAGGAGATCGCTCCCCACACCATGATGCCGGGTGTTGGCCCTGTGTGCCTCGGTCGTATGCAGTCCTGATTGTGGCGCTCACCTGCACGGCGCCAAACACGCATACGACCATCATTGGCACCAAGGCAGAAGCGACTCTCATCGCTGAAGACGACACGTCCCCATTCGTCCCTCCATTCACGCCTGTCGCGACACCACTGGAGGCGGGCTGCACGATGTTGGGGCGTGAGCGGAAGACGGCCTAACGGTGTGCGGGACCGTAGCTTCATGGAGCTTCATGGAGACGGTTGCGAATGGTCCTCGCCGATACCCCAGGAGCAACAGTGTCCCTAATTTGCTGGGAAGTGGCGGTGCGGTCCCCTACGGCACTGCGTAGGATCCTACGGTCTTGGCGTGCATCCGTGCGTCGCTGCGGTCCGGTCCCAGGTCGACGGGCACGTGCACCTTCCGCCGACCACTGGCGACAACATCGATGTACTGTGGAGACCTCACGCCCCACGTGTTGAGCAATTCGGCGGTACGTCCACCCGGCCTCCCGCATGCCCACTATACGCCCTCGCTCAAAGTCCGTCAACTGCACATACGGTTCACGTCCACGCTGTCGCGGCGTGCTACCAGTGTTAAAGACTGCGATGGAGCTCCGTATGCCACGGCAAACTGGCTGACACTGACGGCGGCGGTGCACAAATGCTGCGCAGCTAGCGCCATTCGACGGCCAACACCGCGGTTCCTGGTGTGTCCGCTGTGCCGTGCGTGTGATCATTGCTTGTACAGCCCTCTCGCAGTGTCCGGAGCAAGTATGGTGGGTCTGACACACCGGTGTCAATGTGTTCTTTTTTCCATTTCCAGGAGTGTATTATCCGACGCTAGAGAACGTCGAAGCCAGAGTCACCGGCGCCTGCCACTAGGCCACCCCTTCGGCAGCAAATGTGACTTTGTACGCTGACAGACCGTAAGCGGAACGTCTCGCATTGTTGTGTGTTACTCAGTGATTGCGACTGGTTGCTGCGATCGCCAGTGGAGAAGATGGAGCTAGTTGCGGTGTTCACAGGTCTTGTCTCCTATGAATGCCACGCTTTGTTGCCTCGGTGGATGACGGCTTCGCACACGTGTTTCCATCCACAGTATATTTATCTCCTAGAACCCTCTAAAATCTCCATTGTTTTTTACTATACAGGAGAAAAATAAACTGCGGATAGAAACACGCGTCCTAAACCGTCATCCATCAAGGCATCACAGCACTGAATTCATAAGAGACAAGGTCACGCTCCATCGCCTCCACTGGCGATCGTGGCTATCATTCGCTGTCACTGAATAACAAAGAACACTGCGAAACGTTACGCCAACAGCGTGTAGCGTACAAAGCCATGTTTCCTGTTGAAGGGGTGGCCTAGCTGCAAGCGCTAGAGCATAACTTCGGCACTCTGTAGCGTCGTTGGATGATGTTTCCGGACATGGGTCCCTGTCCTCAATTTGTTTCTCGTGACACCCTCTACAACCCCTGGAAGTTGGTCTGTATAGTTATGTAACTGTTGTAGTATGTGAGCGTACACTTCAATGAAAATCTCGCAGTCGTTGAAAAAGACTAATATAGGTGTCCCGGTAGCACGGATGCGTGGGTTCTAGGGCAGCACACACGCAATGACAGTAACACAGAATGGTGAATACTAAAATATATTACTCAACTTTGATAACGCTGGTTGAAGCAATTGCAGAATGCAGGTTTAGCTTATCTCTTTTGCGTTGACTATAGCACCATGAATACAAACTAAATAATGTTTTCTCAACTAAAGTCAAAAGAAAACTAATCTTCTGCCTTGATGTACTATCGAAGAACACTTCCAAGTTAACAGTACTCGTTTAAATCCCTGCGCAGGCGGTTGCTTCCCATACAAAATATTTCCAATTCTGTTTCTACTGAAGACTAACCATTGTCTGTTTACAGGCCCCTGTTTAGATCTCACTCGACGACTTGAAAACTTGAAGACACGACAAACGTTCTGCAGGAGCTCCCTAGCAAGATTCGGATTGCCTTACAACTTGTATCCGACAACTTCTGTTTGCGCACGGTTACTTCAGCGACAAACTTCGGCCGGCCGCGGTGGTCTCGCGGTTCTAGGCGCTCAGTGCGGAACCGCGCGACTGCTACGGTCGCAGGTTCGAATCCTGCCTCAGGCATGGATGTGTGTGATGTCCTTAGGTTAGTTAGGTTTAAGTAGTTCTAAGTTCTAGGGGACTGATGACCACAGCTGTTAACTCCCGTAGTGCTCAGAGCCATTTGACAAACTTCGAGGGTCGTATAAAGTGTTGTAAGTAACAAATTGAGGATAGGAAACCGTGTCCTGAAACACCATACAACGACGCTAGAGAGTATCGAAATCTGAGTGGTCGGCGCATGCCGTTAGGTGAACCGTTGGCAGACCTCTCGCAGTGTTGTGGACAGTGGGCTTGATTCTCGCGGGCAAGGTGATGGTTTGCGCGCAGCGATAGTCCTGCTGCGGACGGACTCCACGGTACTTGTGGTACCAAATGTAGCAAATTCTTCCCTGTGTGGTTTCTCAGTGCACCACAGTAACACTCTGAATATTTGTTTCTAATTATCTCAAATGACAAAAAAATTGAGATATAGCGTCCGTTACCTATGTCCATCTCACATTCCTAGCAAGTGGTATTTTAAGATAAACAAACTATACAGGGTTACCGATAACTACTTCTCGTGTTTTACAAGACGATCTTGCGAAAAATATAAATAACACTTATCAGGGGATAGATAATCTCTCAAAGTTTCGATTCATACTATGTAGGTATAGCTAGTTGCGCTACGAGACAGCCATAAATGCAGACAAATCATCCGCTCCATATTGTCACAGCGAATTAGTTCGCGCGAGGAGACAGGCGACCCAGTGAACAGACTCCCAAAGAGGGTTGCTGTCGCGCCTTCCCAAGAAATCGTATCAGCGACTTGAATGAACTGCAAGCATGTTTTGACGTTTGTCACGCTACAAGCGATGGCCATAATGAACACCTGTAATGTGACTTAAAAATATGGATAGATGCTGTCTCCACTGATATGTGTCATTTTTCTGTATGCGATGCAGTTTTCGTGCAGTCGAGTTAGGAACCCCTGGAGGTACTTCCGAAAAACTCCATTGTGTTTCAGCAATGAATATATCAGTATGAGGCACCTCTCCTGTTCCAGTCACAGATCAAATCTTCAAAGTTTCCCTTTTTTAATGTCCCACCGCACAATAGCATGCTACTACACTTGGGGAACACAAGGTACGAAAATGTAGGGAAACGAGACCTGCCGAGCTGAAGGTAACACTCAGTCAAAGGCCCTGACTGAGTTTTACAGGTGAAACATGCGGCAAGAGATGAGAACGTGCCAACAGGGCGGGTCTCTGAAGCAAACCTCGGGCGACAGCAGCGGATAAGAAGTTGCAGTCCTACCACTCGTTCACGCCATACTTCGTTCTAGGAGGATTCACTTCAGTCGTAACTCCTACGAAAAAAATAAACCAAAGTAACACGGGTATGGATTGCTATGCAATGTTTATGCTCCGCCGGAACCAGCCGCGCAGTCCATGACTGCAGCGCCTAAGACCGCTCGGCTAATCCCGCGCGGCTCACTTTATCACATTGAGCGTATTTTGCGTTCTTTATTCCCGAACGTTGCAATGGGAACACTGACGTGTGTTACGTCAGCGCACATCTCCTTTCACGAGCTATCGACTGTTGCACAAAAATAACACATTGTACACCGTAAGCCGGCACAGTGTAACGCAACGGCTCGCACCTTGAAAGCTCGTACCTGTCTTCTACTTCCCTGGACGCTATTAAGAATCTACCCTTGAAGATTTCCGGTTCAAATGGCTCTGAGCACTATGGGACTCAACTGCTGAGGTCATTAGTCCCCTAGAACTTAGAACTAGTTAAACCTAACTAACCTAAGGACATCACAAACATCCATGCCCGAGGCAGGATTCGAACCTGCGACCGTAGCGGTCTTGCGGTTCCAGACTGCAGCGCCTTTAACCGCACGGCCACTTCGGCCGGCGAAGATTTCCGGAAGAAGTCGAAAGTGATTGATCGTCAAGGTGGTACATGAAACTTTTGTTTTACCTTGCCCTTTGGCCTTCGAGCAGTTTAGCCGGTAGCCGTGCCCCTCTCAACGACGCCCACCACGCGTCCGCAAGAGCGCCTGCGAGTCCCTCTGGACGCGAGCAGCAAGTCAGGAAGAGTGGGTGCCGTTCCCCGAAGTGGCGTCGTCACGCCCCCGGCTGCTGACGGACAGTCGGCACTAATTGCCGACTGCGCATGCGCGACTGGGCGGCGGCCGCAACAGCGCGAGCCCGTGACGCAGCACTGCGCGCGCGAGGTCGGCGGGCGTCGGCGATCTTCCCGCCGTCTCATCCCGGCATCGCCGTTACAAGCTCTCTTACTACAAAAAGAGTTGTTGCTAAATATGCATCCCCAGCTGGACAGTAAGAACTTGGTGAATTACGTTACATCTCTTGCATTACTAGTAACTTTCCCGTCGAAGAACAAGTGGTAGAGTGCGCACAAAGTAACTTGGCCTGTGGTTGCGCAGGTGGTACCGTAGGGGAGGGCATCAGAGTAGTGAATGTAACTCCATAGCAAGCCAAACCCATTATCGGCGTGTTACTCTGGTTTATTTTTTTCTTAGGAGTTGCAACTGAATTGAATCCGCCTAGAACGACCTATGGAGTAAACCAATGGTAGGACTGCTACTTTTTATCCGCTGCTGTTTGCTTCAGAGACCCGCCTGTATGGACTTCCTCTTTTGGTGCTGTTGACACATTATCCTCTCTTGCATGTTTCACCTGTAAAACTCTGATTGAGTGTTACCTTCAGGAGCTCGGCAGGTCTAGTTTTCCTACATTCTCGTACCTTGTGTTCCCCAAGTGTAGTAGCACGCTGTTGTGGGGTGGGACATTAAAAAAAAAGAAACCTTTGAAGACTTGGGCTCTGACTGTAAGAGGAGAGCTGCCTCATACGGATATATTCATTGTTGACACAATGGAGTTTTTCGGAAGTACTTCCAGGGGTGGAGTATGGGACTACGGCTGTCAGTGTTCAATAAAAACAATACCAATCGCCGTTACATAGGTTTATTTCTAGGCAACCAGTTTCGACGTTGACCTGAAGATGACGTAGT
This sequence comes from Schistocerca nitens, assembly GCF_023898315.1. Classification (NCBI taxonomy): domain Eukaryota; kingdom Metazoa; phylum Arthropoda; class Insecta; order Orthoptera; family Acrididae; genus Schistocerca; species Schistocerca nitens. Next base: position 70,141,018 of record NC_064621.1, read on the forward strand.
GTAACGTCGAAACTAGCTGCCTAGAAATAAACCTATGTAACGGCGATTGGTATTGTTTTTATTGATCAGAGTAGTGGTGGGGTTTGCGTTGAGAACGGCCACTGTGCAGCAGGAGTGGTGCAGTTCGAGAGCTGAAGCCTACGCACAAACACCGGATGATCAAAAAGTCAGTATAAATTTGAAAACTTAATAAACCACGGAATAATGTAGATAGAGAGATAAAAATTGACACACATGCTTGGAATGACATGGGGTTTTATTAGAACAAAAAAGAAAAAACACCCCATATTGCTAGACGCGTCAAAGATCTGTTGCGCGCGTCGCTTGGTGATGATCGTGTGCTCAGCCGCCACTTTCGTCATGCTGGGCCTCCCAAGTCCCCATAACTCAGTCCGTGCGATTATTGGCTTTGGGGTTACCTGAAGTCGCAAGTGTATCGTGATCGACCGACATCTCTAGGGATGCTGAAAGACAACATCCGACGCCAATGCCTCACCGTAACTCCGGACATGCTTTACAGTGCTGTTCACAACGTTATTCCTCGACTACAGCTATTGTTGAGGAATAATGGTGGACATATTGAGCATTTCCTGTAAAGAACATCATCTTTGCTTTGTCTTACTTTGTTATGCCAATTACTGCTATTCTGATCAGATGAAGCGCCATCTGTCGGACATTTTTTGAACGTTTGTATTTCTTTGGTTCTAATAAAACCCCATGTCATTCCAAGCATGTGTGTCAATTTGTAACTCTCTATCTACATTATTCCGTGATTTATTCCCTTTTCAAAATACTGGCTTTTTGATCACCCGGTACATCGCTCGGGTAAGCCACTGCTAGTTACGTCAGTACAACCAAGAATTTGTCAAATACTGACGTTCGTAGTCACACTTTGAAGATGACGGGAGTGTGCTGTGAAAGCACGATTAGCAGCACAGTGCAAGAGTGCACAATGCAGGGAATACAAGCTCTTATACAACACACACGCAAGGCGATACAACGTGATAGAGACGGCGTACAAAAACAGTACACGTTGATTAACATTGTTGACACGTTCTAGACGAGAAGAAGAAATATTTTGTGAGAAAAAATTTGAGATGCATTATTTATTGAGAGCGCCTTGTATACCACCGACATATGTGAACGGGCATGCTAGTCTCGACTGTTACGTAACTTGGTGGCAGCTTGGGTTATGGGTTATGACAAAAGCTTTCCTTGAGAAAACACGAGTTTTCAAAATTTGTCTTCTACAAAACCGTAAAATGCGGGCCACAGGCGGACGACCTGTTTAGCTGCTAAGTATGACGCCTGCAGTCCACGCCTGGGTGTGAGTGTTAGGATGAGGCTGGGCCAGTAGAGCGGCCGGCAGACGACGCGGCTCGGGACGCCCCGCAACTGCCGTGCAGAAAGCGCGCGCTGACTCACCGGCCGGTATTGGCAGAGCGGCGCGCGCCCGCTAATCACATTAATAAGTCGGGGAGGGCGCAGGGCGGCAGCAGCAGCAGCGGCAGCAGCGGTAGGACGCATAGTGCAGCACAGTGCAACCCAACACAACACAACAGGTTCTCACAGCGCCACCTGCGCCACCAGGCAAGCGCGGCTGACGCTTAACGGCCGTAGCTCAGCTCTCAGCGAGCCCTCCTCTTCCTTCTGTGACGTCGTTTGTGCAGTCAGAACGACAAGTGACCCTATTTCGGTGCGGTATGTAATTACTGCGCATTCAACGAAGACAAGGCTCGCTGACACACCCTGACCCACTTTCCACGAGCCTACGCTCCTGAAATGATTTTAATAACGGTCAACAGCCATTCTTTACCCGGTAGACAACGTCAGCTACTCTCAGCTAGTACGCCACTGGTCAGACACTGCCGCCATCTGATTACACTCAACAGCGTAGCGTCTGGAACCGCGCTGCTGCTATGGTCGCAGGTTCGAATCCTGCCTCGGGCATGGATGTGTGTGATGTCCTTAGTTTGCTTTAAGTAGTTCTAAGTCTAGGAGACCGATGACCTCAGATGTTGTCCCATAGTGCTTAGAGCCATTTGAACCATTTTCAACAGCGTAGCGAATGGATTGGAAGTGATCAGCGCTAACAGTGGTCAGTATAGTCTATTCAACATTAGGACTGGCAGCTCCGACGGAAGTAGTGGGGCAACTGCACGCATCCTGCCAGATCCGCGAGACCTGCTGTATTTCAGCAGTAAGCACCCGCGGTTATCAGAGCTTTACCATTGCCAGACATTCTCTCCCCACCAACCCCACCCCCCAGCAACTATAACACTTCCCGCCTCCACTAGGCTTCAGTTTCAGGTGGCTTTCTGTCGTGTGTGATGGTTTGTTGCACACTATGATTTTGTTTATTTTCGTTTTTACGGTTGCAGGCACTGTCAGTTTATTTTCTCTTACTGTCTTTTGTTGTGTCATACTGAACAGTCCCAGAAGCGAATTCTTCGAAAGTCTTGAGTGCAAAAGTTCGACGTCGTTCTCTTGGGCAGTTCCGATATTTTAAGAAGACCATTATCAGCAACTAAATCCAACTGAAGTCGATCTCAGAACTTCAGTCGCTATTACAATAAATAAATATCACTGTTTGGAATATAACTGTTGCAGTGCTCAGGTACTTTTCGTACTGCTTCTGTTCTCACTGCCAATACCGGTTGATCTCTTTAAGATAAATTATCCCACCACGATAACCACATACAAACATTTTGTTATTTTAAAAATAAGTAGTCGATCAGAAAACTTGATAACAGATTAACCTAGCGATCTGTTTCTCGTCACGAAACCAGGCGGGCTGCAGCCCACTAAAGGACCCGCGAGCGGACCACTCTACGTTACATATTACTGAAAATATCTTCTTTTAGAAAACTCTGACAGAGTTCTTGTTTGGAGTAGATGAAAATGTCATGTATTCTTGAGATTTACGTAGCATAAAGTGTTCGGCTAGCCGGCCAGAGTGACCAAGCGGTTCTAAGCGCTACAGTCTGGAACCGCGCGACCGCTACGGTCGCAGGTTCGAATCCTGCCTCGGGCATGGATGTGTGTGATGTCCTTCGATTAGTTAGGTTTAAGCAGTTCTAAGTTCTAGGGGACCGATGACCTCAGCAGTTAAGACCCATAGTGCTCAGAGCTTTTTTTTTTTTTTTTTTTTTTTTTTTTTTTTTTTTGTTCGGCGAAGTTAAATAAAAAGCACTTTCTCGCCTGTCGAAAATTCGGTAACGGCGTCAGGAACTCCATATTTGGAAGCTGTTGCCGTAAATAAAACTAGGATGAAAATATCCAGAACACACTGCTGTCGCTTCCACATTCGTACTCTAAATAATTCGCCAGTTGGAACGAGTTGGATGTAGCGGAACACTACGCGTGTGTTCCCAGCGGTACGTGGCAACTCTCGTCGGCGTCTCCATGTGCTGCTGCTTATGTGTCAGTCCTAACCCTCAACAGACCGTAGTTTCTCGTACCGTCCTTCCATCCCGGGAAGGAGAAGTTTTCGGATATTGATTTAAAAAACTTATAATATCAAATGCAGACACGAGCACTGCATTTTACCCGGAAACAAAACAGTTTATTTCCTCTTTAGCAACCTCAAAAGGCAAAGCACCCACGCTCGAATTTCTGTTCGACACAAAGTTTTAATTTGCCAGAAAGTTTCACCCTTAGATTATTTCTTCTACTGAAACTTTCCTCCAGCCTGTCGCGGCCTCTGCAGGCTAAATTGGGATCTCCGCCGAAAACAGACACAAGTATCACGAAACACTCGCCTTCGACAATGTGAACCGCTGAAAGCCAAGTCCGTTTCGCGCCGTGCAGGTCGTGAAAACATGTCCCACCGACTCCCAAAGGTTGGCGACCGACTTCTCGAAATCTTGAATTCAGACTGCTATAGGCTCCTGTAATGTTTGTGCAATTGGCATTTCGTGTACGGATCTGATACCCTAAACCTCAATAACAATTACTCCTATGGCATCGCTTGCTGATCCACTAAATGCGGTTCATTACTTCGGGTTGTGTTCTGCTAGAACCTTTTCTTGATATCTTTATAACTGAGTGATAGGAAAGTACCGACTAAGATAAAGAGAAACGATCTGATATTTGGGCGAGCAATTAAACTACAGCCTGCGTACCGTAACTAGGCTTCCTTCTCAAGAGCCATACTATACTTGAGTTAAGGAAATCCAGAATCCACTAATGGCATGCAAACTTGCCTGCGAATGGGCTGCACGTACCTCGTTTAGGCGACACACCAAAACACTTGCCAACACGTTGTTAAGAAGTTAACGTTCACGTTGCGCTGTTCTCAGACGCCAATCCTACAATATCTAAAATCACTTCTCCAGTTGAAATTCGAGCAGAATAATTAAGTACAAGTAAAACCAGTTGTTTGGAATCGATACGGTATAAATTGAGCAACGGTAGGGAAAGTTTCCTGTTTTTATTTATTTATTAATTTTTATACTCCAATCCACAGAATAGAGCCAACTACCAGACAGTTACAAGGCAAGCATGTATATTGTGTGTATGCTTGTATGTCGTTTTAGGTGTTGGTGTTGTGGTGGAGGAAGGAAACTGGGGTCATCCTATTCCACGGAATCATCCCCTACATGTAGGACACTGGCTGTACGGCGATTCGCATACAGTTCCTCGTATTTGCAGCAGCTGAGTAGTATTCACTTGTGCCACTTTCCTCGTCGTCAGAGTGCAATCGCCAGCTTCTATCTGGCGAACGGGAGGTGATACAGAAGTGTCTGGTGATTGTCCGGGACAAGCCTAAACGCGCGCTAACACTCGAAGGCTACAAAAACGGAACACTATTACAATAATTACGTGCAGGCACTCTCTCCATCGCGAGCCATTACACAAGGCGCGCCGCTATATCTCTATCGACGTTTGGACGATTCGCAGAACAGCTCTGAACCGGTCAATTGCCTATTAGGGCAATTGAATGGTGCGGCGCTCCATGACGTCTTTTTGCGTTCTTATTAGCCGCCACTCCCGACCCGTTCTCCCGGCCTCTCGGTTTTGCAACCGGAGAAATTGAAAGTAACAAAAGGAGCCGGTATTTTGATTGCAGTCTGAGGAAGTTGATCGTTTTTCGTCTCCTGGCTAACGAGCAGCAACAGCAAGTCCTCGTGACACGGGAGCGGCCTCTGATATATCAAAATGATCCGACATTCTCAGCTGCACTCCAGTTGTAATCCTGTGTAATGACTGTCCAGCGGAACAAAACAGTCTTTTAAGGCGAACGTACCAAATCGGCGTTGTGTAGCCTGTCTTCAAAGCGTAGTAGTCCTTTCCTGCCGATACCAATATATGAGTGGAAGTACGTAACACGACAATTGCTCTGGATTGGAAAACATGAGTGAAAGTGACGTGAGTGAGCTGCTACACTAGTTCATTCTTAACTTACATGTGGTCAGTAGCAAAACGCTGAATGCTATATAGTTATGAAACATTTCGTATTGGTAGAGTTCCTATTTGTTAATCATTCCAAGGCTCCCACCACGACTACACAAGACACACACGACATCCGTCAATACCAGTATTACACCGGTTGCACTTAGCTTAGTTCCAGAACAAGAATAGCGCGAAAGAAGTTAATGTCATTAGCGTATCGCTAGTCCCCTGGAAGAAAATGTAATTGAAGTGAGAATAAACTACCACGAAATAAATACGCATGGAGCGTGGGTCCAACCCTGCCATGTAATCGAAACAATTCTTAAAGAAGAAGTCTACGTACGTCAGCTGTGTTGATGATGTGGTACATGTTCATCATATTTATTGCGAGTATGGAAGCTTTACGAGATTAACGTCACAGGCAAGTTGAGCCATACTGCCCGTATCTAGCTTGGGAGATTTACCGTGTTGCAGCTGATAAGTATCCAATAGCCGCTTAAGTGAAATCATTGTCGGAGGCTGTCATCTAACTGTAAGTAAAATACTAGATCCGTATGTTATTGAATTCCTACTACGTTCGACCCGGTAGCTTTAAGGCTAGGTTTCTGCCACGTCACTGATATCCAATGCAGTTCCACTTTCTCTCTAAAGAAAACTTTGAGAGTAAAGCGGCTCAAATCATGTTTGTCGCATTATGTATTTTATAACAACGCCTTCAAGACTGTAAATGGATTCACAAGTTTTCATTTTATTCCGCAACATGCGCGTGTTGAAAACCCAGAAAAAGGTTACAAGCTTTACCGTGTTTGGCCTCTAATCTTTTGAACTTCGCACCTGAGGGAAATAAATCACATTATGAGATTGAGAAACGGTCACAGATGGGGAGACGAGGCCGGTCGGGATGTTGTGCCGCGCTCATACGGCGTGAACAGTGTTCTCCCTAAGCGGACGGATCCCTGTTGTAAGGGAGAATGCTCTGCGACGGGAGGGATCGACTTCATTCCGCACCATTAGAGGCCGCGTAAAGCCCAAACGGCCACAAAGCGACGAGCCCAAACGGCCTACGGACAACGGGCTTGCGATGTCCTAAACCTATTTGATACTTCACGGCACCGTAATGCGATCGCTGATCTTCAAGGCGGCAAGAGGCCAACTGCTCTAGCAGCAAGATTATCTTATCCGCTTCAGCAGCACCGGAAACTTCGATTTGTCCTCATTTGTGACACACTGCACTTCCTCAGCTTCTCATAAGGTAATAAATATTGTACAGCGACTGTAGAGCGGGGACACAATGAATTTAGAGAGCCGGCCAGGGTGGCCGAGCGGTTCTAGGCGCTACAGTCTGGAGCCATGCGACCGCTACGGCGCAGGTTCGAATCCTGCTTCGGGCATGGATGTGTGTGTTGTCCTTAGGTTAGTTAGGTTTAAGTAGTTCTACGTTCTAGGGGATTGATGACCTCAGAAGTTAAGTCCCATAGTGCTCAGAGTCATTTTGAACAGAGAGAGACAGACAAACAGAGGCTTAGTTGTCTCCTTCCTGTAGCTGATACCTTGAAAGGATATAACAGAGTTTTTACCGCCAAGATGACGAAAGCAGAATAGGAAAGAATCAGTATTTGTATTTTTAAATTGTATCTTGAATCTGGTGCTTACAAAACCGACTGAACAGCACACACAGAGCGTACCGTACTGCGAAAAAAAAAAAAAAACGGTTTATTGCTATGGATAGACGCAGTTGTATACATGAACTATAATCTTTAGTTTGTGTTTAATTGGTTCAAATGGCTCTGAGCACTACGAGACTTAACTTCTGAGGTCATCAGTCGCCTAGAACTTAGAACTACTTAAACCTAACTAACCTAAGGACATCACACACAACCATGCCCGAGGCGGGATTCGAACCTGCGACCGGAGCGGTCGCTCGGCTCCAGACTGTAGCGCAAAAAACCGCACGGCCACTCCGGCCGCCTGTTTAATTGAGTAACGATTTAAGTTCAGGGATCCTGGCGCGGAAACGACGGAGTCGAAAGTTATAAGCGAAAATCGTTATGACACCTTTGACATTCGACCTCCTTTATTGCAAGCCTTCCATATTCTGGGAGGAGATAGTATGGACCAAAACAAAAAAAAGTCTAGGTTCAAAAAATGGTTCAAATGGCTCTGAGCACTATGGGACTAAACATCTGTTGTCATCAGTCCCCTAGAACTTAGAACTACTTAAACCTAACTAACCTAAGGACATCACACACATCCATGCCCGAGGCAGGATTCGAACCTCCGACCGTAGCAAAAGGTCTAGGAAACATGGGCTGTAAAGTGCATACGTTAAGAGATGTGAGCACTTGTCCATCTTTGCTAGTGTGAAACACATGTCTTGTTCTGAACACGTTCTCACAGCCGTTAAGGTATGCATTTTAGATTCCATATTTACTAGATATTATCTTCTCGTTTTCGCTATACTACCTTCTTCAAAAATTAGGAAAAGAAAGAGCTTGCAATAGAAGAGGACCAAGTATCAGAACGATTGTCGCTTATAACTTTCGACTCGGTCGTTTCTGAACCGGCGTCCCTTACCTGAAAATGATACATTCACGCCCTCCATCATCTCTGAAAGTTTGCAACACCATCACGAAATCGCCCTGCGTAACCGGATTGTGTCCAACAAATATTGAGGAGTTTGGACGCGAGGGCTACTCCTAGTTGAAGATGTCGGCACAGGAAAGGAAGTTGTGGCAGGCAGCTTGAAACGAGACGGGTGACCGGTGACAAAAAAGGAAAAAAAAAGTGTGTAAGATGAAGAGGAGGGAGGGTTTCGGCTGCACGTACGTAAACAAGGTACGTCTCAGCGCCTCGAGACGGTGTGCAGCGGTGTACGTGGGCGAGCCAGAGCAAGAGTGGCCAGCGCGGCGTGGCTGTCGCTACACAAAGGAATCTCGCGTGTCCGCCGGCAAATTGCAGGCAGGCCGGCCGCGGCGCTGCGACGCGGCCGTAATGACGCCCGGCCCGGCCCGGCGCGGCCCGGTCCCGTCCCGGGCTGCGGGCAAATTGCTGGGAACGGCGCTCGGCCGCCATTGTGGGCGCCGCGTGTGCGGTACGGGCAGCGGCCGCGCAGCGCACCTTTGTGCGCCCCCACGTGTGCTGCTGGCGACGTCCGCCCCGGACACGCAACTGGCTGCCGCTCTCACACTGACTACTCGGTGCGGGTCCACTTTAAATCACGGGGGTCACAGGCCCTCTACTTCGGCCTTCTGTCGCGGTCGTCTGTGTCCGTGTCCACTGTGAAGAAGTGCAGGGGACCTTCCTCGAATCGAGCCTTCTCACCGAAGGCACTCGTTACGTGCCGCGTTACCGGTACTTGCTCTTCTTCGAGTTCGCCGCTGAATGCTGCTCAGTATCCAGCACTGTCTGGCAATATGTTCCCATACCTGTGACTACTCCTATTTTTCACACTAGGTAACGTCACCGTAGGCACCGTTGTGGGCTGTACCCTAGACAACCGCCGGCCGCGGTGGCCGAGCGGTTCCAGGCGTTTCAGACTGGAACCACGCGGCTGCTGCGGTCGCAGGTTCGAATCCTGTCTCGGGCATGGATGCGTGTAATGTCCTTAGGTTAGTTAGGTTTAAGTAGTTGTAAGTCTGGGGGACTGATGACCTCAGATGTTAAGTCCCATAGTGCTTAGAGCGAATCCTAGACAACAAGTTATTGAGCCAACGACGACTGGCAGGTAAACCGTGTGACGTCACCAAGCAGGTGCCGTGCCAGAGCGTGTTCTACGTGAAATCCTGTAGGTTAGTCCTGTATTACACTTAAAAGGTTTTCAGAATGAATTTTCATTCTGTGGGGGAGTGTGCGCTGATGTGAAACTTCCTGGAAGATTAAAACAGTTTCCCGAACCGGGGACTAGAACCTCAGACCTTTTCCTATCGCCGGCGTGGGTGGCCGAGCGGTTCTAGGCGCTACAGTCTGGAACCGCGCGACCGCTACGGTCGCAGGTTCGAATCCTGCCTCGGGCATGGATGTGTGTGATGTCCTTAGTTAGGTTTAAGTAGTTCTAAGTTCTAGGGGACTGATGACCTCAGATGTTAAGTCCCATAGTGCTCAGAGCCATTTGAACCATTTGAACCTTTTCCTATCACACGCAAGTGCTCTATCGATTCACGACCTTCCCTCGTAGCTTTAATTCCGCCAGTGCCTCGTCTGCTATCTTCCAGACTTCACAGAAGTATTGCCACGTATCTCGCGGGACTAACACTCCTGGAGGAAACATGTTCGAGTCCCGACCCGACATACCATTTTAATCATTCAGGAAGTTTCACTGTGAAAGGTCATCGTCACATATATCCAAGACGTTTTGAGCCGGCCGGACTGGCCGAGCGGTTCTACGCGCTACAGTCTGGAACCGCGCGACAGCTGCGGTCGCAGGTTCGAATCCTGCCTCGGGCATGGATGTGTGTGATGTCCTTAGGTTAGTTAGGTTTAAGTAGTTCCAAGTTCTAGGGCACTGATGACCTCAGATGTTAAGCCTCATAGTGTTCAGAGCCATTTGAACCAACCCAAGACGTTTCATGAAACCTTTGACGATGTATTGGGCTACTGTTATTGTATCTTTCGTAGAACTCATAGCGTCGTCCTAGCTTTTATAAAATATTTACAAAGAAATTTGATAATGTAATATGGGCCAACTTTAAGCAGCCTCTGATTGTCTGTGCGAGGACCATTCTCCGTATCTGAGCTTTTTTACAGATACATTTGTTTCTAGGTATGTGTTAGGTACGTACAGTCTGTTATTTTTTCCGTTAGTCCTTCTTTAACCGCGTGTAGCCTGTTTCTTCTCGATTTCAAAAAGGATATATCCGGCTTGATCTAGGTAAAGGGAAGCTACCTGCTTTGTACTACATTCTACCCTGGATTACAAGACTAATAACAAACATGCAAGTAAAATAGTACATTTCAGAATGACGTAAGTGTATTGTTCTACACAGAAGATCGTGTTGTGCATCCTTTAGTAAAATTCGTAAATGGATGCAAAAATTCAAAGCACTTGTGGTTAGCGGTCATGAGTTCACCGCAAGTGGGATAAACAGTGGCGGGAACGCATGAAACCGGTCATAGGAGTGATTAAAAAAAAGTGCTCGAATGACAGTAGTTGACAAAATTAATAAAACAAGCAAAAGGTGTGTGACTACTCTCGAGCTTTCAGTACCTCGACGACTTGAAAATGACGTAACGTTGAAGTTGGAATTGTGACAATTATAATAAATTCTACAGTCGATGACGATCGTGACAACATTTTAAAAAATTCAGCGAGTTTTTAAACAAACACAGTCGCCTTAGGGGTTTCTTCATACCACCACCGGGTAATCACGATCAGAGATGCGTCATAGTAGTAGTCGAATGATTTTCTGTCCGTCCTTCCTTCATTTCCATACACAGAAAGACTCCTACAGCCAGCATCCATAGCTGAGTGGTCAGCGCGGTAGAATGCCACGCTAAGGGCCCGAGTTCGATTCCAGGCTGGGTCGGAGATTTTCTCCGCTCGGGGACTGGGCGTTGTGTTGTCCTCATCACCATGTCATCCCCAACGACATGCCAGTCGCTGAAATGGCGTCAGCTAAAAAGACTTGCCCCAGGCAACCGGTACACGCGACGGAAGGCCCTAGTCGCACGACATTTCATTTCACTACTATAAAATAGTGAGGACATTTGTAACACCTAAAGCAGTGCTCGTTGTAACATTTATGACGTCATTTGCTGACTAGGTGATGGAATTAACTTCATTACGCTGTCAATCCAGACAGTTCTAGAGTGTGTACGGCACGCCTGCACGTCACACTTTGCAGAGGGGGCGACGTTGCTAAGACTGGCCCGCGCCACATGTAGGGGCGCTGATGGCCGCTGGAAGCCGCAGGCGATTGGGGGCGGCGTCGGCGGCTGTGACACAGCACGTGATTAAAACGGCGCTCCTGAAACAACAGCAGGCGGCCCGTGTGTGGGGCGCTGATGAGGAAGCCGCCCGCGGCCGCCCGTCATCACGTATGCAAATCCGGACGCCTCCTCCAGGGCTGGAGAGGCCGCAGCGCTGGACACGACGCGGCACCGCACCTCCACGTGTCGCCGAGTGCGGCCCGCCTGTGACCTGCCTCTTCCCCTCTCCAAGTTATTTCAATGTGCTGCTATTAAATGCAACGCTGACAACGTAGTTATCGTCTCCGACATTCTCGATAAATGCTTCACGGAGTTCTTACCGCGTCAGATCTTTACTCCGTCTCAAGATTTCGACGATTACCTTCCTCCCCATCGTCAGGAGATTTCAGTAGACCGTTAAGTACTTTATTTAATTGGCCGAATTATCTCAAGAAGACGTCGCGAAGTTTCGGAACTATGATGGAAGACCATTTCTAACAACCCTACTACAACGAAGGTCAAAAATTAATTATGATTGTAGTGTTGCTCACGCTGCTAAATATTGAATTTTCGGGCAACAACAAAGTTATATTATGTGGCAGGTGTCATTAGAGCACAGTTAATGAAGTCATTTCTTGAAATAATGGATAAACTAGGCACCCATCTTTTCGTGTTTCCCACGCTGGTCTCGTTGTGAACTCATGGCTCAATCGTCGAAAATCTAGGTAGTGATGATTCCAAGCTCGGATGCAAAGAGGCCTAGGTGTTATTCTGCGATATTCAAAAGTTTTTTAGATCTGTTTCATAAACCATTCTTGAAGATCAAACTTCTGCAAGTTAGGACAATGGTGACGTAATAAAGTAATCAGCACTCCGAATTTAAGTTACACTTCTTTTTTATTACTTTAGTTGCAATATCACGTAACTCGTCCCAAAACATTACTTCACAATATAAAACATACTTGAAAATATCTTCCTCACTGTTAAAGTTCACATTTCATAAACTGACTACAATTTGCGTCTTTTTAACATGACGACCAAAGCTTGACTCTCTAATAACCGCTTACGCGCCCAAAAATCAGAGTTACAAGTACGTCAATGATCATAGTGACAATACACATAAGAATAATATCATTGCAATATATACATATCGATGTATCGAAGTACCTCTACATTAATGAAATCAAATCTGAATGTTGTCACAGAAATATGTTAACTATTTTACAGAAACACAGTAGAATACTGCTGGTATCGAGAGGTTGAGGTGAGGTGCCGTAATGGTTACGTAATTCAAGTACCATTACACATTGCTAGCGAAGCTCATTTCATTAGATGATGGATGACTTAGCTGATTTCTCTGGTGCCTTTAAGCACCAAGCGCCCGTTGCCTCACTAGGTGTGTACGCACTGTTTCGGTTAAGGTGGTTCAAAACGGTTCAAATGGCTCTGAGCACTATGGGACTTAACATCTATGGTCATCAGTCCCCTAGAACTTAGAACTACTTAAACCTAACCAACCTAAGGACAGCACACAACACCCAGCCATCACGAGGCAGAGAAAATCCCTGACCCCGCCGGGAATCGAACCCGGGAACCCGGGGGTTAAGGTGGTTGTTACGTACTCCGATCTCCACGGCTTTTTTGATGACAAAGCAGTTAGATGCGTGGGGAAATATTTCCACTTCGATAATCGTATGTCTATTCATAAGGCTGTGTTTCGCAACGGCAAATTTGTGGAAATCGTGAAATTTAGTGTGGCGTCGATGTTCTGCGCAGCACTCACAGATTGTTCGCATTCACTGACCAATCTAACTGCTACCACATTCACGCCAAGGCTGCGTTTCATTGGGGGCAGCATCTCTTCAATTTTCTTGGATGGTCGGAAAATGGACTGAATACCGTGTCTGTCCAGGACATTGTCTGTTGTGTTTTCTTGTACCGTCGAAGAAAGGAAAGAGTACTAAAAGTGGATCATGAGGATCTCTCTGCTTTCGTTAAGGCACTTTAGTCGTGTTTTTCGGAGAAGTTTGAAGAACCATTACCGGCCGGTGTGGCCGAGCGGTTCTAGGCACTTCAGTCTGGGACCGCGCGTCCGCTACGGTCGCAGGTTCGAATCCTGCCTCGGGCATGGATGTGTGTGATGTCCTTAGGTTAGTTAGGTTTAAGTACTTCTAAGTTCTAGGGGAATGATGCATGCAGACTGGGAAAAACGCAAAAGAAAAGAGTGCACGCGTTTGGTGCGTGGTGCTACAGAGCGATGTTGAAAATTAGGTGGAAGAAAGGAACATATGGAAAAACTTGCATGGTACTAGAGGGAGCTGTAGAGAGTGAAAACTGCAGGAGAGTGCAGGTATTGGAATACATCCAATAAATCCAGAAAGAGATTTTCACTCTGCAGCGGAGTGTGCGCTGATATGAAACTTCCTGGCAGATTAAAACTGTGTGCCAGACCGAGACTTGAAATCGAGACCTTTGCATTTCGCGGGCAAGTGCTCTATCCTCTGAGCTACCCAGCACTTTCCGATCAAATGCAAAGGTCCCGAGTTCGAGTCTCGGTCTGGCACACAGTTTTAATCTGCCAGGAAGTTTTACATCCAATAAATAATTGACATGCGTAGCACCGCTCGGAAAACTGATGGCTCACAAAATACGATCAGAAGAATCTCCATGATGCATTTCACAATATCTGCACAGTGTCTGTTTAAAAATGTTTGTAATAAGAAGGATAGAAGGTTGAAGGCAAAGTAGGATACACCCGAGCGGACAGCCCACAAGTGATGGAGTCATCTATTAGGGATAAGGCCGCGGTGGCAGGTGGAAGATCTGGAGCTGTTGCTGTTGAGTTTGTCAGCGCAGAGACTTTATCTCTTCTGACATCGACAGCGGCCGGCGCGGCAGCGACGTGGATTGAACACACCGCGGGCACTGGACGGGCTTCCCGCTCAGCACGTGCACACGTGGCCGCCGCCAGGAAATGCACCTGGGCGGCCGGTGGGGAAACTCGAGACGCTGCGGTCTCCCACTGTGCGTGGCGGACGAACGACTGCAGACCGCCGCTCTACTGTCCACTTCCTTTCGCCTCCGATTTCACGCAGCCTTCACGACTACTCACAATTACACGCACGAGCATTTGAACCAGAGGCACAGCTTAGTAACGTGTTGCACCTTGTTTCGCCCTCACGACAGTGACGAAGACGGAACCGCCTGGACTACAAGAGACACCGACGGCGAAGGGGAGGCAATCTTATCCGTGACTGCTCAATCGCCTCCCTCAAGACACGACTGAAGCACGGAAGTGCTGGGATTAACATCTAGAGTTGAAGCACACTCGCATTCCAAGCTCACTGATTTTTCTTCAAACCGTTCTGACTCAATTTGAGTTTTGCTGAAAGTGCAAATCGGCTGTCCCTTGCGCTGCAGTACAGAAAACAGACGCAGTAACTCTCATCACACATAAAAGTTCTCCACTTGACACCACCTGTCTGAACGGTGTCCCACTGACAAGCGGAATGCGTGTACATTGCCTCACATGGTGTTCAAGAGACCCGTATTAAGCTACTTAGGAGCACCAACGTGTGCCACTGTTCACTAGTACATAGTACTTGCATCCTATTTCCGTGCTTTACGATTCGAGTAGCATTTTTCCTCCTGTGAGCTAATACAGCATCGAAAAATAAAACTGGATCAAAAAATATATTTGATGCACCTGAAGATAGGCAACCCAACTTACATCATCTGCCTGGGTATGATATGAGCTGCCTATCTTTAGGTGCAGGAAATATTTTCTGGGCCAGTTTTATTATAACCACCGCATATCTATGCACTATGACATGTGGTTGCTTTAACCAGCGACTCAGATAGCAAGACTATTATTTTACTTGCTCCCAAACTGGTAGCACCAGATACCTGCAGCAGGAAGCGTGCACACTACAGCTGGCTGGAGACGCACTCTTCTCCAGCTCGTCGCGCCACGTCATGCTATCCTGTGGTCTGGACAGCAGGATAAAACTGCCTGCACAGTGACACCGAGCCAGCGCTGCACGCAGTCTACATGCTTACAACAAACACTCCAGCTACCCTCTCGTTTGATGACCTGCCCTGCGAGGTTCGACTATGGTGTTCAGCTAGATTTTTCATAAGAATACGACGGATTTGGGCTTCATTCAGGGACTAGAATATTTCACTTCGTTCATTCTTCCCGTAACTGCAGCAAACCAGATGTTTATACTGTGTGCCGAATTCTCAACCTGTATTGAGCTTATGAGAAGTGTTTTTTGTTCAAATAAAGAGAACGGAAGCACCATTCCGAGAGTGGGGAATAGAGGTTTGTGTAGGGGGTGTGACTTCTGCATCCCACAATAGAGAGTGGGTCCTAGGATAAGTGCCAGATTATTGGCTGTTGCGTACTGTTGTCCTCAATCTCTGATCCGTGGCTCGTTTACAGGGTGCTATATATACAACCGAAAGGGGCGAATAGACGACACTGAAACGAGGAAAGAATCTTAATAAACGTACGTTCGGACCCAATAGTTTCTCCGATATGGCCACATCTCCTACCCGGCTGACTTACTAGTGGCGTGCACCTTAATCTCCTGAAAGGCAAGCGAATCGACGGTAAGTTCTTTACGGCGAAAGGATGCGTGCATTATGGTTCACTGGCAAACTTACGTGTTGTTTTTCAGGAATACGTAGCACGAATCTTCTAGAACAAATGCATCTGTGATGACTCGTCAATACAGTGGTGTCCCAGGTTCGCCGACTTGAACGTGTGGATTTTTTTGTGGAGGTATTTAAATGCTTTCGTATATTCTAGGGATGTTGATAGCGTCGATGTACTCCGAGAATGCACTGCCGGTGGTTGTCAGTGCATTCGGAACACACCTGGGATTACTGAACGTGTGCGGACATTGATGAGGGAATGTACTGAATGTTGCCTCTGTATGAACGACAGCCATGTGGAATACTTGTCGTAATATGTTTGTCCTCGAGTGCTTACCTGTAGTTCTGATCCTCGAGGATGCTGTTACGACCTGTTCATCTACTGGGTCTTAGCCGCGCGGGATTAGCCGAGCGGTCTTAGGCGCTGCAGTCATGGACTGTGCGGCTGGTCCCGGCGGAGGTTCGAGTCCTCCCTCAGGCATGGGTGTGTGTGATTGTCCTTAGGATAATTTAGGTTGTGTGTAACCTTAGGGACTAATGACCTTAGCAGTTAAGTCCCGTAAGATTTCACACACATTTTTTTTTACTGGGTCTTAAAGCGTCGTACCGAGGAAAACATTGGTTTCGAACTAATATTTATTAGGAATATGTACCCGTTTATTGCCCTCTACTTGCCGCTTTCGTTCGTACCTGAAATAGTCAAATAACCCGTACCTCTCTCTCTCTCTCTCTCTCTTCCGTACTAATGTAACCATTGCATCTCTTCTTTGTCATTCTTCTTGTCATTAACATATGCCACACTCGATTGGATTATTACTGTAAGTCAACGTTTCTACGCCGAAAAATGGTGTAGGACAAAGCCTAGACCAATGACCAGTATTTCTGCAATGTGTATCTCAGGTCATCGTGGAGGATGCCAGAGGCGAGGGCGGCCGAAAGCGCGCAGGAATCTGAGACACGAACGAGCTACCATAAACATCACCGGCCGCGGCTGGATCGTTTTACGGCACACTTCTCGTCTAACAGCATCGATTCCCTCGCACAGTAAGTGACAGCTTAGAGCGCGCCGGGGTCTGCGTACGGCGCGTGGGCGGCGTCCCGGCCGGCCGGCCGGCTATTACCTCGGCGGACAGCGGACCTCACACGAAGCCGGGAGTTAGTGCGCCCTTGTCATCGGCCTTTATCTGCCGGCCGGCCGCGCTAATGGCGACCGAGACACGGCTGCGACGTCTGGGAGCGGCCAGCGCACCGCACACACACACACACACACACACACACACACACACACACGGCGGCCCTCCTTCAGCACGAGCTCTCACACACACTCACTTCAGCAGCGCCTCAGTGATCGTTGCAGCTGTCGCGTGCCCCCGCCGTCCCATCCTCACCTCCTTAGCTAAGAGATTTCGTTTCCCAGTTACCAGCGGATAGCCGAGGTTGGTTTAGCTACGAGTATGAGACGTGTTTCGTCGCTCGTTTAGTGTATCATTCTTCAGCTCGCGCTATTCGTCCACGAGACTCAGAGGGCCATAGACACGGTTTCCCAGGCAGATGCCGTGTTTCTTCCGCAAAGGCGTTCGATACAGTTCCCCACAGTCGTTTAATGAACAAAGTAAGAGCATATGGACTATCAACCAATTGTGTCACTGGACTGAAGAGTTCCTAGATAACAGAACGCAGCATGTCATTCTCAATGGAGAGAAGTCTTCCGAAGTAACAGTGATTTCAGGTGTGCCGCAGGGGAGTGTCGTAGGACCGTTGCTATTCACAATATACATAAATGGCCTTGTGGATAACATCGGGAGTTCACTGAGGCTTTTTGCGGATGATGCTGTGGTATATCGAGAGGTTGTAACAATGGAAAATAGTACTGAAATGCAGGAGGATCTGCAGCGAATTGACGTATGGTGCAGGGAATAGCAATTGAATCTCAATGTAGACAAGTCTAATGTGCTGCGAATACATAGAAAGAAAGATCCCTTATCATTTAGCTACAAGATAGCAGGTCAGAAACTGGAAGCAGTTAATTACATAAATTATCTGGGAGTACGCATTAGGAGTGATTTAAAATGGAATGATCATATAAAGTTGATCGTCGGTAAAGCAGATGCCAGACTGAGATTCATTGGAAGAATCCTAAGGAAATGTAATCCTAAAACGAAGGAAGTAGGTTACAGTACACTTGTTCGCCCACTGCTTGAATACTGCTCACCAGTGTGGGATCCGTACCAGGTAGGGTTGATAAAAGAGATACAGAAGATCCAACGAAGAGCAGCGCGCTTCGTTACAGGATCATTTAGTAATCGCGAAAGCATTACGGAGATGATAGATAAACTCCAGTGGAAGACTCTGCAGGAGAGACGCTCCGTAGCTCGGTACGGGCTTTTGTTGAAGTTTCGAGAACATAGCTTCACCGAGGATTCAAGCAGTATATTGCTCCCTCCTGCGTATGTCTCGCGAAGAGACCATGGGGATAAAATCAGAGAGCTTAGAGCCCACACAGAGGCATACCGACAATCCTTCTTTCCACAAACAATACGAGACTGGAATAGAAGGGAGAACCGATAGAGGTACTCAAGGCACCCTCCGCCACACACCGTCAGGTGGCTTGCGGTGTTGGGTGTAGATGTAGAATATAGTATACAGTAAAACGTAACTTAAGCTCGTGAAATCTTTTCCGGTTACCTGCCGTATCGTGGTATCGCAGCATTTCGACGAGTTTTTTACGCGTCATGTGCCTGACGATGACGAGCAGGAAAGTCGTCGAAACGTCCAGGCAACACGACTCCACGAGTCGGCTGATAAGGCGAGAAGCTCTCATCAATGAAATTCGCAGAGAAAGAATGCATCGCACATAACTTAAGGTGTTGAAGGAATGTTTATCAGGAGCTGGGTGGTATTCAACTTGAAAATTAAAAATGCTCAACAAGATATGAAACTACTGTAGTAATTTGTTTTAGTAACTGCGACGATTTCGTAACCCAAACACACGAACACAACTCGACAAAAACTCTATAATCAATTATTAAATAATAAATACCCAACATAAAGATTATAGTTCTTGAGAAGAATAAAGAAGAAAACTCAATGAACAAATAGAAGAAGAAATACACGTCCTAAGATGAAAACTTCATAACATTGATCCCACAAAACAATACTTTTAATTGAAATACTTAAGCAATTTAAACAAAGAAATAGCTTAATGAGAGCTACAATACTGTATACTTTTCCTGTGTTGTAGATCGAGAAAAAGTGACAGAGTCAGTTTTTACATCTTTGAAAGCCACAGCTCAAAAGTATACTTCTTCTCGCACTAAAAGACAAACAATATCGTCTGGAAAGTGTTGTGAGCACATGGACACAAGTGTGTCTGTTCAAAGTGATCCACATTATCGCCGCTTGAGAAAACGGTCTAGTGACTTGAAAGTAGCCTGTGCTGTGATAACGAAATGAAGAAAGAAGAAGACACGTTCATATCACGCCGTCTGCCGTTTGGTCGCAAGTTGCACCTGCCCACCAATTGGTAAACCAAAGTCACATGGCAGACAACAGCAAAAACATGGCTACTATAGATGCTTTTTTTCATGTTAGAGACCACAGAATTAATACACTTTTCGAATGAAATCATTGCCGCCATTTGGTTATAAGTTTTCATTATTCATTTATTTCACTATTATAATTTCGACTGTAGACTCTTTTTCAAGGGCTAAGATGAAAATAAAAAAAAAATTTTTGAATGTTATACATGTCTGAAAGCCATGTGGTCTTCGAAATATTGCGAAACATATGTGGATATACATGCCAGTTGTCTCGTTAAAAGAGATCTGAGTGGAAATTGAAAACATGACCAACAACAGTACGCTCGGCGGACGCATTTTAAGATACTGTGCCTTGATAATGGCGGTCAACACAACGATACGGTAAACATGAACCATATCTCAGCTTTTATTTTACTATTACAATGTATCAATGTGTTCTTTCTAGCCTATTTAAGTACAATAAGGGTTCTCCCTTCCCGCGCCCGGGTTCCCGGGTTCGACTCCCGGCGGGGTCAGGGATTTTCTCTGCCTCGTGATGACTGGGTGTTGTGTGATGTCCTTAGGTTAGTTAGGTTTAAGTAGTTCTAAGTTCTAGGGGACTGATGACCTCAGATGTTAAGTCCGATAGTGCTGAGAGCCATCTGAAACATTTTGAACAAAATATTGTGACCGGTTGCAGCCAAAAAGACTTAACTATATTTCCGTCACAGTCAGTGTAAATCAAGAGCAAATGTGGCTGACTGCACTGTTACGCAGGCATTTTTGAATGTGGCAGTTTTAGCTGGGGAGGGAGAGGGGTATTTTGAACTACATTACTGCGCAAGATACTTGTAGAGATCGAACCTGAAGTACCAAGTTTAGGACGCTGCAAACCTCTGCAAATAATAGTGTTGTAACCGTTAACAGACGCTACGCATACTCCGTTTTGGACTTGTGCGTTGTTTATTGTTTTCTTTCCTTATTTTGAAATGAGTATAGAGACTATTCTTGGTCACGTCGGGGTTTTGAGTACGATTCTCGCAGTGACACCAGAAGGTTCAAAATGGTTCAAAAGGCTCTGAGCACTATGGGACTTAACTTCTGGGGTCATCAGTCCCCTAGAACTTAGAATTACTTAAACCTAACTAACCTAAGGACATCAAACACATCCATACCCGATGCAGGATTCGAACCTGCGACCGTAGCGGTCTTGTGGTTCCAGACTGTAGCGCCTAGAACCGCTCGGCCACACTGGCCGGCTGAGACCAGAAGGGATCGAATCTGTAGTCGAAACGACCATTAAGTCAGAGTCATGCTTCCGCAGGAGCAGAGATCACGGACGTTGGATGCCAGATGTCAGTCCCTCGAGAGGGGGCGGGGCGTGTTTTCCCGCTCCGTTCCTCTCCCCTGGAGAGGTCCAAATTCTCGTTTGCTTAAGCTGGCGGACTACTACCGCATTATCCTGCCCGCACTCGGCAGGTAGCAAGGTTTCGTTTCGTTTGCAGTGAGTCAGTGCCGGCGAAGATTCGGGAGACGAGGTCGTAATCCTCCACCGGAGGCGGCAGCCGCCGGATCGGCGCACGGCGCGGCCGAGGGCGCTGCGCCGGCGTTCCCACCGCGCATCGCGGCGGCGGCGGCGGCGCGGCACACAATTACGGGGCCGGCGCGGCTGCCCAAGGCCGGCCGCGGCTCGGCGCCGCTCGGCTCGGCTCGGCTCGTGCGCGGCTGTCGGCGTCCGGCGCTGTGGCCAGGAATGCTGCCGCCCCAGCGCGGGCGTCACAGCTGCGGCCCGCTCGGCCGCGACGCTTCCTGCTCTCACAGACTCCCCGCAGTCTGCTCATCACGCCTGGTTAGCCACACCACTACCGCCTACACGTGCCACTTTGTATCGCATCACTCCATTGCCGCAGGTACGTCCTACTGCAATCATCTCGGCCAGTTTTTGGCTGCAGGAGGAAGGGGATTTCTGCTCGGCACGAACAGGATGAGTCTTTCCCTAATCCACCTAAATGGGGAGAGGTCGGAGCCGAAAACAAGGATGTTAAGGGCGAGTAATTTTCCCCATAACTTCTAACACTCGTGTATGATTATTTGTGGACACAGGGACGGTGGTCTCTTAACATACAGAGAATATCGACACTATTCATGTTGAGATATCACTTGGAAAACATGCCGACACTGCGATATTGGGTGACTGAATCTAGTAACAGCGCTGTCGGCGCATTTACTCGATTCTGAACTATTGTCGGACTGTCGATCCAAGTAAATAGAAAATACACAGTGTGCCAAAATAATCATCCGATTTGGGGGGGTCTATATTTATGAAACTAATAAACATATACAATGAATTTTGTTTTTGGACGAACGGGAAACTGAAAAAGCTTTCTTCACACCTTTTCATAGGTGTTCAATATGCCCCCCTTGAGATGCGCGGCATAAGTCAATGTGGCATTCCAATTGTTCCCCCACCATAGTGAGCATGTCTGGAGTTACAGCTTCCACAGCCGCTGTGATGCGATGTCTCAGTTCATCCATTGTTGTTGGTAATGGAGGCAGGAGGCACAAACCCCCCCCCCCCCCCACCTCCCCTCCACAAGAAATAATCATATACAGTCAGGTCCGGTGACCTTGGAGGCCAGTAATGTACGGCTCATTTGTCCAGTGCGACTCATCCATCGTTCAGTAATCCTTTGATTTAAAAATACCCGCACTTCCAGATGGCAGTGTGGAGGTTCCCCATCCTGTTGGTCAATGAAGTCGTTCGAATCAAACTTTGGAAAAAAAAGATCTCAGGCATATCGAGATATCTGCTTCCTGAGAAATCTGGACCATAGGACTTTTTCCAAGGAACTGCACAAAACACATTAAATTTTGGAGAGTCCCTTTCATGTTGTACAACTTTTTGTGGTTGTTCTGTACCCCATACTCTCACATTACGACGGTTCACCTTCCCATTTAAATGGAATGTTGCCTCGTCACTAAGCACTATAGCGTGGAAGAACACTTGTCATCCGACATCTCGCCAAGAACGAAATTACAGAACTCCACACGCTGTTGATTGTCCCCTTTACGAAGAGCTAGCAGCAGCTGAATTTTGTAAGGTTTCATGTGTAAACGTCGACGCAACAGACGCCAGACGGTCATCGGGTGCATGTTGAGCTGTCGAGCTGCACGGTAAACAGATTTCTACGCGGGTGCATGTTGAGCTGTCGAGCTGCACGGTGAACAGATTTCTACGGACTCCTTGTGATGCGTTCTATCTCTGTGCCAGACACTCGGGGACGGCCCGGCGATTTGCCATTATACAAACAACCTGTCTCTCGGAATTGTCCATGCCCTCGTCTAATGCTCTGTGCTATAGGAGTATCCACACCATACCTAATACGAAATTCATGGTTCAAATGGCTCTGAGCACTATGGGACTCAACTTCTGAGGTCATCAGTCCCCTATAACTTAGAACTACTTAAACCTAACTAACCTAAGGACATCACACACATCCATGCCCGAGGCAGGATTCGCACCTTCGACCGCAGCAGCCGCGTGGTTCCGGATGAAGCGCCTAGCACCGCTCGGCTACCACGGCCGGCCATGAAAGTCACAATGGACAGTTATTATTGACCCGCGCGTCAAACGTTGAACAGAAAACGCTTTCTTTTGTCCCGACACCATCTTTACTAGAACTGACGTGGGTGCATACTGCTGCTACCTAGCGGGAACCATGTGAAACTCGAGAGTTTGCTCTTTCCAACAGTACTGTGTTCACGTACATATCTCAAATAACATAGTAGTCATGATTATTTTAAAAATCAAATGACGCTTTTTGATACACCCTTATATCGGCGGACGAAACGCAAACAAGTGGAGTCGGTGTAACAATGTCACCCGAATGTACACGTAAATGTCATGAGCCATTGTTGGCTGTGATATCCCACAGGAAGAGTTGAGCGGCCTGTAGGAAAGGGTGTCTTTTCTGCGCCCAAATTCGGCTCTTTCCAAGCGCATATGTGAAACTTGAGTCGTATGTTTATTTTTAGAGTTTTGGTGAGTGTTGGATGTGTGTAAGCATAGCGTTATGTTTCTGTTGTATCATCACGACGATGATGATGATGATGATGACGAAAGAAGGGAGAGCGTGAAACCCGGTGCCGGCACAATGCCTACTCCTCTCGAAAAGCAGTAAGGAAGCCCCCGAACTTAACATCATCACCCGATGGATGCGACAACACCAATCTTGTCACATGCCCCCACTTCATGAGAGACTGCGGAGAGGTTTGCGTCGCCGCTGTGGCCGAGCCGTTCTAAGATCTTCAGTTCGGAACCACGCGACTGCTACGGCCGCAGGTTCGATTCCTGCCTCGTGCATGGATGTGTGTTACGTCCTTAGGTTAGTTAGGTTTAAGTAGTTCTAAGTCTGGGGGACTCATAACCTCAGATATTAAGTCCCATAGTGCTTAGAGCCATTTTTTTTTTTTTTGAGACGTTTGCAACTGTATCCACGACATTGGCGCAAAGACTGGTGATGAGGAATTTAACGAAACGGCTAAGTAACGTCCGTGTCGATCGCGACGATGGCGACTACGGAAACTGGTTGTGGCTCGAATGAGGTACAAATAAGTATTTCCTCGCGATTTGTGGAAGAAAGAATAACATTGTAATGTAATAAGACGCAAGGGTGACTATACATACCGTCTTAAAGCGTACAGCGATTTACCATTTGCACGATCACCACAATTCTTGATTACAACAGTAGAAAAATCGGCCCCTTAAGATCATCTTGCAGCAGTCGCCAAATATGAATGTCCAGCGTAAAAGGAAAGGAAAGAAACCCAGCGATCAGCTACTGAAGGCCACGTAACGGTCGACCGACCGCCATGTCATCCTTAGACATTCATCATCGAATGCGATATAGAGAAACACGGTGTCAGAATACCGCACTCCCAGCCTTTATCTACGTCTCGACCTCGGAGCCGCTACCTCTTAATGCATGTCCTCAGTTGGCATCACAGGCTGAGAGCACTCGGTCCAGTCCTCCAACCAAGGAAAAATATCTGGCAGTATCGGGAATCGAATCAGGGTCGAATGAGGGTCTGCTGCTGACCATTCGGACGACGTAGATGGCACGCAAACGTTTGTGCTAAATGGGTATTTTTTCGTCTCACTCAAGATAATTTAATTGTTTTTTGTTTTTACTTGTCGTTTATTTTGCCGTCTCAGTTGCACCTTCGTTTTAGGCTATGACTAGTTTTGAACAAAGTTGATCATTATCAGATGTTTGTATTTCCATAAGCAGTGCGTCGTGTCCATGCAGGAACTACACATCGAAATATTCTTGTAGATGCGGACAAAAACAAAATTATACTATTGATAGGACTGTATGATTTCCTTTTGGACAACGAACACAAGTTGTAGGAAGATGAAACAGAAAGATTTGAAAAAAAATATGCGACTAAGGAATAGACTCAGAAGAGCCCCTCCTAGTTTACGCCGTACGTTAACGAAATAATGAATGTAGCAAGTGGATATATTGATGGATGAGAACATCACCGCGCAATGTTAATCTGTCGCGCAGGTTGTTAACAGGCGAAGCGACCGGAAATCCGTGTGCGGCCTGTCGGCAAGAGCTGTTAACTCGCCACTTTCCAGACCTCCATCCCCACTCGCCAAGCCGATAGTATCTGCGATTGCTCGTTATTAAACGCTAAGGCCCTGTCAGCCGCCGGCAGTAAGTCCGGAGTTATCGCTTTTGCGATCGCGCCGGGTGAGGGCGCTGCCTTATTAGTAGTCCGGTGCGTCCAGCCGTGATAGGACAGCTGAGAGGCGACCCGCCGCTAAATCACCGCCGCCCCGTCTTCTATCTGGTATTAAATCTGGTCAACACGTGTTCGGCTCGCGACCGATACCGTATCTCCCGGCCGCAGCCATCCGGCAAGTGCGTCCCGCATCTGGCGGGCAACCAGGTGCCATGAGCTGTACACGCACTTACGCAGTCTCTGTAGTCGTCGTTTTCAGAAGACCTCAACACCTTCACCTTCCCACGAACATCCTGATATTACGCACTACAAGCAGATCACGAATTGAATTTTTAATTCTTGGATCCCAGAAGACACGCCTTGACTGAAACCCTTTGCCTCGGAGGCAACAGCCTTCTTGTTTTAGGGTACTTCACAACATGAGCAGCCGGCCGGAGTGGCCGAGCGGTTCTAGGCGCTTCAGTCTGGAACCGCGCGACCACTCCGGTCGCAGGTTCGAATCCTGCCTCGGGCATGGATGTGTGTTATGTCCTTAGGTTAGTTAGGGTTAAGTAGTTCTAAGTCTAGGGGACTGATAACCTCCGCTGTTAAGTCCCATAGTGCTCAGAGCCATTTGTACCATTTGAACAACATGAGCACCCTATAGATTTCCGGTTCGTTCCCCCTTAGGTTCACCGCCGTACACTGTGAAAAAGAATTAAAGGGTCACTTTTTGAAACCACGTCATTGTCGCACATTGTGACGCAGAAGTTTGAAATTTGGCTCAAAGGTGCCTAAAACCTTCCGCTTCAGACAGAAAAGTATTGACACATGTGTAAAAACGTCCAGAGCTCAGATGTTCATGTGAGGTGTAAGGTGGTTTACTGATGTTACATTTGCATCAAATTGCACTCCAGATCTACGCAACGCCATGTAAACGTGTTATACGATTGGGCAGCTGTCCACACCCCTCGCCCTCTTACCCACATCTCACCCCTACTCTTGAAGCCTCTGCGATGGAGGTCAGGACCGCGACGCCCAGCATTGAAATCACGAGTGGTCGGGGAAAACGTATCACATGCACCGTCGCTCAGAATCGACACGAAAACGCCTCAGGGGAGTGCCTTAAATAGCTTCAATAAAATCACTCATTTGCTTGGGACGTTGATTCCCACATGTTTTGCGGACGAAAACGAGTGTTTGTAGTGCGATGGGCAACCGGAAGACGGCTATGAAAGTCTGACACTTTTGACACCGCCCCCTGACGCTTCAATCATTCTCACAGAACATCACCGAGCTGGATGGCGCAGGGGACTCGCATTCGGGCGGACGACGATTTTCAGGAAAATGCCCGGATGGGTCCTTCCCTAATCTGAGCTTGTGCTCCGTCTCTAATGACCTCGTTGTCGACGGGGCCTTAAACACTAACCTCCATCTCCTGCTCCAAAGGACATCGTGGGCCTTCAATACCATTTAATGTGAGCTGATCCCTCTGGAGCGTAGTGCGACTGCAACTTTTTCTCCGGTAGACAGGTGGAACCAGTATGGACCGTTCAAAACCATTTGACGGAATTAGAACGTCATCCGAAACAGCAAAGGGTGTTTATAATTTTTTCAGCACTTCTGTTTAGAGCCCGCCTATGAGGTGAACACCCGCTGTGCAAAGTTGACATGTGCATGAATAAAACAGCAAAGGGTTCCTCTAAGACCTCCCAGTTCAGCAAACTCTTGGTGCCAGGTGGTAAACTCGCGCCTTTGTTGAGCACTTTATATGTACCTGTACAGAAACAACACTTGGCTGATGCCCAGGCGCCTGCAGGCAGGCAACCTCTTCAACACCCTACAGACTGTTGCTCCACCACTTGCCTGTGCCGGCCGTTGTGGCCGAGCGGTTCTAGGCGCTTCAGTCCGCGACCGCGCTGCTGCTACGGTCGCAGGTTCGAATCCTGCCTCAGGCATGGATGTGTGTGATGTCCTTAGGTTAATTAGGTTTAAGTAGTAAGTTCTAGGGAATGATGACCTCAGATGTTAAGTCCCTTAGTGCTCAGAGCCATTTGAACCATTTTTTTTTTTTGAGATGCGTGAAAGACTGTCGCATCATGCATGGGGTCTAAATTTATCACTTCTCTTCTGATCCCCGTTTTGCAGACAGTATAATGTATAGCACGGAACGTACCCGAAAAATATGACTATAGGACATATGGTTCAGGAAATAGAGGTTGACCTCCGTGAAATCGAAACTGCAGGACGAAATTTGTTACAGGTACAGGTTTTCTATGTGCACAAATATGTGTGAAATTTGTTAAATACATGTGACATGTACGTACTGTGGCAAAGCCATGGCTAAAAACCACCTCCTAAACTCCTGGATCGATTTCTGTCAAACGTGGCAAACAAATGGTTCAAATGGCTCTGAGCACTATGGGACTTAACATCTGAGGTCATCAGTCCCCTAGAACTTAGAACTACTTAAACCTAACCTAAGAACATCACACACATCCATGCCCGAGGCAGGATTCGAACCTGCGACCGTAGCAGCAGCGCGGTTCCGGACTGCAGCGCGTAGAACCGCGTGGCCACCGCGGTCGGCCGTGGCAAACAGATTAAGAAATACTGTGGGAGGTAAGATTCAGCAATTCCGTCCTGCTATGTGGGAATAACGTGGAGAGAGAAGGGGAGAGGAAAAGATGGAGTCAGAGAGGGGGAAGGAGAACACTGAGGAGCAGATGGGTACAGTGGGGTGGAGGGAGAAACAGATAAGGGGAAGATGAGGAGGTGGCAGTGAGAAGGGGTAGGAGGAGATGGAGAGGGAAAGTGGAGGAGAGATGGGGACAGGGAGGAGGAGGAGGAGGAGGAAATAAACAGAGCAAGGGACGAGGAGATGGGTAAAGCGAGAGGGGAGGAGGAGGTGGACAGAGAGAAGGGGCAGGGCGAGAGGGACAGGGAAAGTGGAGGAGGAGATACAGAGAGGAGGAGGAGGAAATAAAGTGAGCAAGGGGTGAGGAGATGGGACGAGTGAGAGGCGAGGAGGAGATGGACAGAGAGAAGGAGTAGGAGGAGATGGAAAGGGGAGGATGAGATGGGCAGAGAGAGTAGGAGGAGAAAATAAACAGAGCAAGGGGAGACAAAGTGAGAGGGGAGAAGAAGTGGACAGGGAGAAGGGGAAGGAGGAGGAGATGGAGAGGGAAAGTGGAGGAGAGTTGGGCAGAGGGAGGAGGAGGAGGAGGAAATAAATAGAGCAAGGGACGAGGAGATGGGTAAAGCAAGAGGGGAGGAGGAGGTGGACGGAGAGAAGGGGCAGGGCGAGATGGACAGGGAAAGGAGGAGGAGGTGGACAGAGAGAAGGAGGAGATGGAAAGGGGAGGATGAGATGGGCAGAGAGAGTAGGAGGAGAAAATAAATAGATCAAGGGGAGAGACAAAGTGAGAGGGAAGAAGAAGTGGACAGGGAGAAGGGGAAGGAGGAGGAGATGATCTAATGGAATGTCGAGGCAACGTCAGGTACGCAGCTACTTAATTAAATAAATAAGGTGGTTTATGGAGGTGTCACTGGCGTTCTAAGTGGGTAGGCTTAGCGTATCGCTGTGGCTCCAGCACTGGAACCGCAGCAGTCACTCGGTGGGAGCCCCCCGTCACTCAGGAGGCGGTGTGGTGTGGTGCGTGGTGTGGGCAGGCCGCGTGCGGCGGCTCGACGACCACTTAGGCAGGTCAGCGGCTGAATGGCGGCCGAGTGGGCGCCCTAATTGTGTCCGCGAGTGGATTGAGTTGTCAACAGAGCGCCGTGGCCGACGCCGACTCTTCAGCGCCGCACGCCCAACTTCGCCTCCCGCTCCGCTCCGCCGCCCAGATCCAGTTTTTTGTATCCACTTTTTTTCCTTCACTTTCTCTCGCGTCATACCCTGCATACTACTCTGTATTCGGGGTGCGTAAGCTGCTTCGACTTCATCCAAAGCGCTAATCAAAAGCTGTACTCACACTTTCCGAAGTAATTTGTCATCAAGTAACAAGTTCAGCGCATTAAGGAATTTGATCGTTAGAAAAAACAAACTGATGCAAGTTCAAATTCATTACGAAATTTTTCTCTTGCGCATAAAAGTGTCCGAAAAAAACTTGCTGTCTCACCTGGACCCATAAGTTCGCTTCTATCTATTCATCATAGTTGTTCACTTTGAAACAAATCGACGACTGCGAAACTGCTCGAAACATCGCACCAATATGACTCTCCTCGTAGCTAATGGCACAAGGTTTACTGCGATGAACTTCACCAAGCAATCCGAAATCCGCATTTAGTAACGTGCTATTTCCTAGACGTATTCAAAGGCATTTCGGGAATTTATTGCTCGATTATTTTTTTCTATCGATGTTGTGCGCAGCAACATTTGCACGTCTGCTGTGAAAATTTGTTTCCCGAATTCCCTAATTTTTCTTACGTCTCCACGGTTATCTGTTTCAAGGTAGGGCTATTTACAGATTGTCTTTCCTTTTTACACAACGTTACGAGAATTTTACCTCCGTTAGGAATCGGCGCTGATAGAGATGGACTGTGAGACACAGACAGTGATTTGGCTAGTCTGTAAGTGCGGGTTCAAATTCACTCACGGCATTCTGATTTAGATTCTAATTCATAGCTCGTTCATGTGATAGCAAAAACGGATTGTGAAACTATGGTGCCCCATAGAGCGGACGGTTGCATTTTGCCTGTATTTTTCATGTCAACGAACCATACCCAGGCGTCATTATAATACTTTTCGTCCTCTTGATGATTTAAAATCCAGACAAGTCTAAAATTGTAACAAATGAAAAATAAATATATTTGGCGGTTTAAAGATGCCTTTTCTGAGACTTAATTAGTTTCTACAATAAGTTACAGGGTTTAACAGAATCAGTTCTCCTTCTCCGTGGGTTATTGCCAGCGAGCCTATAAGCTAACAAAATACAGATTACTGCTGTTACTTGAAATAAACAAAGACTGTCTGTAAAATCTTTCTTCAGGCATGTACTGTCGTTCCCATTAATCCCTGAAAACGTAGCAGAAACAATTTTCTGTAGAAAGTTGTGGAGATTATTTTAGTTTACTCCCATATTCTTCTTCTCCTCCTTCACCTCCTTTCCTCCTATTTCTGACTGGCATTCTCTAGCTCTTCCAGGGTTCACAACGAACGAATATCGGGTCGTCGCATATTCAGCGTCTGTCTATCCGGTCTGACGTCCTTCTTGACGTCACTGTTCCCTGAGCTTTCCGCAATCAGCTGTTAGTGCACTACGTTTCTTAAGCGGTAGATGCAAAGCATCCGTACATCTACCAAGACAAGATCAGAAAATTGCAGTGAAATAATGAGACCATACCCAGGATGAATGGTGGACGCAGCAAACGATCGTTAGGCCAGCGCACGGTTGCCTGCGCTACGCAATACGAGTGTTTAACGTAATGTCAGTGTCGTATCAGCTTCTTTTCGGAATAAGGATGGATAGAGATCAATACTCATCGAGTTCACGTCTTTGGAGAGCAGAGGACGTGGTAACAATGTAGAATATCATTTTGTTTTTCGTTCATAAATTTCTCAGTTTTTGACATTAAGCAAACAAAATACACTCCTGGAAATTGAAATAAGAACACCGTGAATTCATTGTCCCAGGAAGGGGAAACTTTATTGACACATTCCTGGGGTCAGATACATCACATGATCACACTGACAGAACCACATGCACATAGACACAGGCAACAGAGCATGCACAATGTCGGCACTAGTACAGTGTATATCCACCTTTCGCAGCAATGCAGGCTGCTATTCTCCCATGGAGACGATCGTAGAGATGCTGGATGTAGTCCTGTGGAACGGCTTGCCATGCCATTTCCACCTGGCGCCTCAGTTGGACCAGCGTTCGTGCCGGACGTGCAGACCGCGTGAGACGACGCTTCATCCAGTCCCAAACATGCTCAATGGGGGACAGATCCGGAGATCTTGCTGGCCAGGGTAGTTGACTTACACCTTCTAGAGCACGTTGGGTGGCACGGGATACATGCGGACGTGCATTGTCCTGTTGGAACAGCAAGTTCCCTTGCCGGTCTAGGAATGGTAGAACGATGGGTTCGATGACGGTTTGGATGTACCGTGCACTATTCAGTGTCCCCTCGACGATCACCAGTGGTGTACGGCCAGTGTAGGAGATCGCTCCCCACACCATGATGCCGGGTGTTGGCCCTGTGTGCCTCGGTCGTATGCAGTCCTGATTGTGGCGCTCACCTGCACGGCGCCAAACACGCATACGACCATCATTGGCACCAAGGCAGAAGCGACTCTCATCGCTGAAGACGACACGTCTCCATTCGTCCCTCCATTCACGCCTGTCGCGACACCACTGGAGGCGGGCTGCACGATGTTGGGGCGTGAGCGGAAGACGGCCTAACGGTGTGCGGGACCGTAGCCCAGCTTCATGGAGACGGTTGCGAATGGTCCTCGCCGATACCCCAGGAGCAACAGTGTCCCTAATTTGCTGGGAAGTGGCGGTGCGGTCCCCTATGGCACTGCGTAGGATCCTACGGTCTTGGCGTGCATCTGTGCGTCGCTGCGGTCCGGTCCCAGGTCGACGGGCACGTGCACCTTCCGCCGACCACTGGCGACAACATCGATGTACTGTGGAGACCTCACGCCCCACGTTTTGAGCAATTCGGCGGTACGTCCACCCGGCCTCCCGCATGCCCACTATACGCCCTCACTCAAAGTCCGTCAACTGCACATACGGTTCACGTCCACGCTGTCGCGGCATGCTACCAGTGTTAAAGCCTGCGATGGAGCTCCGTATACCACGGCAAACTGGCTGACACTGACGGCGGCGGTGCACAAATGCTGCGCAGCTAGCGCCATTCGACGGCCAACACCGCGGTTCCTGGTGTGTCCGCTGTGCCGTGCGTGTGATCATTGCTTGTACAGCCCTCTCGCAGTGTCCGGAGCAAGTATGGTGGGTCTGACACACCGGTGTCAATGTGTTCTTTTTTCCATTTCCAGGAGTGTATCTGTAGCACATACTTTGGAATATATTTTAACGATTCCTGTATTTTTGAATAAATACTCCATTAGGAACATTTCTAAATTAGGCTTAACACAAAGTTTGACATTTTTGACACTTCAGATTATAGGGCTCAAATACGGATTACTCCTTTTGTTCCAAGTTTGTTAAAGTTAAAACAAATTATGGAAAATCTAATAGTTCACCGTCAAGGAAAACGCTACAAAGTAGAATAGCAGAAAAGAAAAACACACGAAATATACCATTTTCAGTTATTAAATTCTTTAAGTAATTTCACTTGCAGAAATCACACACATATCGCCCCACACGTCTTGAAATTCAAAAACGCTAATAAAATCGAAAATTAAATTTGAATAGGCAAAAAACAAGCCATTTTACAGCTTACTGTATTAGTTAAACGTCTGTTTACAAAATAATCAATAATTCATGTGGTACGACAAGAATGAAACTGGAACCAGGAACCTGCAACATTTATGCTTCCTAGTGAATTTGTTAAAACGGCGACACTCACTCGTAATGGCGGTCGACTGTAATATGAATGCGTCCCAAAGCAGTCTATAGTTGCTGAACGTAGTTTTTAAGCATCTGACCAAAGTACAGTACCTGCAAGACAAGAAATCATAGTATTCCATGTTACTATCCCCGTTCCACATTTGTACCTCTTCCTGTACTAAATATGAAAGTGGAGAGAGCCAAGAATCCGCCGTTACCGTGTTGCAGGAACGCGACACCGGAAATACCTCATGTGGTGTCACCGCCAGACACCACACTTGCTAGGTGGTAGCCTTTAAATCGGCCGCGGTCCGGTAGTATACGTCGGACCCGCGTGTCGCCACTATCAGTGATTGCAGACCGAGCGCCGCCACACGGCAGGTCTAGAGAGACTTCCTAGCACTCGCCCCAGTTGTACAGCCGACTTTGCTAGCGATGGTTCACTGACAAAATACGCTCTCATTTGCCGATACGATAGTTAGCATAGCCTTCAGCTACGTCATTTGCTACGACCTAGCAAGGCGCCATTACCAGTTACTATTGATGCTGTAAAACGTGTTACTAAAATGTAAACTTTCACGGCCGGAAATATCATGTCCATTATAATTATCCGGGCTGTTATGCCGTGGTCGGTTGATGAATTCTGAGGTGATTCCCAACGTTTCTTCTCCGACTGCGGGAGACATCTTCAATAGGGTCCGTAGCTTGATGGAAGGTCCAACACACACACTGTGTTGGACCTTCCATCAAGCTACGGACCCACTTGAAGATGTCTCCCGCAGTCGGAGACGAAACGTTGGGAATCACCTCAGAATTCATCAACCGACCACGGCATAACAGCCCGGATAATTATAATGGACATGTAAAACGTGTACCGTCAAGAGCGATGTTCACCAATTATGGATTAAAGTTAAGTATTCCAGAAGCTACGTACCTTTTTTGCTAGTCTCAATTCCTTGTCCTGTTCCAGACCTCACGCCAGCCTGCGTGAGCTTAAACGCGTGCCTTTCGGCTTCCTCATAGTGGGTTGGCTGTCTTGCCAATCCACAACACATTTGTCGCATCTGAACGGGTCTTCCTATACTGCATCTCCCATATACGAAACAAGCGACTTTCTCGCCGTGTCGCGCCGTTTGGTAACCCCTTGCGAGGGTATCCCCTGAAGTTATGGAGCGCACGGTGAACCTCCTATCAGAATGACCGGGGAGTCGGCTGTACTGCGCGCAGGGTCAGATTGTGGGTGTCTGAGATTTCGGATATGCTGGGTGATCGGGTCGCGCCGGTCCCAAACAGGGTCCGTGGTTTATAGCGGAGCGCGGACACTGGCTGCGCAGGCACGGTCGAACGCTGAAAGCGGAACTCGAGATTTGTGGCCGATCGTGGGGGCAGTAAACTGGCCGGGAAAAGAATGCGGCGCGGAGGCAAAGGCAGAGGCAAAGGCAGCGGCAGAAGCCACAGGCAGAGCCGGGCCGCGTTTCGCCAGAGCCGAAGCGTTCTGGTCGTTTTACGGCTCCCGCTTTAGGACACTCTGGACGGCTACAGCCTTCAATGCTGCTGCTTCTTAAAAAAGATTCTCACAACACTGAGCGGTTGGTTTTCCTTTTTTTTTATTTATAGGGGATCAGCGTGAGAAACTTGTACGTATATTAGATTCCGGTATGCCTGTGTGTGTGTGTGTGTGTGTGTGTGTGTGTGCGTGTTTGTGTGTGAAGCGGAATGGAGTGAGAGAAAAATAGGAACATAATATTAAAGATCTAATGCCAAATCAAGCTCGTCACTAAGACTAACACAAAACTTTCAGTGTAGACAGCCTTAGCTATTGCAAAAAGCCGGCCGTGTGGCCGAGCGGTTCTAAGCGCTGCAGTCTGGAACCGCGCGACCGCTACTGTCGCAGCTTCGAATCCTGCCTCGGGCATGGATGTGTGTGATGTCCTTAGGTTAGTTAGGTTTAAGTTACAGGGGACTCATGACCTGAGATGTTAAGTCCCATACTGCTCAGAGCCATTTGAACAGTTTTTTTTATTGCAAAAAGCTTGTTTATCACTCCCCACACTTACTTTTATGCGGGGCACATCCACTTTGTAATAATAAATGGGCGATAGTGTCTATGACGTTTAAACTTCTCTCAGTCGTCTGTCCAAATCTTATTTTAACAGTACAGTACAGCGAACATTACTATAGTAGCGAGTGTCTATACACTTCATGATGTAAGTATGGTTGCCTATCTTAAGGAACGGGACATATTTTCCGATACAGTTTTTTTCTCTTTTTGATATTATTAATGTAAAACTTTGAACATAGCTGCTAAGGTTCAGTGACCGTGTCAGAATTATATTAGAAACAAATAAGCCCTCGGTCACAAATATTAGGTCAAAATTGACCAGGGTTCGACGCTACTATGAGCGTCGTCTTCAGAATTAAACTAAATGTTCTAAAACATATTAGACGAGTTTTGTTGCAACCCTTGTTCATTCAAGTACGAGCAGCCCTTAGCGGCTCGCCATCTTATTGACAACTATTCATGACGTTGCCTTTCCGGCTTAGATTTTTTAAAATGTGACTTGTAAGTACTGAATCTCTTTCCAGTCAGTACAAACTTTAATTTTATTAATGTATTATATACCTAATATGTTTTAGAACAGTTAGTTTAATTCTGAAGACGACGCTCATAGTAGCGTCGAAACCTGGTGAATATAGACTTAATATTTGTGACCGAGGGCTTATTTGTTTCTAATATATTATTAATGTGTTAGGAACTCAATTTTGGAATACAGAGCTAGGTATGACACTGATTAAAACAGTAATTTCTTATTCGCGTGCCGTCATCCTGCTTTAAATTTTGCACGATTATGTCTCAATTCAGGTGAGCAAAATCCTATTCCTTACGCAGTTACTTGTTCTTGACTTCCGACGCTAATGCTCCACCTCTAATGACTTTGACGTCAGTGGTGCTCCAAACTTTTGCTTTCGTTTACTACTACTCGAGCTGTTGCTGAAGTTACTCCGTCTGTTTGATAGGCAGCGAAAAATGCAGCTAAGAGAATCACCTTGGCTGTTTCTTTGTAGTCAGGCTGGAAAAGTACAAAAAGGTATTCACTCCGCAACTGGGTCCACGTCATTAACGAGAATTACTAAAGTCTCATATGTCAGCGGTAGCCCTTTACGGTATATTGTGCTAAATAACTGCACTGGACACTCTCTCGGACTCTCGATTTATACAAACACAGGATCGCGAGAGACTTATGACCGGCATTAATGGACAGCAGCAAGTGGAATCTTACAGTATGGGTAAAATATCAGCATGCGGCAAAGTGCACATAATAATTTATTATGTCAAGATAGCCTAATTACTGCAGATATTCACTTTTAGGTTTCCGAAAACTACTACTATTTTCATATGTGATGTAAATACACATACAGTTCAAATGTTCAAATGTGTGTCAAATCTTATGGGACTTAACTGCTAAGGATATCAGTCCCTAAGCTTACACACTACTTAACCTAAATTATCCTAAGGACAAACACACACACAAACCCATGCCCGAGGGAGGACTCGAACCTCCGCCGGGACCAGCCGACACATATAGTCTCGTCATGATGTGTCAACTCTAATCATATTCATATTGAATATTTTGAATCGGTTATAAAATGCTGATAAAATATGCGTCATGGCGTGACGTGGTAAGAGAAACTGAAAAAGATATTGCCACGCGCTGTTTCTACAGGGTTTATAGCTCGCGCATCTGTCTTCTGTAAAATCTAAACAAAGGGCACACGGCGGTATTTTAATTTCAGCCTGTTTCGGCACATGATGGCATACATACGTTTTATTGACATTTTCATAATGGTCAGCATGCATACAACTAGAGTTTATTCATCATGACGAAACTTCTTGTGGATTTATGTCACATCTGAACAAGGCAGTATAGTTTCCTGAAACGGGTAGTGTGAATGTCTGCAGTAATTAGGCGATCTTGACGTAATGAATTACTATACGAACAGTTTGTGAGACGTGATCGGATGAGTCCTTAGTAACAGAAGGAACTTCGTTCGATGCACACGGGTCTTCCCATACTGTTTGGTCGTGAGAGCGGTAAATGAGTTCCGGAGCCCACCGAAATAAAATTATTAACTGCTAATCCGAAACCCGTCGACACAGACGAGCACACGTATCGGAGAAACCGAAAATCCACGGCGCCAGCGGCGTAATGAGCGTGGGGCACGGCGGACATTTCGCGGCACCTCTCGCAGGTTACTTCTCCAAATTATCTCCGGGCGCCTCTCTTTATTTTCCTCCTTTCGCTCTATTTTAAAGCTCCCTCCGGCACGAATATGAAGGGCGGAATAAAAATGGGAGGGGGGGGGGGGTGGAAAGGAGCGAAAAAAAACCAAAACGCCACCACGGGGTGAAGGGCGGAGAAGGGGACTGGGGTGTGGCAGAAGTCAGGCGCTGCGCTAATGGTGTGCACCCCTTGTTCTTTTTTTCCCGGTATTTCTTCTTTTTTTGTACACGTGCGAGCGAGGGCTTAAGAGTGGTCAGCGCTGGCGGGGAACGAGTATTGGCGGTGCTCGAATTTTATAGCGGCGCATTCCGCGTGTGCCGCGGATCTGCCGGGCGCAGGTGGCACGCAAGGCGGGCCACGTATTAAAAAACGCGAAAGACAGGCGCCGCGCCGCGGTAATGGAGAGGCGCTCCCGCGCTCGAGGGAAGTGCTTTCACCTCTGCGCGTGATTGCGGCCGCGGTCCGGCTCCCAGATAAAGCCGCGCGCCGGACAACTTTTAGTGTCTGGCTGCTGGTGCGGCCCTCTTCCTCCCTGTGACACGCAGATAAGGGCCGCAGGAAGCCACAATATCCCAACCTCCGAGCCCACTAAAACTAATATGAAACATGTACCCCGGCGCCGTGCGGGCGCGCCGAGTTAGGTGCCAGATAAAACTTCAGCCCCTTCCTCCCGCCCTTGCTCCGTATTCTCTCTGTCCCTTCGGTATGCGATTCTCTCCCCCTCGCGCTCTCCTCGCACCTTTCTCTCTCTCTTCACCTCTCTCTGTCTCTTTCTCTCTCCCTCTTGCTCCCTCGGTGCTAATTCCGCGCCAGGGGTGGCCACGAGCGTGCTGCGATATGCTTGCGAAAGACGGGGTATCTGCTGGCCTGCACCCGTGCGTGTCATTACGTACAAGAGCGAAGCGACTCGTTAGAAAAACCTGTTACTTTCTTGCTCTGTAAAAACATACCTCTTCTGAAGAGAGAAAGTAAGCACAAACTAGTCGCTGCAGGCGCGGTCTCAACCACGTAACTCTAACCAGAGATGAAAGTACGAGGGGCGTTCAGAAAGTAAGCTGCGATCGGTCGCGAAATGGAAACGACTATGAAAATCCGATAAAGCTTTGCACAGACGTGTTGGGTAGTGTCTCTAGTATAACCCCAGTTAGCATCACGTCGCTCTTCTCATTTCTGAGCTCGCAGTGAGTGCGTAAAGATGTCTAGAAAATAGTGTCTGCCGCCAAGTACGAGGGCCTGGTGAGAAATTTCGCCTGAAGCTATGCAGCTAACATTACATAACTGTCGTGCTGTTTCTTCTTCAAGACAATTCTCAGCCGCATTCTGCAGGGGCAATGAAGATGCTCCTGCATCGTTTTCAAATGGAAATGTGAGATTACCCACAATACAGTCCGCAATTGTCTCCCCCTGAGTTTCATCTCTGGTCACATGAACCGCTGTCTTTGAAGACAACATTTTGACACAGACAACGAGGTGTAGGCCAGCGTGGAGAATTGGCGGAAAGCACTGGCGGCTGCCTTCTATGATGAGGCTATTGAAAAGTTGGTACAACGCTATGACAAAAGTCTAAGTCAGAACGGCGACTACGTAGAGAAGTAGCTGAAAGGTGTAGCTAATTGTTACAAGTAAAACATTTCTGATGTTCACTGTGGTTTCAATCTGGCAATCAATCGGAGCTTACTTTCTGAACAGGCCTCGCATATCACGTACTACACAGTTCGAGTGCATTAAGCCTCCTGTGTACACTGATCAGCCAGAACATTACGATCACCGACCTACTATCGATATAAACCCCTCCACGCGATAGCAGCGCCGCCTGGCGAAGAATGACACGCGCACGGTGCCTGTAGCATCAGTGAGCGAGCTGTCCGTGCGTGGAGCGGGGGAGGCGCGCGTTCTATCTGACCGAGGGCAGATTGCAGTACGAGCATTTCGGGAACGACTCGACTTGTTGGGTCCTCGGGGTGTGCTGTGATGAGTGTCATCAACCCATGGCGAAACCAAGGTCAAACCATGTCCAGACGTCGTGGATATGGGCGGCCAGACTCATAGCAGATACTGGACGTCGTTGGTTGGCCAGACTCGTAAAACAGGACAGGCGGCAAACTGTGGCCCAACTAACATCGCGCTTCAGTCATGGGCAGAGTACAAGTGTGCATTGTATCGAGAGGATGGACGTGTACGGGTATGGAGACAACCCCACGAATCCATGGACCCAGCATGTCAGCAGGGGACTGTGCAAGCTAATGGAGGATCTGTGATGGTGTGGGACGTGTGCAGTTTGAGTGATATGGGACCCCTGATACGTCTAGATACAACTCTGAC
This sequence comes from Schistocerca nitens, assembly GCF_023898315.1. Lineage (NCBI taxonomy): Eukaryota > Metazoa > Arthropoda > Insecta > Orthoptera > Acrididae > Schistocerca > Schistocerca nitens. Next base: position 70,180,348 of record NC_064621.1, read on the forward strand.
GGGTCACACGTACGTAAGCATCCTATCTGATCAGCTGCATCCATTCACGTGCATTGTGCATTCTGACGGAGTTGGGCAATTCCAGCAGGACAATGCTGCACCACACACGTCCAGAATTGCTACAGAGTGGCTCCAGGAAGACTCTTACGTGTTTAAACACTTCCGTTGGCCACCAAACTGCACACACATGAACGTTATTGAGCTTTTTTGGGATGCATTGCAACGTGCTGTTCAGAAGAGATCTCCACCCAAGCTACTGTTACTGATTTATGACAGCCCTGCAGGATGCATGGTGTCAGTTCCCTGCTACAGTACTTCAGACATCAGACGAGTCTACGCCACGTCGCCGGTCGTTGTGGCCGAGCGGTTCTAGGCGCTACAGTCTGGAACCGCGCGACCGCTACGGTCGCAGGTTCGAATCCTGCTTCGGGCATGGATGTGTGTGATGTCCTTCGGTTAGTTAGGTTTAAGTAGTTCTAAGTTCTAGGGGACTGATGACCTCAGATGTGAAGTCCCATAGTGCTCAGAGCCATTTATGCCACGTCGTGTAGCGGCACTTCCATGTGTTCGCGGGGGCCCTACACGATATAAGGCGGGTGTACCAGTTTCCTTGGCACTAGAAGGTATGTGGAAAAACGCAACAACTCTTACATCATGTCTTCACTCTTCTCCCTATAATTCCTGAGAGGGAATGTAAGCAGGATTCGTCATAAGATTGTATCTGTGGGTGGGGGGTGGAGAGGAAGAGAGCTAATAATGTCAGTAGAAATAGTCCCCGAAAACATCGGTTACAATTTACAACATGAGGCATTCACAAGACAGGAAGATTTTATGGAATGTGACTCCGTCGCGGAAGCTTATGAAAATACGATGGTGACCTGCTGAACTCGTTTGTATAAGGTTTAAATAATTTCAAGGAAAATGTAGGTAAAATGGATGTGAGTTTTGATTTTGATATTTACAGTGCGAGTCTCGTTACGGAGGAAACCGAGCAGTGTTTTTGCCCTGATCAGGAAGTCGAGCTATTACGCGCAGGTTGGCCACCCTTGCTGCTCTGTTCGCCTCTTACACCGCACGTGCCGATTTGGTCGAGTCAGGCGTAAGGGTTGGGGACGGGGGGGGAGGGTGTGAGAGAGAGAGAGAGAGAGAGAGAGAGAGAGAGGGAGAGAGAGAGATGACCAGGGCAAGGGTTGGCGGAGCACGGCGCGCCGGCGACCATAGGCTGTGCAGATAAGGTTTCAATTTAAACTATAACCTCTGGCCGGGGCGCGCGCGAGAGGTTCTGCCCCGACCTCACCCCCGGCCTAAAAAGCGCCGCCGTGCGGCCACATCGGGTTTAACGACGCAACTTTGTGTTCCGCCCGGACTGCAGATTAACCTGGCTCCTTATCGCCGCGACCGCATCTAAATGAAGTACAAAGGCATAAATGTTAACTGGCGCTATTATTTTCCGCAGTCAAGTGGATGTGTCACTTCCACGCTTTATCAGCGCGTCGCTTTGGCCCAGCTTCCTCCCCCCCCCCCTATCCCTCTCACTCTCTCTCTCTCTCTCTTTCTGCTCCTGAGCGCAGCTTTTGTCCGCTAAACACGGCACAGTCTGTCTCGCCTCCCGTTTTCGCTGAGCGCAGCAGTTGCCCTTGCCACGAAATAGTGAGTGTGGGCGAAGGAGAAGCGTGGCGCGGGCGGAGTGACAAAGAATGCTGCCACGCGGGCTCAAGTTGCGCAACGGCGTGTGTTGTTTGCGAAGCGGGGCGCAACAGTCGCCGTCGCCGTGCGAACTAGGACTCCGGAACCGGACAATAAGGCGGCGGAGATGGCAGATAGCCGAGGTGGGCCGCAACTGTAACCGCCACACTTTGGCCGTGCGCCGCGAGCACTGCTGCCGACACAACTCCCTGTAAAAAACCTGCAGCATCGCAGCTAGCGTTAACAACTTGCAGCTTCGGAACAAAAGTGGAAACGAGTACACTTACAGGGTCTTTCCGAATTCATGTTTACAAACTTGTAGAGGAGGTAGTACGGAGAAAAACAAGGAAAGAAATGTTTAGTAAACATGGGCTCTAAAATGCATAACTGCGGAGTCATCTTTGCTACTCTAAAATACATCCCCTCTACTGAACAAGTGCTCATGGGTCTTAAGGTGTGTATTTTAGAGCCCATATTTACTGGACATTTTTCCTTCTTTTGGTCGTAACTACCGTCTCTGAACGTTGTCAAGCCTATAATCTTAGCAATAACAGTACCAGTACATATATTCTACTGTCAGAGGTATCAGAACGGTTTTCGCTTACAACTTTCGACTCGTTCGTTTCGAGTGCACGAACCCTTACCTCAAATTGATTCATTTCTTTTTCTTCAAAAAAAAAAATGTTCAAATGTGTGTGAAATCTTATGGGACCTATTTGCTAAGGTCATCAGTCCCTAAGCTTACACACTACTTAACCTAAATTATCCGAAAGACAAACACACACACCCATGCCCGAGGGAGGACTCGAACCTCCGCCGGGACCAGCCGCACAGTCCATGACTGCAGCGCCTAAGACCGCTCGGCTAATCCCGCGCGGCTATATTTCTCCATCACCCTAGTAAATTTGTAACATCATCATGGAACCACACTGTACACACATACATTTACAGGTGCCAATAGCCGGCCGAAGTGGCCGAGCGGTTCTAGGCGCTACAGTCTGGAACCGCACGACCGCTACGGTCGCAGGTTCGAATCCTGCCTCGGGCATGTATGTGTGTGATGTCCTTAGGTTAGTTAGGTTTAAGTAGTTCTAAGTTCTAGGGGACTGATGACCTCAGAAGTTAAGTCCCATAGTGCTCAGAGCCATTTGAACCATTTGAGCAGGCATCGGCGCCTATAATTTCGACGCCCTGCAACCTCGCTGCACGACGTTTCCGGACAGGTTCCTGTGTAAAACTTCATCTACTGACTCCTCTCTACAACCTCTAGAAGTGTCTAACGTGAATTGTAAAATGCCCCGCATATCGTCCCAAAAGGAATTAATAGACAAATTAAGTACTCTGCTACACACAGCATGTACCAAACATTATTCGTCGAAATTAGAGATGTGGTAGATAATCTTAAATTCAGTGCTTCGACATAAGGAAATAGTTATATGAGCACCTTATAGTTACTTCAGCTCACAGCTAACATTCAGAGTTCCGAGAGCCATTCTCAAAGCATGCATTACAGCGGAGCGTAAAATGTTCCGGTTCTGTCTCACATATACCTGTTTTTGATCTGACAGGAATTTTTTGTTTCTGTAGTTGTAATCAAAGATAATACTCACTGTTCTGATGCATCATCTATTGTAGCACATACCTGCAACAAAGATAAACGCAAGTAAGTCATCGTGCAACGAGTTGCAATCAAAATGATTTCTTATGCTCTATACAAATGCTTTTTAATGTGAACATCCATCTTTTCTACGAAAAACAGAAACCAAAGTACAAGCATTAAATCAAGTAATGTTTTTATTTTCATTACAGATTAAATTTTTTAAAGTCTGGAAGTTGAAATATAAAATTACAGCACAGATCATCTGAAAAACAGCCGGATAGTACCAAAAAGTTTTTATTTTGATTGACGACCTTCCTCCGTCTACGTCGTCGTGTATTTATACTAGCAAAATGTGTACCGCACTATTCAGTCCCTTATTATCTCGTTAAGTAAATTACCTTACCTTGCTGTAGTGGCGGGGTGTTTACTTAAATGCTTTTTGATGTTTCAACCATTTCCCCAAGGGTTGAATTTATTCAAAACCGATTTTGCACCTCAGCTAATTACTATCGAGTTCTTAAAAATAGTGCCAAGTGTAGCTTTCGGTAGGCGACATTGTGTCTGCTCACACAGTAATTCTTGCTCTTTTACTGTTTTAAACAACACTATAAAAACAGATACATTAGTCGAATCGTAAAATCAAGGGAATTCCAAATGAGCGAAATGCGTACGAAACATGGAAAAAGAATGGCGAAGTATGGCAAATGGTTTCGCGTACTCTGTTACTTGCACCCACATTCAACTGTGCAGCGGTTTGTGCTCGCGCATTCCATTGTTGAAAGTGTTGGAACTGCGCCATTGGACCTAAATTTTGGGTGAATGATGAGATAATAATGAATGCTACTAAATGGCTACAAAAATCCTGCCCCATTTGCAGGACGCATATCTATTGGCTTCCATAGGCAACATAAATTTTATTTTCAGTATTTTCACATCAGAATTAGTGAAATTACCTCTTATACCTCGTAACAGGTAAAATAGCCCGTTAAAGGATCAACACAGTAAGTCAAGTTAGAAACTGTGTACACGTTCTGATGCATCGTAGCTCGATGTGCACTAATTACCCAGACTATATTTTTCTAGTGTTTGAGAGGACTTAGTGACTCCAACAAAGAAATTACATAATTCAAATGCTCATGAGACTTTTTCTCGCTGGCATTTCCCACAAATTAAGGAAAGTATTTATCGCTTACATCATTTTCGGTGTGCATACAGTAAAACATCAGTACCAGTAATGACGTTTTGAACCATCATTTCTTTCCTACTAATTCTACTCGCAGCACATTTTGTTGACCGTATATATACCAATGAGTGTACCTGCAAAATCATGTCATTGTTCGACAGGTAGGACTTCGATTTATTGAAGAATCGTATTAGGGAGCTACTGGTACGGTAAAGTAAGATTAAGAATCGCTTGGAATATTTCGAGTGAAAAAGTATTTGTACGGAGGTGACGGTACCCAATACCAGCAAGTGTGGACCCCCCCCCCCCCCCTCTGCGCGTCCCTGTACTACGGTGAGTGGGACGCGGGAGGTGAGACTCTCGGTCCGACCGCCCTGCCTCTAATCCGGTGAAGCGGCCGCGGCTTCGCAGCAACAGCCTATTGTTTTAGCGCGCGGCGGGCGGAAGCGGTGACACAATCAGCCGCTTGTTCGTGAGCCGCCGCCGATTGTTGGTCTATCTCGTTGGCGCTCGCGCTGGCTCGGGCACGCCAGTGACTTGTCGGAATGCTTCCGCGCAAATATAAACCGCAAACGTCAAATAACAGCGGCGCGCGCTGTTCCCGCGGCCGTGCAAATAAAATGCCGCGGAGGCGTGTCGCTGGAAGATCTCCAGCCTGCTGGAGGCAAGGCTGCCGGCCGAGCGTGTATGTTTTCTCAGAAAATATTTTATATGCACTCGAGCAAAGTCACGTTTATGCCGCGAAAAGGGAGTCTTTGTACCGCCCGGTGCTCAGAGGACACAATGGGAACGATTTATGCACCTACAGAAAAAGTAGCCAGCTACACACACACACACACACACACACTCGCGCGCGCGAGCACAGCGGAGGGGGGGGGGGGGGGACCTGTAGAGATACAAAATGAGTCTTTTCAAAAAGGCTGCTGTTTTTGTACGTTATTCCGCATAATGCACCTTTCTTTTTTTTTTTTTTCCAAAAGCGAAAGCCGCTGTTTTCAGAGATAGCTGTTGCGTTTCTTGCAATATTTAAGCGATCTGTCATGCATAAACATAGTTTTATGGACGACGAAAATCAGACGCACAGCTACAGAGCTTCGTTCCGTATACTACCTTAGGTTACAAAAGGAGTTGGTACGTTATTTGAGGTGTGCAAGACTCCGCAGCTGAAGCGATGATAACTAACAAACATTCGACGAAGAAAATGGTGACGTATATCTGCAAATTCTTCATACGAGGAAAGATTAGAGATTAGATTAGATTAATACTTGTTCCATAGATCATGAATACGACACTTCGTAATGATGCAGAACGTGTCAGGTTAATAAAAGGTGTCTATACAACATATTACATTACACAAAATATTACATGACACTTAATATTTTTAATTTTTTTGTGCGGGTTGGGGAAATTACCCACTTACTATATTCAAAAATTCATCTAATGAGTAGAAGGAGCTGCCATTAAGAAATTCTTTTAATTTCCTTTTAAATGCTATATGGCTCTCTGTCAGACTTTTGGTGCTATTAGGTAAGTGACCAAAGACTTTTGTGGCAGCATAATTTACCCCCTCCTGAGCCAGAAACAATTAGCAGCAAAAAGTAAAGGGGCAAACACAGATTGACAGATGTGATCATTGCTGTCTAATATTTACTCCTGTCTCTGGTTTGTATTTGATTAAGTGGTGTGTTTCTGTTCGGCATGGTATAATATATTTAAAGAAAAAAATTGCTCAGGGATACTGGTTCACTGACGAGATACCAGGAAATAACGACTCATTAATGAGGAATTCGTTGTTGGTGTGTTCCAGAGGACCGTGAAAGATCGGCTGAAAATGAATCCATCAGAAACTAGTTACACTCTGTTGGCTGTAATACAACGTGCGGACGAAGAGGTAGCTACAAGATACTAAACGAACCACATGACAAATGAAAAAAAAAAGAACCTCTGGGCAGAGAGAGCTATACCTTTTCAACTGCGAGAATTGTAATAAACAGGCAGACACGAATATGAAATTGTCACTCGTAGCCGTGTTATTCCAGAAGATGTTGTTCGTCATTGCACTTGGTTCTCAAATCCACTATGGAACTGGATCACGAAATACAACAAATCCTTACCAAACTGCACAACATGGCCGTCTCTGTCATAACGTAGATAACTTATCCGTGATACAACTTTTAGAAAACCAGGGAAGACATTTGTTAATGGCTTCTAGATGACCAATCATTTAGCCACTTATTTTCTTATTACCTTCACAAACTACATAATTATCTGATGTGTTTACAGCGGGATTTCGAGCGCAGGATGATAAGTTCAGTAAATACAGGGTGTTTCAAAAATGACCGGTATATTTGAAACGGCAATAAAAACTAAACGAGCAGCGATAGAAATACACCGTTTGTTGCAATATGCTTGGGACAACAGTACATTTTCAGGCAGACAAACTTTCGAAATTACAGTAGTTACAATTGTCAACAACAGATGGCGCTGTGGTCTGGGAAACTCTATAGTACGATATTTTCCACATATCCACCATGCGTAGCAATAATATGGCGTAGTCTCTGAATGAAATTACCCGAAACGTTTGACAACGTGTCTGGCGGAATGGCTTCACATGCAGATGCGATGTACTGCTTCAGCTGTTCAATTGTTTCTGGATTCTGGCGGTACACCTGGTCTTTCAAGTGTCCCCACAGAAAGAAGTCACAGGGTTCATGTCTGGCGAATAGGGAGGCCAATCCACGCCGCCTCCTGTATGTTTCGGATAGCCCAAAGCAATCACACGATCATCGAAATATTCATTCAGGAAATTAAAGACGTCGGCCGTGCGATGTGGCCGGGCACCATCTTGCATAAACCACGAGGTGTTCGCAGTGTCGTCTAAGGCAGTTTGTACCGCCACAAATTCACGAAGAATGTCGAGATAGCGTGATGCAGTAATCGTTTCGGATCTGAAAAATGGGCCAATGATTCCTTTGGAAGACATGGCGGCCCAGACCAGTACTTTTTGAGGATGCAGGGACGATGGGACTGCAACATGGGGCTTTTCGGTTCCCCATATGCGCCAGTTCTGTTTATTGACGAAGCCGTCCAGGTAAAAATAAGCTTCGTCAGTAAACCAAATGCTGCCCACATGCATATCGCCGTTATCAATCCTGTGCACTATATCGTTAGCGAATGTCTCTCGTGCAGCAATGGTAGCGGCGCTGAGGGGTTGCCGCGTTTGAATTTTGTATGGATAGAGGTGTAAACTCTGGCGCATGAGACGATACGTGGACGTTGGCGTCATTTGGACCGCAGCTGCAACACGGCGAACGGAAACCCGAGGCCGCTGTTGGATTACCTGCTGCACTAGCTGCGCGTTGCCCTCTGTGGTTGCCGTACGCGGTCGCCCTACCTTTCCAGCACGTTCATCCGTCACGTTCCCAGTCCGTTGAAATTTTTCAAACAGATCCTTTATTGTATCGCTTTTCGGTCCTTTGGTTACATTAAACCTCCGTTGAAAACTTCGTCTTGTTGCAACAACACTGTGTTCCAGGCGGTGGAATTCCAACACCAGAAAAATCCTCTGTTCTAAGGAATAAACCATGTTGTCCACAGCACACTTGCACGTTGTGAACAGCACACGCTTACAGCAGAAAGACGACGTACAGAATGGCGCACCCACAGACTGCGTTGTCTTCTATATCTTTCACATCACTTGCAGCGCCATCTGTTGTTGAAAATTGTAACTACTGTAATTTCGAAAGTTTGTCCGCCTGAAAATGTACTGTTGTCCCAAGCATATTGCAACAAACGGTGTATTTCTATCGCTGCTCGTTTAGCTTTTATTGCCGTTTCAAATATACTGGTCATTTTTGAAACACCCTGTATGTTCTGTACGTCTCTGTCTAGTCACTTTGGAAATACAGTTACACAGTGACCGTCGTGACGTTCCCAAAAGCTCAGGGACAACTGTTTCATCTAGGTCCAGACTACGCATGTTGTTTGGGATCTGAAGGTGGAGGAAGATACCGAAGTGGTGAGAGACGCTGAGTGCAGTTAGCTGGCCAGTTGCTCGTTGGGAGGTGGCCGGAAGCGCCCTCATTCCCCGCCAACTGGGAAGTAAGTGCCGGAATTGCGGAGCTGCGATAAGACCCATCTCTGTGTCAGTCGGCAATCCTTAAAGCATCAGGGGCGAGGCTACTAAAGCAACGAACCAGCGGAACCTCGAGGTCCTAAAACAAAAACAGAAAATTCGTCGGTTGATTGCAAATCGACCCTCCGTCGCTCTACAGACTAGCTTTTGTCGGTAAAATATCACCCTTCCGTCTCTTGGAGGTAGATCGTAGTGTCTCCTACACGTTCGCCAGTCTAGTTTTGTGGTTTCATGTCGCGACACCATTCCGTGGGCGTCAGAGCTACCAACGTAACTGCAAGTTGCCATCAGATGTCAATAGCGGTCGCGCGGGATCTGGCGGACCCAATGATGCAGGTCCGCTGAGCCACGCCTGAAGCGGCTCTGTACCATTAACGCACTCTTCCGCCGCAATGTAGGATGGCCGGCGGCAGCCAGAGAGCCTCTTTGCTACATGTTGCTACATAGACGCCACTCAAATCGCAGCTCAGACACCATCGTTCACATCCGTGCTTCAGTTCAGAGAGCCTCTTCTTTGTTGACATTGAGCGCTGTACTCTTGTAATGAGTAATACGCTTGGAGAAACAAAAGTTAAGTAAATCTTCCGTATACTGTGTTAACTTGTTCACTAACCATTTCTGCTCCAGTCCAGCTTTCCTAAGACGACAGCTGCCAAGCAACTCTCCACAGTCCATCTCTCCTTACCATTATGTATGAAGTCGTAACAACAGGTTTCAAAAGCCTGAACATATGTGAACCAGTGCCAAAAAAGCTATTGGAGATGACGTGGATAATGCTGTCTTCTCAGAATACTGCGACAGCGAAAGCAATAGCTGACGTCTCAGTGAACACAAAATGCAGCGAAGTAACCAGTTACTTGTTTTCGTTGATCTAGTCTACATTACTAAAGGTCTAAAATGGACATTACTGGTGGTTTACTAAAGTGCGTGGCGTCACAATGAAAGTAAAAAGTTATATATCATATTCCATTGTTGAGTAGAATAAGTTGATATGTGTGTTAGGCCAACTAATCGCACATGGGTACCTTCCATTCGTCAGATGTGATTTCTCTCTTGTGTTCCTGACGACGGCGAGACAGAGAGGGAGGGAGGGAGGGATGGAGGGAGGGAGGGAGGGAGGGAGAGAGAGAGAGATCGTAGCACCAGCCTATTTCTCTCGAACGTCATTACCAGAGCAGCCCAGCTTAACGACCACATTCCGACTACGGCTGACAGTGCCAAATATCTCACCTCATGGTAACCTAGGAAGAAGTTTCGTTCGTAGCTCAGCATACTCGTGAAACGTCTGATCACCAGGAACTTCACTGACTACGACTGCCACCTGCTCCATTTGCCGGGAAAATATTGGTAACTTTCAATCTTCCACCTCCGAGTTTCGAATCATTTGCCAGTTCGAGCATCGCCGCTATACTATGTGCGAGCCGTCACAAATTCGGACGCAGATATGCTGGCTGCCGCGTATCTTCTCGTATGCCGCTGTTTCTTTCAGCATCCTTGAGAACTGTCTCTTGAATATCTGCGCTGTACTCTCGAGATCACCGCAACACGGGGTCGCCCAGCCACCTGGAACAGTGAGACGAAGCGCGAGGCAGGCGACTGGTGGTCGGCGGACACCAGCAGTACTGGAGGAATCCGCGCAGTCAGTGGACACGGAGCGGAGCCAGGTGCAACAACACGGCGCGCTGTTTGCCCTGCAGGTGGCTAACGAGCCCGCGTTTGTCCTGCGCAAACAGCGCGCCCGCCGCCGGACGCTACGCTCTGCTGCGAGCCGCACGGCCGCCTGACGATGCCGCTATCTTCCACACCGAAACGTCGGCACAGCTGCTGCATCACAGTGCTGTTCCGAAACTATCTTCTCGTTTCTCAGGCGACGAAGAAGCCTGCCGCTTTTTCTGAGAAGAAATTCAGGCATTACAAAGTGCGTTACAAAGTCGATAACTGAGCATCAGTTACGCAAGAATCCCGTTAACCTGGTGTGTCTGGTATCAGTTTTTTGACAGCTAGGTCGGTCCGCTGCACAACCGTGGTGGATTAATATTGCGCAAAAGAAGTATTGGTGAGCCGAAGCTCAGTGACAATCTGTGCGGTTGTTATCAAATGACCCAACGAATTTAAAAACTCAGTTGAATAATTTAAAATCTCTTCCGCATTCACGACACTGTCAATCGATATGAGGGTAACACACACTGTTCGTGGATTGCGTTGACGTCGATGTTTTTTGCTGCGTAAGTATCACGTTTGGAAAGTAATTGATGATTTTTGTTATTGTTGCAATTTGTGGGAGAACTTTCCAAACTAATTGTCCTAGCGATGTAAGACTGACACAGATTTCAATGGAAGTGAAACATATTTTGTGTCGGCGTCGCTCGGTATTCTGGCATTACCATTTATTCCGTACTTCTACAAAATTTCGCCCTGCAGTTTCATCTGAATTCCGAGGAAACTTGTCATGCAGCCAATCAGTGATAGTCGTTTCGAGAAATAAGACTATCTCTGGTAACCATCTGATGCAGCGCTTTTTTACACCATCTGACTGTAAGACGTGAAATGTATCTATGATATTGAGGCGTGTAGCATTATCATTGGTCTTTAAACACGCTGATACACTTGTGCAAAGCGGATGCATTTACATGTACAAAGTAAATGAAAGACAATGTTTCTTGTGCATTACATTAAATCTGAAAAAGATCATTCAAGTGTTTTGCAAAAACAAATAATTTTTTTGACTGTCCCACTTGTGAGCAAGCAACTTATATTTGACGCCCTGGAAAGCATCATTTTTCAGACGTAACAGACACGATGACCGTACATAAATACGAGATAGACAGCGTTTCATAATTTTAAAATTTTCGAACTCACCTAACGCCAGTAAATAAATACCAAAAGGTTGTTTTGGGCGTTTCTAAATGTCACTCTTCTCATCTCCACCCCCAACCCTATTGGTAACAGCAATATCTTCATTATTCAGTATTGCTATACCAAAAAACAAGTATACAGGGTGTCCCAAAAGGAATGATCAATATTCAGGATATGCCTGGAACGATCATTCGAACCACAAATCTAGTAAACATGGGTTCTAAAATACATTCCTGAAAAGCCCAGAGCACTTGTTCAATAGCAGAGGTAAGATATGTTTAGTAGTAGCAAATATGAACAAGTACTCATAGCTCTTAAGGTATGCACTTTAGAGCCCAAGGATACGGGACTTCTTTTCTTACTTGGTCCACATTACAACCCCTCATAAAATGAAAAGCAAGGAGCTTGCAGTAGAAGAGATTTGTTTCACAGTGTGGATAATGAAGAAGTGGCCATTGTTCTTAATGTATGCACTTTAGGGCCACATTTAT